>NW_028237917.1:0-406068 GCF_034619465.1 Leptosomus discolor | reverse complement strand
TGGGACCGTGCGTTGGGCTCTGCGTCGGGATTTAGCTTACTTTGAGCTCTGCGTCGGGACGTGCGTTGGGCTCTGCGTCGGGACGTGCGTTGGGCTCTGCCTCTGTAGTTAGCTTACTTTCAGCTCTACGTCGGGATTTAGCTTACTTTCAGCTCTACGTCGGGACGTGCGTTGGCCTCTGCGTCGGGACGTGCGTTGGCCTCTGCGTCGGGACGTGCGTTGGCCTCTGCGTCGGGACGTGCGTTGGCCTCTGCGTCGGGACGTGCGTTGGCCTCTGCGTCGGGATTTAGCTTTTGGCCTCTGCGTCGGGATTTAGCTTACTTTGAGCTCTGCGTCGGGACGTGCGTTGGGCTCTGCGTCGGGATTTAGCTTACTTTGAGCTCTGCGTCGGGACGTGCGTTTGGCCTCTGCGTCGGGATTTAGCTTACTTTGAGCTCTGCGTCGGGACGTGCGTTGGCCTCTGCGTCGGGATTTAGCTTACTTTGAGCTCTGCGTCGGGACGTGCGTTGGCCTCTGCGTCGGGATTTAGCTTACTTTGAGCTCTGCGTCGGGACGTGCGTTGGCCTCTGCGTCGGGATTTAGCTTACTTTGAGCTCTGCGTCGGGACGTGCGTTGGCCTCTGCGTCGGGATTTAGCTTACTTTGAGCTCTGCGTCGGGACGTGCGTTGGCCTCTGCGTCGGGATTTAGCTTACTTTGAGCTCTGCGTCGGGACGTGCGTTGGCCTCTGCGTCGGGATTTAGCTTACTTTGAGCTCTGCGTCGGGACGTGCGTTGGCCTCTGCGTCGGGATTTAGCTTACTTTGAGCTCTGCGTCGGGACGTGCGTTGGGCTCTGCGTCGGGATTTAGCTTACTTTGAGCTCTGCGTCGGGACGTGCGTTGGCCTCTGCGTCGGGATTTAGCTTACTTTGAGCTCTGCGTCGGGACGTGCGTTGGGCCTCTGCGTCGGGATTTAGCTTACTTTGAGCTCTGCGTCGGGACGTGCGTTGGCCTCTGCGTCGGGATTTAGCTTACTTTGAGCTCTGCGTCGGGACGTGCGTTGGCCTCTGCGTCGGGATTTAGCTTACTTTGAGCTCTGCGTCGGGACGTGCGTTGGGCTCTGCGTCGGGATTTAGCTTACTTTGAGCTCTGCGTCGGGACGTGCGTTGGGCTCTGCGTCGGGATTTAGCTTACTTTGAGCTCTGCGTCGGGACGTGCGTTGGCCTCTGCGTCGGGATTTAGCTTACTTTGAGCTCTGCGTCGGGACGTGCGTTGGCCTCTGCGTCGGGATTTAGCTTACTTTGAGCTCTGCGTCGGGACGTGCGTTGGCCTCTGCGTCGGGATTTAGCTTACTTTGAGCTCTGCGTCGGGACGTGCGTTGGCCTCTGCGTCGGGATTTAGCTTACTTTGAGCTCTGCGTCGGGACGTGCGTTGGCCTCTGCGTCGGGATTTAGCTTACTTTGAGCTCTGCGTCGGGACGTGCGTTGGCCTCTGCGTCGGGATTTAGCTTACTTTGAGCTCTGCGTCGGGACGTGCGTTGGGCTCTGCGTCGGGATTTAGCTTACTTTGAGCTCTGCGTCGGGACGTGCGTTGGGCTCTGCGTCGGGACGTGCGTTGGGCTCTGCGTCGGGACGTGCGTTGGGCTCTGCCTCGGGACGTGCGTTGGGCTCTGCCTCGGGACGTGCGTTGGGCTCTGCCTCGGGACGTGCGTTGGGCTCTGCCTCGGGACGTGCGTTGGGCTCTGCCTCGGGACGTGCGTTGGGCTCTGCCTCGGGACGTGCGTTGGGCTCTGCCTCGGGACGTGCGTTGGGCTCTGCCTCGGGACGTGCGTTGGGCTCTGCCTCGGGACGTGCGTTGGGCTCTGCCTCGGGACGTGCGTTGGGCTCTGCCTCGGGACGTGCGTTGGGCTCTGCCTCGGGACGTGCGTTGGGCTCTGCCTCGGGACGTGCGTTGGGCTCTGCCTCTGTAGTTAGCTTACTTTCAGCTCTACGTCGGGATTTAGCTTACTTTCAGCTCTGCGTCGGGATTTAGCTTACTTTCAGCTCTGCGTCGGGATTTAGCTTACTTTCAGCTCTGCGTCGGGATTTAGCTTACTTTCAGCTCTGCGTCGGGATTTAGCTTACTTTCAGCTCTGCGTCGGGATTTAGCTTACTTTCAGCTCTGCGTCGGGATTTAGCTTACTTTCAGCTCTGCGTCGGGATTTAGCTTACTTTCAGCTCTGCGTCGGGATTTAGCTTACTTTCAGCTCTGCGTCGGGACGTGCGTTGGGCTCTGCGTCGGGATTTAGCTTACTTTCAGCTCTGCGTCGGGACGTGCGTTGGGATCTGCGTCGGGACGTGCGTTGGGATCTGCGTCGGGATTTAGCTTACTTTGAGCTCTGCGTCGGGACGTGCGTTGGCCTCTGCGTCGGGATTGAGCTTACTTTGAGCTCTGCGTCGGGACGTGCGTTGGGCTCTGCGTCGGGATTGAGCTTACTTTCAGCTCTGCGTCGGGACGTGCGTTGGGCTCTGCGTCGGGATTGAGCTTACTTTCAGCTCTGCGTCGGGACGTGCGTTGGGCTCTGCGTCGGGACGTGCGTTGGGCTCTGCGTCGGGACGTGCGTTGGGCTCTGCGTCGGGACGTGCGTTGGGCTCTGCGTCGGGACGTGCGTTGGCCTCTGCGTCGGGATTTAGCTTACTTTCAGCTCTGCGTGGGGACGTGCGTTGGGCTCTGCGTGGGGACGTGCGTTGGGCTCTGCGTCGGGACGTGCGTTGGGCTCTGCGTCGGGACGTGCGTTGGGCTCTGCGTCGGGACGTGCGTTGGGCTCTGCCTCGGGACGTGCGTTGGGCTCTGCCTCGGGACGTGCGTTGGGCTCTGCCTCGGGACGTGCGTTGGGCTCTGCCTCGGGACGTGCGTTGGGCTCTGCCTCGGGACGTGCGTTGGGCTCTGCCTCGGGACGTGCGTTGGGCTCTGCCTCGGGACGTGCGTTGGGCTCTGCCTCGGGACGTGCGTTGGGCTCTGCCTCGGGACGTGCGTTGGGCTCTGCCTCGGGACGTGCGTTGGGCTCTGCCTCGGGACGTGCGTTGGGCTCTGCCTCGGGACGTGCGTTGGGCTCTGCCTCGGGACGTGCGTTGGGCTCTGCCTCGGGACGTGCGTTGGGCTCTGCCTCGGGACGTGCGTTGGGCTCTGCCTCGGGACGTGCGTTGGGCTCTGCCTCGGGACGTGCGTTGGGCTCTGCCGCGGGACGTGCGTTGGGCTCTGCCGCGGGACGTGCGTTGGGCTCTGCCGCGGGACGTGCGTTGGGCTCTGCCTCGGGACGTGCGTTGGGCTCTGCCTCGGGACGTGCGTTGGGCTCTGCCTCTGTAGTTAGCTTACTTTCAGCTCTACGTCGGGATTTAGCTTACTTTCAGCTCTGCGTCGGGATTTAGCTTACTTTCAGCTCTGCGTCGGGATTTAGCTTACTTTCAGCTCTGCGTCGGGATTTAGCTTACTTTCAGCTCTGCGTCGGGATTTAGCTTACTTTCAGCTCTGCGTCGGGATTTAGCTTACTTTGAGCTCTGCGTCGGGACGTGCGTTGGGCTCTGCGTCGGGATTTAGCTTACTTTGAGCTCTGCGTCGGGACGTGCGTTGGGCTCTGCGTCGGGATTTAGCTTACTTTGAGCTCTGCGTCGGGACGTGCGTTGGGCTCTGCGTCGGGATTTAGCTTACTTTGAGCTCTGCGTCGGGACGTGCGTTGGGCTCTGCGTCGGGATTTAGCTTACTTTGAGCTCTGCGTCGGGACGTGCGTTGGGCTCTGCGTCGGGATTTAGCTTACTTTGAGCTCTGCGTCGGGACGTGCGTTGGGCTCTGCGTCGGGATTTAGCTTACTTTGAGCTCTGCGTCGGGACGTGCGTTGGGCTCTGCGTCGGGATTTAGCTTACTTTGAGCTCTGCGTCGGGACGTGCGTTGGGCTCTGCGTCGGGATTTAGCTTACTTTGAGCTCTGCGTCGGGACGTGCGTTGGGCTCTGCGTCGGGATTTAGCTTACTTTGAGCTCTGCGTCGGGACGTGCGTTGGGCTCTGCGTCGGGATTTAGCTTACTTTGAGCTCTGCGTCGGGACGTGCGTTGGGCTCTGCGTCGGGATTTAGCTTACTTTGAGCTCTGCGTCGGGACGTGCGTTGGGCTCTGCGTCGGGATTTAGCTTACTTTGAGCTCTGCGTCGGGACGTGCGTTGGGCTCTGCGTCGGGATTTAGCTTACTTTGAGCTCTGCGTCGGGACGTGCGTTGGGCTCTGCGTCGGGACGTGCGTTGGGCTCTGCGTCGGGACGTGCGTTGGGCTCTGCGTCGGGACGTGCGTTGGGCTCTGCCTCGGGACGTGCGTTGGGCTCTGCGTCGGGACGTGCGTTGGGCTCTGCCTCGGGACGTGCGTTGGGCTCTGCCTCGGGACGTGCGTTGGGCTCTGCCTCGGGACGTGCGTTGGGCTCTGCCTCGGGACGTGCGTTGGGCTCTGCCTCGGGACGTGCGTTGGGCTCTTCCTCGGGACGTGCGTTGGGCTCTGCCTCGGGACGTGCGTTGGGCTCTGCCTCGGGACGTGCGTTGGGCTCTGCCTCGGGACGTGCGTTGGGCTCTGCCTCGGGACGTGCGTTGGGCTCTGCCTCGGGACGTGCGTTGGGCTCTGCCTCGGGACGTGCGTTGGGCTCTGCCTCGGGACGTGCGTTGGGCTCTGCCTCGGGACGTGCGTTGGGCTCTGCCTCGGGACGTGCGTTGGGCTCTGCCTCGGGACGTGCGTTGGGCTCTGCCTCGGGACGTGCGTTGGGCTCTGCCTCGGGACGTGCGTTGGGCTCTGCCTCGGGACGTGCGTTGGGCTCTGCCTCGGGACGTGCGTTGGGCTCTGCCTCGGGACGTGCGTTGGGCTCTGCCTCGGGACGTGCGTTGGGCTCTGCCTCGGGACGTGCGTTGGGCTCTGCCTCGGGACGTGCGTTGGGCTCTGCCTCGGGACGTGCGTTGGGCTCTGCCTCGGGACGTGCGTTGGGCTCTGCCTCGGGACGTGCGTTGGGCTCTGCCTCGGGACGTGCGTTGGGCTCTGCCTCGGGACGTGCGTTGGGCTCTGCCTCGGGACGTGCGTTGGGCTCTGCCTCGGGACGTGCGTTGGGCTCTGCCTCGGGACGTGCGTTGGGCTCTGCCTCGGGACGTGCGTTGGGCTCTGCCTCGGGACGTGCGTTGGGCTCTGCCTCGGGACGTGCGTTGGGCTCTGCCTCGGGACGTGCGTTGGGCTCTGCCTCGGGACGTGCGTTGGGCTCTGCCTCGGGACGTGCGTTGGGCTCTGCCTCGGGACGTGCGTTGGGCTCTGCCTCGGGACGTGCGTTGGGCTCTGCCTCGGGACGTGCGTTGGGCTCTGCCTCGGGACGTGCGTTGGGCTCTGCCTCGGGACGTGCGTTGGGCTCTGCCTCGGGACGTGCGTTGGGCTCTGCCTCGGGACGTGCGTTGGGCTCTGCCTCGGGACGTGCGTTGGGCTCTGCCTCGGGACGTGCGTTGGGCTCTGCCTCGGGACGTGCGTTGGGCTCTGCCTCGGGACGTGCGTTGGGCTCTGCCTCGGGACGTGCGTTGGGCTCTGCCTCGGGACGTGCGTTGGGCTCTGCCTCGGGACGTGCGTTGGGCTCTGCCTCGGGACGTGCGTTGGGCTCTGCCTCGGGACGTGCGTTGGGCTCTGCCTCGGGACGTGCGTTGGGCTCTGCCTCGGGACGTGCGTTGGGCTCTGCCTCGGGACGTGCGTTGGGCTCTGCCTCGGGACGTGCGTTGGGCTCTGCCTCGGGACGTGCGTTGGGCTCTGCCTCGGGACGTGCGTTGGGCTCTGCCTCGGGACGTGCGTTGGGCTCTGCCTCGGGACGTGCGTTGGGCTCTGCCTCGGGACGTGCGTTGGGCTCTGCCTCGGGACGTGCGTTGGGCTCTGCCTCGGGACGTGCGTTGGGCTCTGCCTCGGGACGTGCGTTGGGCTCTGCCTCGGGACGTGCGTTGGGCTCTGCCTCGGGACGTGCGTTGGGCTCTGCCTCGGGACGTGCGTTGGGCTCTGCCTCGGGACGTGCGTTGGGCTCTGCCTCGGGACGTGCGTTGGGCTCTGCCTCGGGACGTGCGTTGGGCTCTGCCTCGGGACGTGCGTTGGGCTCTGCCTCGGGACGTGCGTTGGGCTCTGCCTCGGGACGTGCGTTGGGCTCTGCCTCGGGACGTGCGTTGGGCTCTGCCTCGGGACGTGCGTTGGGCTCTGCCTCGGGACGTGCGTTGGGCTCTGCCTCGGGACGTGCGTTGGGCTCTGCCTCGGGACGTGCGTTGGGCTCTGCCTCGGGACGTGCGTTGGGCTCTGCCTCGGGACGTGCGTTGGGCTCTGCCTCGGGACGTGCGTTGGGCTCTGCCTCGGGACGTGCGTTGGGCTCTGCCTCGGGACGTGCGTTGGGCTCTGCCTCGGGACGTGCGTTGGGCTCTGCCTCGGGACGTGCGTTGGGCTCTGCCTCGGGACGTGCGTTGGGCTCTGCCTCGGGACGTGCGTTGGGCTCTGCCTCGGGACGTGCGTTGGGCTCTGCCTCTGTAGTTAGCTTACTTTCAGCTCTACGTCGGGATTTAGCTTACTTTCAGCTCTACGTCGGGATTTAGCTTACTTTCAGCTCTACGTCGGGATTTAGCTTACTTTGAGCTCTGCGTCGGGACGTGCGTTGGGCTCTGCGTCGGGATTTAGCTTACTTTGAGCTCTGCGTCGGGACGTGCGTTGGGCTCTGCGTCGGGATTTAGCTTACTTTGAGCTCTGCGTCGGGACGTGCGTTGGGCTCTGCGTCGGGATTTAGCTTACTTTGAGCTCTGCGTCGGGACGTGCGTTGGGCTCTGCGTCGGGACGTGCGTTGGGCTCTGCCTCTGTAGTTAGCTTACTTTCAGCTCTACGTCGGGATTTAGCTTACTTTCAGCTCTACGTCGGGACGTGCGTTGGCCTCTGCGTCGGGACGTGCGTTGGCCTCTGCGTCGGGACGTGCGTTGGCCTCTGCGTCGGGACGTGCGTTGGCCTCTGCGTCGGGACGTGCGTTGGCCTCTGCGTCGGGATTTAGCTTACTTTGAGCTCTGCGTCGGGACGTGCGTTGGCCTCTGCGTCGGGATTTAGCTTACTTTGAGCTCTGCGTCGGGACGTGCGTTGGGCTCTGCGTCGGGATTTAGCTTACTTTGAGCTCTGCGTCGGGACGTGCGTTGGGCTCTGCGTCGGATTTAGCTTACTTTGAGCTCTGCGTCGGGACGTGCGTTGGCCTCTGCGTCGGGATTTAGCTTACTTTGAGCTCTGCGTCGGGACGTGCGTTGGCCTCTGCGTCGGGATTTAGCTTACTTTGAGCTCTGCGTCGGGACGTGCGTTGGCCTCTGCGTCGGGATTTAGCTTACTTTGAGCTCTGCGTCGGGACGTGCGTTGGCCTCTGCGTCGGGATTTAGCTTACTTTGAGCTCTGCGTCGGGACGTGCGTTGGCCTCTGCGTCGGGATTTAGCTTACTTTGAGCTCTGCGTCGGGACGTGCGTTGGCCTCTGCGTCGGGATTTAGCTTACTTTGAGCTCTGCGTCGGGACGTGCGTTGGCCTCTGCGTCGGGATTTAGCTTACTTTGAGCTCTGCGTCGGGACGTGCGTTGGGCTCTGCGTCGGGATTTAGCTTACTTTGAGCTCTGCGTCGGGACGTGCGTTGGCCTCTGCGTCGGGATTTAGCTTACTTTGAGCTCTGCGTCGGGACGTGCGTTGGGCTCTGCGTCGGGATTTAGCTTACTTTGAGCTCTGCGTCGGGACGTGCGTTGGCCTCTGCGTCGGGATTTAGCTTACTTTGAGCTCTGCGTCGGGACGTGCGTTGGCCTCTGCGTCGGGATTTAGCTTACTTTGAGCTCTGCGTCGGGACGTGCGTTGGGCTCTGCGTCGGGATTTAGCTTACTTTGAGCTCTGCGTCGGGACGTGCGTTGGGCTCTGCGTCGGGATTTAGCTTACTTTGAGCTCTGCGTCGGGACGTGCGTTGGCCTCTGCGTCGGGATTTAGCTTACTTTGAGCTCTGCGTCGGGACGTGCGTTGGCCTCTGCGTCGGGATTTAGCTTACTTTGAGCTCTGCGTCGGGACGTGCGTTGGCCTCTGCGTCGGGATTTAGCTTACTTTGAGCTCTGCGTCGGGACGTGCGTTGGCCTCTGCGTCGGGATTTAGCTTACTTTGAGCTCTGCGTCGGGACGTGCGTTGGCCTCTGCGTCGGGATTTAGCTTACTTTGAGCTCTGCGTCGGGACGTGCGTTGGCCTCTGCGTCGGGATTTAGCTTACTTTGAGCTCTGCGTCGGGACGTGCGTTGGGCTCTGCGTCGGGATTTAGCTTACTTTGAGCTCTGCGTCGGGACGTGCGTTGGGCTCTGCGTCGGGACGTGCGTTGGGCTCTGCGTCGGGACGTGCGTTGGGCTCTGCCTCGGGACGTGCGTTGGGCTCTGCCTCGGGACGTGCGTTGGGCTCTGCCTCGGGACGTGCGTTGGGCTCTGCCTCGGGACGTGCGTTGGGCTCTGCCTCGGGACGTGCGTTGGGCTCTGCCTCGGGACGTGCGTTGGGCTCTGCCTCGGGACGTGCGTTGGGCTCTGCCTCGGGACGTGCGTTGGGCTCTGCCTCGGGACGTGCGTTGGGCTCTGCCTCGGGACGTGCGTTGGGCTCTGCCTCGGGACGTGCGTTGGGCTCTGCCTCGGGACGTGCGTTGGGCTCTGCCTCGGGACGTGCGTTGGGCTCTGCCTCGGGACGTGCGTTGGGCTCTGCCTCTGTAGTTAGCTTACTTTCAGCTCTACGTCGGGATTTAGCTTACTTTCAGCTCTGCGTCGGGATTTAGCTTACTTTCAGCTCTGCGTCGGGATTTAGCTTACTTTCAGCTCTGCGTCGGGATTTAGCTTACTTTCAGCTCTGCGTCGGGATTTAGCTTACTTTCAGCTCTGCGTCGGGATTTAGCTTACTTTCAGCTCTGCGTCGGGATTTAGCTTACTTTCAGCTCTGCGTCGGGATTTAGCTTACTTTCAGCTCTGCGTCGGGATTTAGCTTACTTTCAGCTCTGCGTCGGGACGTGCGTTGGGCTCTGCGTCGGGATTTAGCTTACTTTCAGCTCTGCGTCGGGACGTGCGTTGGGATCTGCGTCGGGACGTGCGTTGGGATCTGCGTCGGGATTTAGCTTACTTTGAGCTCTGCGTCGGGACGTGCGTTGGCCTCTGCGTCGGGATTGAGCTTACTTTGAGCTCTGCGTCGGGACGTGCGTTGGGCTCTGCGTCGGGATTGAGCTTACTTTCAGCTCTGCGTCGGGACGTGCGTTGGGCTCTGCGTCGGGATTGAGCTTACTTTCAGCTCTGCGTCGGGACGTGCGTTGGGCTCTGCGTCGGGACGTGCGTTGGGCTCTGCGTCGGGACGTGCGTTGGGCTCTGCGTCGGGACGTGCGTTGGGCTCTGCGTCGGGACGTGCGTTGGCCTCTGCGTCGGGATTTAGCTTACTTTCAGCTCTGCGTCGGGACGTGCGTTGGGCTCTGCGTGGGGACGTGCGTTGGGCTCTGCGTCGGGACGTGCGTTGGGCTCTGCGTCGGGACGTGCGTTGGGCTCTGCGTCGGGACGTGCGTTGGGCTCTGCGTCGGGACGTGCGTTGGGCTCTGCGTCGGGATTTAGCTTACTTTCAGCTCTACGTCGGGATTTAGCTTACTTTCAGCTCTACGTCGGGATTTAGCTTACTTTCAGCTCTACGTCGGGATTTAGCTTACTTTCAGCTCTACGTCGGGATTTAGCTTACTTTCAGCTCTGCGTCGGGATTTAGCTTACTTTCAGCTCTGCGTCGGGACGTGCGTTGGGCTCTGCGTCGGGATTTAGCTTACTTTGAGCTCTGCGTCGGGACGTGCGTTGGGCTCTGCGTCGGGATTTAGCTTACTTTCAGCTCTGCGTCGGGACGTGCGTTGGGCTCTGCGTCGGGACGTGCGTTGGGCTCTGCGTCGGGATTTAGCTTACTTTCAGCTCTGCGTCGGGACGTGCGTTGGGCTCTGCGTCGGGACGTGCGTTGGGCTCTGCGTCGGGACGTGCGTTGGGCTCTGCGTCGGGACGTGCGTTGGGCTCTGCGTCGGGACGTGCGTTGGGCTCTGCGTCGGGACGTGCGTTGGGCTCTGCGTCGGGACGTGCGTTGGGCTCTGCGTCGGGACGTGCGTTGGGCTCTGCGTCGGGACGTGCGTTGGGCTCTGCGTCTGTAGTTAGCTTACTTTCGGCTCTACGTCGGGACGTGCGTTGGGCTCTACGTCGGGACGTGCGTTGGGCTCTGCGTCGGGATTTAGCTTACTTTCGGCTCTGCGTCGGGACGTGCGTTGGGCTCTGCGTCGGGATTTAGCTTACTTTCGGCTCTGCGTCGGGACGCGCGTCGGGACGCGCGTCGGGCTCTGCGTCGGGACGCGCGTCGGGCTCTGCGTCGGGACGCGCGTCGGGCTCTGCGTCGGGACGCGCGTCGGGCTCTGCGTCGGGACGCGCGTCGGGCTCTGCGTCGGGACGCGAGTCGGGCTCTGCGTCGGGACGCGCGTCGGGCTCTGCGTCTGTAGTTAGCTTACTTTCGGCTCTACGTCGGGACGCGCGTCGGGCTCTACGTCGGGACGCGCGTCGGGCTCTGCGTCGGGATTTAGCTTACTTTCGGCTCTGCGTCGGGACGAGCGTCGGGCTCTGCGTCGGGATTTAGCTTACTTTCGGCTCTGCGTCGGGACGTGCGTCGGGCTCTGCGTCGGGATTTAGCTTACTTTCGGCTCTGCGTCGGGACGTGCGTCGGGCTCTGCGTCGGGATTTAGCTTACTTTCGGCTCTGCGTCGGGACGTGCGTCGGGCTCTGCGTCGGGATTTAGCTTACTTTCGGCTCTGCGTCGGGACGTGCGTCGGGCTCTGCGTCGGGACGTGCGTCGGGCTCTGCGTCGGGACGTGCGTCGGGCTCTGCGTCGGGACGTGCGTCGGGCTCTACGTCTGTAGTTAGCTTACTTTCGGCTCTGCGTCGGGACGCGCGTCGGGCTCTGCGTCGGGACGCGCGTCGGGCTCTGCGTCGGGACGCGCGTCGGGCTCTGCGTCGGGACGCGCGTCGGGCTCTGCGTCGGGACGCGCGTCGGGACGCGCGTCGGGCTCTGCGTCGGGACGCGCGTCGGGCTCTGCGTCGGGACGCGCGTCGGGCTCTGCGTCGGGACGCGCGTCGGGCTCTGCGTCGGGACGCGCGTCGGGCTCTGCGTCGGGACGCGCGTCGGGCTCTGCGTCTGTAGTTAGCTTACTTTCGGCTCTACGTCGGGACGTGCGTCGGGCTCTACGTCGGGACGTGCGTCGGGCTCTACGTCGGGACGTGCGTCGGGCTCTGCGTCGGGATTTAGCTTACTTTCGGCTCTGCGTCGGGACGTGCGTCGGGCTCTGCGTCGGGATTTAGCTTACTTTCGGCTCTGCGTCGGGACGTGCGTCGGGCTCTGCGTCGGGATTTAGCTTACTTTCGGCTCTGCGTCGGGACGTGCGTCGGGCTCTGCGTCGGGATTTAGCTTACTTTCGGCTCTGCGTCGGGACGTGCGTCGGGCTCTGCGTCGGGACGTGCGTCGGGCTCTGCGTCGGGACGTGCGTTGGGCTCTGCGTCGGGACGTGCGTTGGGCTCTGCGTCGGGACGTGCGTTGGGCTCTACGTCTGTAGTTAGCTTACTTTCGGCTCTACGTCGGGACGTGCGTTGGGCTCTACATCGGGACGTGCGTTGGGCTCTGCGTCGGGATTTAGCTTACTTTCGGCTCTGCGTCGGGACGTGCGTTGGGCTCTGCGTCGGGATTTAGCTTACTTTCGGCTCTGCGTCGGGACGTGCGTTGGGCTCTGCGTCGGGACGTGCGTTGGGCTCTGCGTCGGGACGTGCGTTGGGCTCTGCGTCGGGACGTGCGTTGGGCTCTGCGTCGGGACGTGCGTTGGGCTCTGCGTCGGGACGTGCGTTGGGCTCTGCGTCGGGACGTGCGTTGGGCTCTGCGTCGGGACGTGCGTTGGGCTCTACGTCTGTAGTTAGCTTACTTTCGGCTCTACGTCGGGACGTGCGTTGGGCTCTACGTCGGGACGTGCGTTGGGCTCTGCGTCGGGATTTAGCTTACTTTCAGCTCTACGTCGGGACGTGCGTTGGGCTCTGCGTCGGGATTTAGCTTACTTTCAGCTCTGCGTCGGGACGTGCGTTGGGCTCTGCGTCGGGACGTGCGTTGGGCTCTGCGTCGGGACGTGCGTTGGGCTCTGCGTCGGGACGTGCGTTGGGCTCTGCGTCGGGACGTGCGTTGGGCTCTGCGTCGGGATTTAGCTTACTTTCAGCTCTACGTCGGGATTTAGCTTACTTTCAGCTCTACGTCGGGATTTAGCTTACTTTCTGCTCTGCGTCGGGACGTGTGTTGGGCTCTACCTCAGGATTTAGCTTACTTTCAGGTCTACGTCGGGACGTGTGTTGGGCTCTACGTCGGGACGTGTGTTGGGCTCTACCTCAGGATTTAGCTTACTTTCAGCTCTGCGTGGGGACGTGTGTTGGGCTCTACCTCAGGATTTAGCTTACTTTCCGCTCTGCGTCGGGACGTGTGTTGGGCTCTACCTCAGGATTTAGCTTACTTTCCGCTCTGCGTCGGGACGTGTGTTGGGCTCTGCGTCGGGACGTGTGTTGGGCTCTGCGTCGGGACGTGTGTTGGGCTCTGCGTCGGGACGTGTGTTGGGCTCTGCGTCGGGACGTGTGTTGGGCTCTGCGTCGGGACGTGTGTTGGGCTCTGCGTCGGGACGTGTGTTGGGCTCTGCGTCGGGACGTGTGTTGGGCTCTGCGTCGGGACGTGTGTTGGGCTCTACGTCGGGACGTGTGTTGGGCTCTGCGTCGGGACGTGTGTTGGGCTCTACATCAGGATTTAGCTTACTTTCAGCTCTACGTCGGGACGTGTTTTGGGCTCTGCGTCGGGACGTGTGTGGGGCTCTACGTCGGGACGTGTGTTTGGCTCTGCGTCGGGACGTGTGTGGGGCTCTACGTCGGGACGTGTGTGGGGCTCTACGACGGGACGTGTGTGGGGCTCTACGTCGGGACGTGTGTTGGACTCTACCTCAGGATTTAGCTTACTTTCCGCTCTGCGTCGGGACGTGTGTTGGGCTCTACGTCGGGACGTGTGTTGGGCTCTACGTCGGGACGTGTGTTGGTCTCTACGTCGGGACGTGTGTTGGGCTCTACCTCAGGATTTAGCTTACTTTCAGCTCTACGTGGGGACGTGTGTTGGGCTCTACCTCAGGATTTAGCTTACTTTGAGCTCTACGTCGGGACGTGTGTTGGGCTCTACGTCGGGATTGAGCTTACTTCCAGCTCTACGTCGGGACGTGTGTTGGACTCTACGTCGGGACGTGTGTTGGACTCTACGTCGGGACGTGTGTTGGACTCTACGTCGGGACGTGTGTTGGACTCTACCTCAGGATTTAGCTTACTTTCCGCTCTGCGTCGGGACGTGTGTTGGGCTCTACGTCGGGACGTGTGTTGGGCTCTACGTCGGGATTTAGCTTATTTCCAGCTCTACGTCGGGACGTGTGTTGGGCTCTACGTCGGGACGTGTGTTGGGCTCTACGTCGGGACGTGTGTTGGGCTCTACGTCGGGACGTGTGTTGGGCTCTACGTCGGGACGTGTGTTGGGCTCTACGTCGGGACGTGTGTTGGGCTCTACGTCGGGACGTGTGTTGGGCTCTACGTCGGGACGTGTGTTGGGCTCTACGTCGGGATTTAGCTTATTTCCAGCTCTACGTCGGGACGTGTGTTGGGCTCTACGTCGGGACGTGTGTTGGGCTCTACGTCGGGACGTGTGTTGGGCTCTACGTCGGGACGTGTGTTGGGCTCTACGTCGGGACGTGTGTTGGGCTCTACGTCGGGACGTGTGTTGGGCTCTACGTCGGGACGTGTGTTGGGCTCTACGTCGGGATTTAGCTTATTTCCAGCTCTACGTCGGGACGTGTGTTGGGCTCTACGTCGGGATTTAGCTTATTTCCAGCTCTACGTCGGGACGTGTGTGGGGCTCTACGTCGGGACGTGTGTGGGGCTCTACGTCGGGACGTGTGTGGGGCTCTACGTCGGGACGTGTGTGGGGCTCTACGTCGGGACGTGTGTGGGGCTCTACGTCGGGACGTGTGTGGGGCTCTACGTCGGGACGTGTGTGGGGCTCTACGTCGGGACGTGTGTGGGGCTCTACGTCGGGACGTGTGTGGGGCTCTACGTCGGGACGTGTGTGGGGCTCTACGTCGGGACGTGTGTGGGGCTCTACGTCGGGACGTGTGTTGGGCTCTACGTCGGGACGTGTGTTGGGCTCTACGTCGGGATTTAGCTTATTTCCAGCTCTACGTCGGGACGTGTGTTGGGCTCTACGTCGGGATTTAGCTTATTTCCAGCTCTACGTCGGGACGTGTGTGGGGCTCTACGTCGGGACGTGTGTGGGGCTCTACGTCGGGACGTGTGTGGGGCTCTACGTCGGGACGTGTGTGGGGCTCTACGTCGGGACGTGTGTGGGGCTCTACGTCGGGACGTGTGTGGGGCTCTACGTCGGGACGTGTGTGGGGCTCTACGTCGGGACGTGTGTGGGGCTCTACGTCGGGACGTGTGTGGGGCTCTACGTCGGGACGTGTGTGGGGCTCTACGTCGGGACGTGTGTGGGGCTCTACGTCGGGACGTGTGTGGGGCTCTACGTCGGGACGTGTGTGGGGCTCTACCTCAGGATTTAGCTTACTTTCAGCTCTGCGTCGGGACGTGTGTTGGGCTCTACCTCAGGGTTTAGCTTACTTTCAGCTCTGCGTCGGGACGTGTGTTGGGCTCTGCGTCGGGACGTGTGTTGGGCTCTGCGTCGGGACGTGTGTTGGGCTCTGCGTCGGGACGTGTGTTGGGCTCTACGTCGGGATTTAGCTTACTTCCAGCTCTACGTCGGGACGTGTGTTGGGCTCTACGTCGGGACGTGTGTTGGGCTCTACGTCGGGACGTGTGTTGGGCTCTACGTCGGGACGTGTGTTGGGCTCTACGTCGGGACGTTTGGTGGGCTCTACGTCGGGACGTGTGGTGGGCTCTACGTCGGGACGTGTGGTGGGCTCTACGTCGGGACGTGTGGTGGGCTCTACGTCGGGACGTGTGGTGGGCTCTACGTCGGGACGTGTGGTGGGCTCTACGTCGGGACGTGTGGTGGTCTCTACGTCGCGACGTGTGGTGGGCTCTACGTCGCGACGTGCGTGGGGCTCTATCTCAGGATTTAGCTTACTTTCAGGTCTACGTCGGGACGTGTGTTGGGCTCTACATCGGGACGTGTGTTGGGCTCTACCTCAGGATTTAGCTTACTTTCCGCTCTGCGTTTGGACGTGTGTTGGGCTCTACCTCAGGATTTATCTTACTTTCTGCTCTACGTGGGGACGTGTGTTGGGCTCTACGTCGGGACGTGTGTTGGACTCTACGTCGGGACGTGTGTTGGACTCTACGTCGGGACGTGTGTTGGACTCTACGTCGGGACGTGTGTTGGACTCTACGTCGGGACGTGTGTTGGACTCTACGTCGGGACGTGTGTTGGACTCTACGTCGGGACGTGTGTTGGACTCTACGTCGGGACGTGTGTTGGACTCTACGTCGGGACGTGTGTTGGACTCTACGTCGGGACGTGTGTTGGACTCTACCTCAGGATTTAGCTTACTTTCCGCTCTGCGTCGGGACGTGTGTTGGGCTCTACCTCAGGATTTAGCTTACTTTCCGCTCTGCGTCGGGACGTGTGTTGGGCTCTAGGTCGGGACGTGTGTTGGGCTCTAGGTCGGGACGTGTGTTGGGCTCTAGGTCGGGACGTGTGTTGGGCTCTAGGTCGGGACGTGTGTTGGGCTCTAGGTCGGGACGTGTGTTGGGCTCTAGGTCGGGACGTGTGTTGGGCTCTACGTCGGGATTTAGCTTACTTCCAGCTCTGCGTCGGGACGTGTGTCGGGCTCTGCGTCGGGACGTGTGTCGGGCTCTGCGTCGGGACGTGTGTCGGGCTCTGCGTCGGGACGTGTGTCGGGCTCTGCGTCGGGACGTGTGTGGGGCTCTGCGTCGGGACGTGTGTGGGGCTCTGCGTCGGGATTTAGCTTATTTCCAGCTCTACGTCGGGACGTGTGTTGGGCTCTACGTCGGGACGTGTGTTGGGCTCTACGTCGGGACGTGTGTTGGGCTCTACGTCGGGACGTGTGTTGGGCTCTACGTCGGGACGTGTGTTGGGCTCTACGTCGGGATTTAGCTTATTTCCAGCTCTACGTCGGGACGTGTGTTGGGCTCTACGTCGGGATTTAGCTTATTTCCAGCTCTACGTCGGGACGTGTGTTGGGCTCTACGTCGGGATTTAGCTTATTTCCAGCTCTACGTCGGGACGTGTGTGGGGCTCTACGTCGGGACGTGTGTGGGGCTCTACGTCGGGACGTGTGTGGGGCTCTACGTCGGGACGTGTGTGGGGCTCTACGTCGGGACGTGTGTGGGGCTCTACGTCGGGACGTGTGTGGGGCTCTACGTCGGGACGTGTGTGGGGCTCTACGTCGGGACGTGTGTGGGGCTCTACCTCAGGATTTAGCTTACTTTCAGCTCTACGTCGGCACGTGTGTTGGGCTCTACCTCAGGGTTTAGCTTACTTTCAGCTCTGCGTCGGGACGTGCGTCGGGCTCTGCGTCGGGACGTGCGTCGGGCTCTGCGTCGGGACGTGCGTCGGGCTCTGCGTCGGGCTCTGCGTCGGGCTCTGCGTCGGGACGCGCGTCGGGCTCTGCGTCGGGACGCGCGTCGGGCTCTGCGTCGGGACGCGCGTCGGGCTCTGCGTCGGGACGCGCGTCGGGCTCTGCGTCGGGACGCGCGTCGGGCTCTGCGTCGGGACGCGCGTCGGGCTCTGCGTCGGGACGCGCGTCGGGCTCTGCGTCGGGACGCGCGTCGGGCTCTGCGTCGGGACGCGCGTCGGGCTCTGCGTCGGGATTTAGCTTACTTTCGGCTCTGCGTCGGGACGCGCGTCGGGCTCTGCGTCGGGATTTAGCTTACTTTCGGCTCTGCGTCGGGACGCGCGTCGGGCTCTGCGTCGGGATTTAGCTTACTTTCGGCTCTGCGTCGGGACGCGCGTCGGGCTCTGCGTCGGGATTTAGCTTACTTTCGGCTCTGCGTCGGGACGCGCGTCGGGCTCTGCGTCGGGACGCGCGTCGGGCTCTGCGTCGGGACGCGCGTCGGGCTCTGCGTCGGGACGCGCGTCGGGCTCTGCGTCGGGAAGCGCGTCGGGCTCTGCGTCGGGACGCGCGTCGGGCTCTGCGTCGGGACGCGCGTCGGGCTCTGCGTCGGGACGCGCGTCGGGCTCTGCGTCGGGACGCGCGTCGGGCTCTGCGTCGGGACGCGCGTCGGGCTCTGCGTCGGGACGCGCGTCGGGCTCTGCGTCGGGACGCGCGTCGGGCTCTGCGTCGGGACGCGCGTCGGGCTCTACGTCTGTAGTTAGCTTACTTTCGGCTCTACGTCGGGACGTGCGTTGGGCTCTACGTCGGGACGTGCGTTGGGCTCTGCGTCGGGATTTAGCTTACTTTCGGCTCTGCGTCGGGACGTGCGTTGGGCTCTGCGTCGGGATTTAGCTTACTTTCGGCTCTGCGTCGGGACGTGCGTTGGGCTCTGCGTCGGGATTTAGCTTACTTTCGGCTCTGCGTCGGGACGTGCGTTGGGGTCTGCGTCGGGACGTGCGTTGGGGTCTGCGTCGGGACGTGCGTTGGGCTCTGCGTCGGGACGTGCGTTGGGCTCTGCGTCGGGACGTGCGTTGGGCTCTGCGTCGGGACGTGCGTTGGGCTCTGCGTCGGGACGTGCGTTGGGCTCTGCGTCGGGACGTGCGTTGGGCTCTGCGTCGGGACGTGCGTTGGGCTCTACGTCTGTAGTTAGCTTACTTTCGGCTCTACGTCGGGACGTGCGTTGGGCTCTACGTCGGGACGTGCGTTGGGCTCTACGTCGGGACGTGCGTTGGGCTCTACGTCGGGACGTGCGTTGGGCTCTACGTCGGGACGTGCGTTGGGCTCTACGTCGGGACGTGCGTTGGGCTCTACGTCTGTAGTTAGCTTACTTTCGGCTCTACGTCGGGACGTGCGTTGGGCTCTACGTCGGGACGTGCGTTGGGCTCTGCGTCGGGATTTAGCTTACTTTCGGCTCTGCGTCGGGACGTGCGTTGGGCTCTGCGTCGGGATTTAGCTTACTTTCGGCTCTGCGTCGGGACGTGCGTTGGGCTCTGCGTCGGGATTTAGCTTACTTTCGGCTCTGCGTCGGGACGTGCGTTGGGCTCTGCGTCGGGACGTGCGTTGGGCTCTGCGTCGGGACGTGCGTTGGGCTCTGCGTCGGGACGTGCGTTGGGCTCTGCGTCGGGACGTGCGTTGGGCTCTGCGTCGGGACGTGCGTTGGGCTCTGCGTCGGGACGTGCGTTGGGCTCTACGTCTGTAGTTAGCTTACTTTCGGCTCTACGTCGGGACGTGCGTTGGGCTCTGCGTCGGGATTTAGCTTACTTTCGGCTCTGCGTCGGGATTTAGCTTACTTTCGGCTCTGCGTCGGGACGTGCGTTGGGCTCTGCGTCGGGATTTAGCTTACTTTCGGCTCTGCGTCGGGACGTGCGTTGGGCTCTGCGTCGGGACGTGCGTTGGGCTCTGCGTCGGGACGTGCGTTGGGCTCTGCGTCGGGACGTGCGTTGGGCTCTGCGTCGGGACGTGCGTTGGGCTCTGCGTCGGGACGTGCGTTGGGCTCTGCGTCGGGACGTGCGTTGGGCTCTGCGTCGGGACGTGCGTTGGGCTCTACGTCTGTAGTTAGCTTACTTTCGGCTCTACGTCGGGACGTGCGTTGGGCTCTACGTCGGGACGTGCGTTGGGCTCTGCGTCGGGATTTAGCTTACTTTCGGCTCTGCGTCGGGACGTGCGTTGGGCTCTGCGTCGGGATTTAGCTTACTTTCGGCTCTGCGTCGGGACGTGCGTTGGGCTCTGCGTCGGGATTTAGCTTACTTTCGGCTCTGCGTCGGGACGTGCGTTGGGCTCTGCGTCGGGACGTGCGTTGGGCTCTGCGTCGGGACGTGCGTTGGGCTCTGCGTCGGGACGTGCGTTGGGGTCTGCGTCGGGACGTGCGTTGGGCTCTGCGTCGGGACGTGCGTTGGGCTCTGCGTCGGGACGTGCGTTGGGCTCTGCGTCGGGACGTGCGTTGGGCTCTGCGTCGGGACGTGCGTTGGGCTCTACGTCTGTAGTTAGCTTACTTTCGGCTCTACGTCGGGACGTGCGTTGGGCTCTACGTCGGGACGTGCGTTGGGCTCTACGTCGGGACGTGCGTTGGGCTCTACGTCGGGACGTGCGTTGGGCTCTACGTCGGGACGTGCGTTGGGCTCTACGTCGGGACGTGCGTTGGGCTCTACGTCGGGACGTGCGTTGGGCTCTACGTCGGGACGTGCGTTGGGCTCTACGTCTGTAGTTAGCTTACTTTCGGCTCTACGTCGGGACGTGCGTTGGGCTCTACGTCGGGACGTGCGTTGGGCTCTGCGTCGGGATTTAGCTTACTTTCGGCTCTGCGTCGGGACGTGCGTTGGGCTCTGCGTCGGGATTTAGCTTACTTTCGGCTCTGCGTCGGGACGTGCGTTGGGCTCTGCGTCGGGATTTAGCTTACTTTCGGCTCTGCGTCGGGACGTGCGTTGGGCTCTGCGTCGGGACGTGCGTTGGGCTCTGCGTCGGGACGTGCGTTGGGCTCTGCGTCGGGACGTGCGTTGGGCTCTGCGTCGGGACGTGCGTTGGGCTCTGCGTCGGGACGTGCGTTGGGCTCTGCGTCGGGACGTGCGTTGGGCTCTGCGTCGGGACGTGCGTTGGGCTCTGCGTCGGGACGTGCGTTGGGCTCTGCGTCGGGACGTGCGTTGGGCTCTGCGTCGGGACGTGCGTTGGGCTCTGCGTCGGGACGTGCGTTGGGCTCTACGTCTGTAGTTAGCTTACTTTCGGCTCTACGTCGGGACGTGCGTTGGGCTCTGCGTCGGGATTTAGCTTACTTTCGGCTCTGCGTCGGGATTTAGCTTACTTTCGGCTCTGCGTCGGGACGTGCGTTGGGCTCTGCGTCGGGATTTAGCTTACTTTCGGCTCTGCGTCGGGACGTGCGTTGGGCTCTGCGTCGGGACGTGCGTTGGGCTCTGCGTCGGGACGTGCGTTGGGCTCTGCGTCGGGACGTGCGTTGGGCTCTGCGTCGGGACGTGCGTTGGGCTCTGCGTCGGGACGTGCGTTGGGCTCTGCGTCGGGACGTGCGTTGGGCTCTACGTCTGTAGTTAGCTTACTTTCGGCTCTACGTCGGGACGTGCGTTGGGCTCTACGTCGGGACGTGCGTTGGGCTCTGCGTCGGGATTTAGCTTACTTTCAGCTCTGCGTCGGGACGTGCGTTAGGCTCTGCGTCGGGATTTAGCTTACTTTCAGCTCTGCGTCGGGACGTGCGTTGGGCTCTGCGTCGGGACGTGCGTTGGGCTCTGCGTCGGGACGTGCGTTGGGCTCTACGTCGGGATTTAGCTTACTTTCAGCTCTACGTCGGGATTTAGCTTACTTTCAGCTCTACGTCGGGATTTAGCTTACTTTCAGCTCTACGTCGGGATTTAGCTTACTTTCAGCTCTACGTCGGGATTTAGCTTACTTTCAGCTCCACGTCGGGACGTGCGTTGGCCTCTACGTCGGGATTTAGCTTACTTTCAGCTCCACGTCGGGACGTGCGTTGGCCTCTACGTCGGGATTTAGCTTACTTTCAGCTCCACGTCGGGACGTGCGTTGGCCTCTACGTCGGGATTTAGCTTACTTTCAGCTCCACGTCGGGACGTGCGTTGGCCTCTACGTCGGGATTTAGCTTACTTTCAGCTCCACGTCGGGACGTGCGTTGGCCTCTACGTCGGGATTTAGCTTACTTTCAGCTCCACGTCGGGACGTGCGTTGGCCGCTACGTCGGGATTTAGCTTACTTTCAGCTCCACGTCGGGACGTGCGTTGGGCGCTACGTCGGGACGTGCGTTGGGCGCTACGTCGGGACGTGCGTTGGGCGCTACGTCGGGACGTGCGTTGGGCTCTACGTCGGGACGTGCGTTGGGCTCTACGTCTGTAGTTAGCAAACTTTCAGCTCTACGTCGGGACGTGCGTTGGGCGCTACGTCGGGACGTGCGTTGGGCGCTACGTCGGGACGTGCGTTGGGCGCTACGTCGGGACGTGCGTTGGGCGCTACGTCGGGATTTAGCTTACTTTCAGCTCTACGTCGGGACGTGCGTTGGGCGCTACGTCGGGATTTAGATTCCTTTCAGCTCTACGTCGGGACGTGCGTTGGGCGCTACGTCGGGACGTGCGTTGGGCGCTACGTCGGGACGTGCGTTGGGCGCTACGTCGGGACGTGCGTTGGGCGCTACGTCGGGACGTGCGTTGGGCGCTACGTCGGGATTTAGCTTACTTTCAGCTCTACGTCGGGACGTGCGTTGGGCTCTACGTCGGGACGTGCGTTGGGCTCTACGTCGGGACGTGCGTTGGGCTCTACGTCGGGACGTGCGTTGGGCTCTACGTCGGGACGTGCGTTGGGCTCTACGTCGGGATTTAGCTTAATTTCAGCTCTACGTCGGGACGTGCGTTGGGCTCTACGACGGGATTTAGTTACTTTTAGCTCTACGTCGGGACGTGCGTTGGGCGCTACGTCGGGACGTGCGTTGGGCGCTACGTCGGGACGTGCGTTGGGCGCTACGTCGGGACGTGCGTTGGGCGCTACGTCGGGATTTAGCTTACTTTCAGATCTACGTCGGGACGTGCGTTGGGCTCTACGTCGGGACGTGCGTTGGGCTCTACGTCGGGACGTGCGTTGGGCTCTACGTCGGGACGTGCGTTGGGCGCTACGTCGGGACGTGCGTTGGGCGCTACGTCGGGACGTGCGTTGGGCGCTACGTCGGGATTTAGCTTACTTTCAGCTCTACGTCGGGACTTGCGTTGGGCTCTACGTCGGGACGTGCGTTGGGCTCTACGTCGGGACGTGCGTTGGGCTCTACGTCGGGACGTGCGTTGGGCTCTACGTCGGGACGTGCGTTGGGCTCTACGTCGGGACGTGCGTTGGGCTCTACGTCGGGATTTAGCTTACTTTCAGCTCTACGTCGGGACGTGCGTTGGGCTCTACGTCGGGACGTGCGTTGGGCTCTACGTCGGGACGTGCGTTGGGCTCTACGTCGGGACGTGCGTTGGGCTCTACGTCGGGACGTGCGTTGGGCTCTACGTCGGGACGTGCGTTGGGCTCTACGTCGGGATTTAGCTTACTTTCAGCTCTACGTCGGGATTTAGCTTTCTTTCAGCTCTACGTCGGGACGTGCGTTGGCCTCTACGTCGGGACGTGCGTTGGCCTCTACGTCGGGACGTGCGTTGGCCTCTACGTCGGGACGTGCGTTGGCCTCTACGTCGGGACGTGCGTTGGCCTCTACGTCGGGACGTGCGTTGGCCTCTACGTCGGGACGTGCGTTGGCCTCTACGTCGGGACGTGCGTTGGCCTCTACGTCGGGATTTAGCTTACTTTCAGCTCTACGTCGTGATTTAGCTTACTTTCAGCTCTACGTCGGGACGCGCGTTGGGCTCTACGTCGGGATTTAGCTTACTTTCAGCTCTACGTCGGGACGCGCGTTGGGCTCTACGTCGGGACGCGCGTTGGGCTCTACGTCGGGACGCGCGTTGGGCTCTACGTCGGGACGCGCGTTGGGCTCTACGTCGGGATTTAGCTTACTTTCAGCTCTACGTCGGGACGTGCGTTGGCCTCTACGTCGGGACGTGCGTTGGCCTCTACGTCGGGACGTGCGTTGGACTCTACGTCGGGATTTAGCTTACTTTCAGCTCTACGTCGGGACGCGCGTTGGGCTCTACGTCGGGACGCGCCTTGGGCTCTACGTCGGGACGCGCCTTGGGCTCTACGTCGGGACGCGCCTTGGGCTCTACGTCGGGACGCGCCTTGGGCTCTACGTCGGGACGCGCCTTGGGCTCTACGTCGGGACGCGCCTTGGGCTCTACGTCGGGACGCGCCTTGGGCTCTACGTCGGGACGCGCCTTGGGCTCTACGTCGGGACGCGCCTTGGGCTCTACGTCGGGACGCGCCTTGGGCTCTACGTCGGGACGCGCCTTGGGCTCTACGTCGGGACGCGCCTTGGGCTCTACGTCGGGACGCGCCTTGGGCTCTACGTCGGGACGCGCCTTGGGCTCTACGTCTGTAGTTAGCTAACTTTCAGCTCTACATCGGGACGCGCGTTGGCCTCTACGTCGGGACGCGCGTTGGCCTCTACGTCGGGACGCGCGTTGGCCTCTACGTCGGGACGCGCGTTGGCCTCTACGTCGGGACGCGCGTTGGCCTCTACGTCGGGACGCGCGTTGGCCTCTACGTCGGGACGCGCGTTGGCCTCTACGTCGGGATTTAGGTTACTTTCAGCTCTACGTCGGGACGCGCGTTGGGCTCTACGTCGGGACGCGCGTTGGGCTCTACGTCGGGACGCGCGTTGGGCTCTACGTCGGGATTTAGCTTACTTTCCGCTCTACGTCGGGACGCGCGTTGGGCTCTACGTCGGGATTTAGCTTACTTTCCGCTCTACGTCGGGACGCGCGTGGGGCTCTACCGCAGGATTTAGCTTACTTTCCGCTCTACGTGGGTACGTGTGTTGGGGTCTACCTCAGGATTTAGGTTACTTTCCGCTCTGCGTCGGGACGTGTGTTGGGCTCTACCTCAGGATTTAGCTTAATTTCCGCTCTGCGTCGGGACGTGTGTTGGGCTCTACGTCGGGACGTGTGTTGGGCTCTACGTCGGGACGTGTGTTGGGCTCTACGTCGGGACGTGTGTTGGGCTCTACGTCGGGACGTGTGTTGGGCTCTACGTCGGGACGTGTGTTGGGCTCTACGTCGGGACGTGTGTTGGGCTCTACGTCGGGACGTGTGTTGGGCTCTACGTCGGGACGTGTGTTGGGCTCTACGTCGGGACGTGTGTTGGGCTCTACCTCAGGATTTAGCTTACTTTCAGGTCTACGTGGGGACGTGTGTTGGGCTCTACCTCAGGATTTAGCTTACTTTCTGCTCTGCGTCGGGACGTGTGTTGGGCTCTACCTCAGGATTTAGCTTACTTTCAGGTCTACGTCGGGACGTGTGTTGGGCTCTACGTCGGGACGTGTGTTGGGCTCTACCTCAGGATTTAGCTTACTTTCAGCTCTGCGTGGGGACGTGTGTTGGGCTCTACCTCAGGATTTAGCTTACTTTCCGCTCTGCGTCGGGACGTGTGTTGGGCTCTACCTCAGGATTTAGCTTACTTTCCGCTCTGCGTCGGGACGTGTGTTGGGCTCTGCGTCGGGACGTGTGTTGGGCTCTGCGTCGGGACGTGTGTTGGGCTCTGCGTCGGGACGTGTGTTGGGCTCTGCGTCGGGACGTGTGTTGGGCTCTGCGTCGGGACGTGTGTTGGGCTCTGCGTCGGGACGTGTGTTGGGCTCTACATCAGGATTTAGCTTACTTTCAGCTCTACGTCGGGACGTGTTTTGGGCTCTGCGTCGGGACGTGTGTGGGGCTCTACGTCGGGACGTGTGTTTGGCTCTGCGTCGGGACGTGTGTGGGGCTCTACGTCGGGACGTGTGTGGGGCTCTACGACGGGACGTGTGTGGGGCTCTACGTCGGGACGTGTGTTGGACTCTACCTCAGGATTTAGCTTACTTTCCGCTCTGCGTCGGGACGTGTGTTGGGCTCTACCTCAGGATTTAGCTTACTTTCAGCTCTGCGTCGGGACGTGTGTTGGGCTCTACGTCGGGACGTGTGTTGGGCTCTACGTCGGGACGTGTGTTGGGCTCTACGTCGGGACGTGTGTTGGGCTCTACCTCAGGATTTAGCTTACTTTCAGCTCTACGTGGGGACGTGTGTTGGGCTCTACCTCAGGATTTAGCTTACTTTCAGCTCTGCGTCGGGACGTGTGTTGGACTCTACGTCGGGACGTGTGTTGGACTCTACGTCGGGACGTGTGTTGGACTCTACGTCGGGACGTGTGTTGGACTCTACGTCGGGACGTGTGTTGGACTCTACGTCGGGACGTGTGTTGGACTCTACCTCAGGATTTAGCTTACTTTCCGCTCTGCGTCGGGACGTGTGTTGGGCTCTACGTCGGGACGTGTGTTGGGCTCTACGTCGGGACGTGTGTTGGGCTCTACGTCGGGATTTAGCTTATTTCCAGCTCTACGTCGGGACGTGTGTTGGGCTCTACGTCGGGACGTGTGTTGGGCTCTACGTCGGGACGTGTGTTGGGCTCTACGTCGGGACGTGTGTTGGGCTCTACGTCGGGACGTGTGTTGGGCTCTACGTCGGGACGTGTGTTGGGCTCTACGTCGGGACGTGTGTTGGGCTCTACGTCGGGATTTAGCTTATTTCCAGCTCTACGTCGGGACGTGTGTTGGGCTCTACGTCGGGACGTGTGTTGGGCTCTACGTCGGGACGTGTGTTGGGCTCTACGTCGGGATTTAGCTTATTTCCAGCTCTACGTCGGGACGTGTGTTGGGCTCTACGTCGGGATTTAGCTTATTTCCAGCTCTACGTCGGGACGTGTGTGGGGCTCTACGTCGGGACGTGTGTGGGGCTCTACGTCGGGACGTGTGTGGGGCTCTACGTCGGGACGTGTGTGGGGCTCTACGTCGGGACGTGTGTGGGGCTCTACGTCGGGACGTGTGTGGGGCTCTACGTCGGGACGTGTGTGGGGCTCTACGTCGGGACGTGTGTGGGGCTCTACGTCGGGACGTGTGTGGGGCTCTACGTCGGGACGTGTGTGGGGCTCTACGTCGGGACGTGTGTGGGGCTCTACCTCAGGGTTTAGCTTACTTTCAGCTCTGCGTCGGGACGTGTGTTGGGCTCTACCTCAGGGTTTAGCTTACTTTCAGCTCTGCGTCGGGACGTGTGTTGGGCTCTACGTCGGGACGTGTGTTGGGCTCTGCGTCGGGACGTGTGTTGGGCTCTGCGTCGGGACGTGTGTTGGGCTCTACGTCAGGATTTAGCTTACTTCCAGCTCTACGTCGGGACGTGTGTTGGGCTCTACGTCGGGACGTGTGTTGGGCTCTACGTCGGGACGTGTGTTGGGCTCTACGTCGGGACGTGTGTTGGGCTCTACGTCGGGACGTGTGTTGGGCTCTACGTCGGGACGTGTGGTGGGCTCTACGTCGGGACGTGTGGTGGGCTCTACGTCGGGACGTGTGGTGGGCTCTACGTCGGGACGTGTGGTGGGCTCTACGTCGGGACGTGTGGTGGGCTCTACGTCGGGACGTGTGGTGGGCTCTACGTCGCGACGTGTGTGGGGCTCTACGTCGGGACGTGCGTTGGGCTCTATCTCAGGATTTAGCTTACTTTCAGGTCTACGTCGGGACGTGTGTTGGGCTCTACATCGGGACGTGTGTTGGGCTCTACCTCAGGATTTAGCTTACTTTCAGCTCTACGTGGGGACGTGTGTTGGGCTCTACCTCAGGATTTAGCTTACTTTCCGCTCTGCGTCGGGACGTGTTTTGGGCTCTACCTCAGGATTTAGCTTACTTTCCGCTCTGCGTCGGGACGTGTGTTGGGCTCTACGTCGGGACGTGTGTTGGGCTCTGCGTCGGGACGTGTGTTGGGCTCTACATCAGGATTTAGCTTACTTTCAGCTCTACGTCGGGACGTGTGTTGGGCTCTACGTCGGGACGTGTGTTGGGCTCTGCGTCGGGACGTGTGTTGGGCTCTGCGTCGGTACGTGTGTTGGGCTCTGCGTCGGTACGTGTGTTGGGCTCTGCGTCGGGACGTGTGTTGGGCTCTGCGTCGGGACGTGTGTTGGGCTCTGCGTCGGGACGTGTGTTGGGCTCTACCTCAGGATTTAGCTTACTTTCCGCTCTGCGTTTGGACGTGTGTTGGGCTCTACCTCAGGATTTATCTTACTTTCCGCTCTACGTGGGGACGTGTGTTGGGCTCTACGTCGGGATTTAGCTTACTTCCAGCTCTACGTCGGGACGTGTGTTGGACTCTACGTCGGGACGTGTGTTGGACTCTACGTCGGGACGTGTGTTGGACTCTACGTCGGGACGTGTGTTGGACTCTACGTCGGGACGTGTGTTGGACTCTACGTCGGGACGTGTGTTGGACTCTACGTCGGGACGTGTGTTGGACTCTACGTCGGGACGTGTGTTGGACTCTACGTCGGGACGTGTGTTGGACTCTACGTCGGGACGTGTGTTGGAATCTACGTCGGGACGTGTGTTGGACTCTACGTCGGGACGTGTGTTGGACTCTACGTCGGGACGTGTGTTGGACTCTACGTCGGGACGTGTGTTGGACTCTACGTCGGGACGTGTGTTGGACTCTACGTCGGGACGTGTGTTGGACTCTACGTCGGGACGTGTGTTGGACTCTACGTCGGGACGTGTGTTGGACTCTACCTCAGGATTTAGCTTACTTTCCGCTCTGCGTCGGGACGTGTGTTGGGCTCTACCTCAGGATTTAGCTTACTTTCCGCTCTGCGTCGGGACGTGTGTTGGGCTCTAGGTCGGGACGTGTGTTGGGCTCTAGGTCGGGACGTGTGTTGGGCTCTAGGTCGGGACGTGTGTTGGGCTCTAGGTCGGGACGTGTGTTGGGCTCTAGGTCGGGACGTGTGTTGGGCTCTAGGTCGGGACGTGTGTTGGGCTCTAGGTCGGGACGTGTGTTGGGCTCTAGGTCGGGACGTGTGTTGGGCTCTAGGTCGGGACGTGTGTTGGGCTCTAGGTCGGGACGTGTGTTGGGCTCTAGGTCGGGACGTGTGTTGGGCTCTACGTCGGGATTTAGCTTACTTCCAGCTCTACGTCGGGACGTGTGTCGGGCTCTGCGTCGGGACGTGTGTCGGGCTCTGCGTCGGGACGTGTGTCGGGCTCTGCGTCGGGACGTGTGTCGGGCTCTGCGTCGGGACGTGTGTCGGGCTCTGCGTCGGGACGTGTGTCGGGCTCTGCGTCGGGACGTGTGTCGGGCTCTGCGTCGGGACGTGTGTCGGGCTCTATGTCAGGATTTAGCTTACTTTCAGGTCTAGGTCGGGACGTGTGTTGGGCTCTACGTCGGGACGTGTGTTGGGCTCTACGTCGGGACGTGTGTTGGGCTCTACGTCGGGACGTGTGTTGGGCTCTACGTCGGGACGTGTGTTGGGCTCTACGTCGGGACGTGTGTTGGGCTCTACGTCGGGACGTGTGTTGGGCTCTACGTCGGGACGTGTGTTGGGCTCTACGTCGGGACGTGTGTTGGGCTCTACGTCGGGACGTGTGTTGGGCTCTACGTCGGGACGTGTGTTGGGCTCTACGTCGGGACGTGTGTTGGGCTCTACGTCGGGACGTGTGTTGGGCTCTACCTCAGGATTTAGCTTACTTTCAGCTCTACGTGGGGACGTGTGTTGGGTTCTACCGCAGGATTTAGCTTACTTTCTGCTCTGCGTCGGGACGTGTGTTGGGCTCTACCTCAGGATTTAGCTTACTTTCAGGTCTACGTTGGGACGTGTGTTGGGCTCTAGGTCAGGACGTGTGTTGGGCTCTACCTCAGGATTTAGCTTACTTTCAGCTCTATGTGGGGACGTGTGTTGGGCTCTACCTCAGGATTTAGCTTACTTTCCGCTCTGCGTCGGGACGTGTGTTGGGCTCTACGTCGGGACGTGTGTTGGGCTCTGCGTCGGGACGTGTGTTGGGCTCTACATCATGATTTAGCTTACTTTCAGCTCTACATCGGAACGTGTGTGGGGCTCTGCATCGGGACGTGTGTGGGGCTCTGCGTCGGGACGTGTGTGGGGCTCTGCGTCGGGACGTGTGTGGGGCTCTGCGTCGGGACGTGTGTGGGGCTCTGCGTCGGGACGTGTGTGGGGCTCTGCGTCGGGACGTGTGTGGGGCTCTGCGTCGGGACGTGTGTGGGGCTCTGCGTCGGGACGTGTGTGCGGCTCTGCGTCGGGACGTGTGTGGGGCTCTGCGTCGGGACGTGTGTGGGGCTCTGCGTCGGGACGTGTGTGGGGCTCTGCGTCGGGACGTGTGTGGGGCTCTGCGTCGGGATTTAGCTTATTTCCAGCTCTACGTCGGGACGTGTGTTGGGCTCTACGTCGGGACGTGTGTTGGGCTCTACGTCGGGACGTGTGTTGGGCTCTACGTCGGGATTTAGCTTATTTCCAGCTCTACGTCGGGACGTGTGTTGGGCTCTACGTCGGGATTTAGCTTATTTCCAGCTCTACGTCGGGACGTGTGTGGGGCTCTACGTCGGGACGTGTGTGGGGCTCTACGTCGGGACGTGTGTGGGGCTCTACGTCGGCACGTGTGTTGGGCTCTACCTCAGGGTTTAGCTTACTTTCAGCTCTGCGTCGGGACGTGTGTTGGGCTCTGCGTCGGGACGTGTGTTGTGCTCTGCGTCGGGACGTGTGTGGGGCTCTGCGTCGGGACGTGTGTGGGGCTCTGCGTCGGGACGTGTGTGGGGCTCTGCGTCGGGACGTGTGTGGGGCTCTGCGTCGGGACGTGTGTGGGGCTCTGCGTCGGGACGTGTGTGGGGCTCTGCGTCGGGACGTGTGTGGGGCTCTGCGTCGGGACGTGTGTGGGGCTCTGCGTCGGGACGTGTGTGGGGCTCTGCGTCGGGACGTGTGTGGGGCTCTACGTCGGGACGTGTGTGGGGCGCTACGTCGGGACGTGTGTGGGGCTCTACGTCGGGACGTGTGTGGGGCTCTACGTCGGGACGTGTGTGGGGCTCTACGTCGGGACGTGTGTGGGGCTCTACGTCGGGACGTGTGTGGGGCTCTGCGTCGGGACGTGCGTTGGGCTCTACCTCAGGATTTAGCTTACTTTCAGGTCTACGTCGGGACGTGTGTTGGGCTCTACATCGGGACGTGTGTTGGGCTCTACCTCAGGATTTAGCTTACTTTCCGCTCTGCGTCGGGACGTGTTTTGGGCTCTACCTCAGGATTTAGCTTACTTTCCGCTCTGCGTCGGGACGTGTGTTGGGCTCTACCTCAGCATTTAGCTTACTTTCAGCTCTCCGTCGGGACGTGTGTTGGGCTCTCCGTCGGGACGTGTGTTGGGCTCTCCGTCGGCACGTGTGTTGGGCTCTCCGTCGGGACGTGTGTTGGGCTCTGCGTCGGGACGTGTGTTGGGCTCTGCGTCGGGACGTGTGTTGGGCTCTGCGTCGGGACGTGTGTTGGGCTCTACATCATGATTCAGCTTGCTTTCAGCTCTACATCGGAACGTGTGTTGGGCTCTGCGTCGGGACGTGTGTTTGGCTCTGCGTCGGGACGTGTGTGGGGCTCTGCGTCGGGACGTGTGTGGGGCTCTGCGTCGGGACGTGTGTGGGGCTCTGCGTCGGGACGTGTGTGGGGCTCTGCGTCGGGACGTGTGTGGGGCTCTGCGTCGGGACGTGTGTGGGGCTCTGCGTTGGGACGTGTGTGGGGCTCTGCGTCGGGACGTGTGTGGGGCTCTGCGTCGGGACGTGTGTGGGGCTCTGCGTCGGGACGTGTGTGGGGCTCTACCTCAGGATTTAGCTTACTTTCAGCTCTACGTGGGGACGTGTGTTGGGCTCTACCTCAGGATTTAGCTTACTTTCCGCTCTGCGTCGGGACGTGTGTTGGGCTCTACCTCAGGATTTAGCCTACTTTCCGCTCTGCGTCGGGACGTGTGTTGGGCTCTACCTCAGGATTTAGCCTACTTTCCGCTCTGCGTCGGGACGTGTGTTGGGCTCTACATCATGATTTAGCTTACTTTCAGCACTACATCTGAACGTGTGTTGGGCTCTACGTCGGGACGTGTATTAGGCTCTGCGTCGGGACGTGTGTTGGGCTCTGCGTCGGGACGTGTGTGGGGCTCTGCGTCGGGACGTGTGTGGGGCTCTGCGTCGGGACGTGTGTGGGGCTCTGCGTCGGGACGTGTGTGGGGCTCTGCGTCGGGACGTGTGTGGGGCTCTGCGTCGGGACGTGTGTGGGGCTCTGCGTCGGGACGTGTGTGGGGCTCTGCGTCGGGACGTGTGTGGGGCTCTGCGTCGGGACGTGTGTGGGGCTCTGCGTCGGGACGTGTGTGGGGCTCTGCGTCGGGACGTGTGTGGGGCTCTGCGTCGGGACGTGTGTGGGGCTCTGCGTCGGGACGTGTGTGGGGCTCTGCGTCGGGACGTGTGTGGGGCTCTGCGTCGGGACGTGTGTGGGGCTCTGCGTCGGGACGTGTGTGGGGCTCTGCGTCGGGACGTGTGTGGGGCTCTGCGTCGGGACGTGTGTGGGGCTCTGCGTCGGGACGTGTGTGGGGCTCTGCGTCGGGACGTGTGTGGGGCTCTGCGTCGGGACGTGTGTGGGGCTCTGCGTCGGGACGTGTGTGGGGCTCTGCGTCGGGACGTGTGTGGGGCTCTGCGTCGGGACGTGTGTGGGGCTCTGCGTCGGGACGTGTGTGGGGCTCTGCGTCGGGACGTGTGTGGGGCTCTGCGTCGGGACGTGTGTGGGGCTCTGCGTCGGGACGTGTGTGGGGCTCTGCGTCGGGACGTGTGTGGGGCTCTGCGTCGGGACGTGTGTGGGGCTCTGCGTCGGGACGTGTGTGGGGCTCTGCGTCGGGACGTGTGTGGGGCTCTGCGTCGGGACGTGTGTGGGGCTCTGCGTCGGGACGTGTGTGGGGCTCTGCGTCGGGACGTGTGTGGGGCTCTGCGTCGGGACGTGTGTGGGGCTCTGCGTCGGGACGTGTGTGGGGCTCTGCGTCGGGACGTGTGTGGGGCTCTGCGTCGGGACGTGTGTGGGGCTCTGCGTCGGGACGTGTGTTGCGCTCTGCGTCGGGACGTGTGTTGCGCTCTGCGTCGGGACGTGTGTTGCGCTCTGCGTCGGGACGTGTGTTGCGCTCTGCGTCGGGACGTGTGTTGCGCTCTGCGTCGGGACGTGCGTTGGGCTCTACCTCAGGATTTAGCTTACTTTCAGGTCTACGTCGGGACGTGTGTTGGGCTCTACATCGGGACGTGTGTTGGGCTCTACCTCAGGATTTAGCTTACTTTCCGCTCTGCGTCGGGACGTGTTTTGGGCTCTACCTCAGGATTTAGCTTACTTTCCGCTCTGCGTCGGGACGTGTGTTGGGCTCTACCTCAGGATTTAGCTTACTTTCCGCTCTGCGTCGGGACGTGTGTTGGGCTCTACCTCAGGATTTAGCTTACTTTCAGCTCTACGTCGGGACGTGTGTTGGGCTCTAGGTCGGGACGTGTGTTGGGCTCTAGGTCGGGACGTGTGTTGGGCTCTAGGTCGGGACGTGTGTTGGGCTCTAGGTCGGGACGTGTGTTGGGCTCTAGGTCGGGACGTGTGTTGGGCTCTAGGTCGGGACGTGTGTTGGGCTCTAGGTGGGGACGTGTGTTGGGCTCTAGGTCGGGACGTGTGTTGGGCTCTAGGTCGGGACGTGTGTTGGGCTCTAGGTCGGGACGTGTGTTGGGCTCTAGGTCGGGACGTGTGTTGGGCTCTAGGTCGGGACGTGTGTTGGGCTCTAGGTCGGGACGTGTGTTGGGCTCTAGGTCGGGACGTGTGTTGGGCTCTAGGTCGGGACGTGTGTTGGGCTCTAGGTCGGGACGTGTGTTGGGCTCTACGTCGGGACGTGTGTTGGGCTCTACGTCGGGATTTAGCTTTCTTCCAGCTCTACGTCGGGATTTAGCTTTCTTCCAGCTCTACGTCGGGATTTAGCTTTCTTCCAGCTCTACGTCGGGATTTAGCTTTCTTCCAGCTCTACGTCGGGATTTAGCTTACTTCCAGCTCTACGTCGGGATTTAGCTTACTTCCAGCTCTACGTCGGGATTTAGCTTACTTCCAGCTCTAGGTCGGGACGTGTGTTGGGCTCTAGGTCGGGACGTGTGTTGGGCTCTAGGTCGGGACGTGTGTTGGGCTCTAGGTCGGGACGTGTGTGGGGCTCTGCGTCGGGACGTGTGTGGGGCTCTGCGTCGGGACGTGTGTGGGGCTCTGCGTCGGGACGTGTGTGGGGCTCTACGTCGGGACGTGTGTGGGGCTCTACGTCGGGACGTGTGTGGGGCTCTACGTCGGGACGTGTGTGGGGCTCTACGTCGGGACGTGTGTGGGGCTCTACGTCGGGACCTGTGTGGGGCTCTACTTCGGGATTTAGCTTTCTTCCAGCTCTACGTCGGGATTTAGCTTACTTCCAGCTCTACGTCGGGATTTAGCTTACTTCCAGCTCTACGTCGGGATTTAGCTTACTTCCAGCTCTACGTCGGGATTTAGCTTACTTCCAGCTCTACGTCGGGATTTAGCTTACTTCCAGCTCTACGTCGGGATTTAGCTTACTTCCAGCTCTACGTCGGGATTTAGCTTACTTCCAGCTCTACGTCGGGATTTAGCTTACTTCCAGCTCTACGTCGGGATTTAGCTTACTTCCAGCTCTACGTCGGGATTTAGCTTACTTCCAGCTCTACGTCGGGATTTAGCTTACTTCCAGCTCTACGTCGGGATTTAGCTTACTTCCAGCTCTACGTCGGGATTTAGCTTACTTCCAGCTCTACGTCGGGATTTAGCTTACTTCCAGCTCTACGTCGGGACGTGTGTTGGGCTCTAGGTCGGGACGTGTGTTGGGCTCTAGGTCGGGACGTGTCTTGGGCTCTAGGTCGGGACGTGTCTTGGGCTCTAGGTCGGGACGTGTCTTGGGCTCTAGGTCGGGACGTGTCTTGGGCTCTAGGTCGGGACGTGTCTTGGGCTCTAGGTCGGGACGTGTCTTGGGCTCTAGGTCGGGACGTGTCTTGGGCTCTACGTCGGGACGTGTCTTGGGCTCTACGTCGGGACGTGTCTTGGGCTCTACGTCGGGACGTGTCTTGGGCTCTACGTCAGGATTTAGCTTACTTTCAGGTCTACGTCGGGACGTGTGTTGGGCTCTAGGTCGGGACGTGTGTTGGGCTCTAGGACGGGACGTGTGTTGGGCTCTAGGACGGGACGTGTGTTGGGCTCTAGGTCGGGACGTGTGTTGGGCTCTAGGTCGGGACGTGTGTTGGGCTCTAGGTCGGGATTTAGCTTACTTTCAGCTCTACGTGGGGACGTGTGTTGGGCTCTACCTCGGGATTTAGCTTACTTTCCGCTCTGCGTCGGGACGTGTGTTGGGCTCTACCTCAGGATTTAGCCTACATTCTGCTCTGCGTCGGGACGTGTGTTGGGCTCTACGTCGGGACGTGTGTTGGGCTCTACGTCGGGACGTGTGTTGGGCTCTACGTCGGGACGTGTGTTGGGCTCTACCTCAGGATTTAGCTTACTTTCCGCTCTGCGTCGGGACGTGTGTTGGGCTCTACCTCAGGATTTAGCTTACTTTCCGCTCTGCGTCGGGACGTGTGTTGGGCTCTACCTCAGGATTTAGCTTACTTTCCGCTCTGCGTCGGGACGTGTGTTGGGCTCTACCTCAGGATTTAGCTTACTTTCCGCTCTGCGTCGGGACGTGTGTTGGGCTCTACCTCAGGGTTTAGCTTACTTTCCGCTCTACGTCGGGACGTGTGTTGGGCTCTACGTCGGGACGTGTGTTGGGCTCTACGTCGGGATTTAGCTTACTTCCAGCTCTACGTCGGGACGTGCGTTGGACTCTACGTCGGGACGTGCGTTGGACTCTACGTCGGGACGTGCGTTGGACTCTACGTCGGGACGTGCGTTGGACTCTACGTCGGGACGTGCGTTGGACTCTACGTCGGGACGTGCGTTGGACTCTACGTCGGGACGTGCGTTGGACTCTACGTCGGGACGTGCGTTGGACTCTACGTCGGGACGTGCGTTGGACTCTACGTCGGGACGTGCGTTGGACTCTACGTCGGGACGTGCGTTGGACTCTACGTCGGGACGTGCGTTGGACTCTACGTCGGGACGTGCGTTGGACTCTACGTCGGGACGTGCGTTGGACTCTACCTCAGGATATAGCTTCCTTGCCGCTCTACGTCGGGACGTGCGTTGGGCTCTACCTCAGGATTTAGCTTACTTTCAGGTCTACGTCGGGACGTGTGTTGGGGTCTACGTCGGGACGTGTGTTGGGGTCTACGTCGGGACGTGTGTTGGGGTCTACGTCGGGACGTGTGTTGGGGTCTACGTCGGGACGTGTGTTGGGCTCTACGTCGGGACGTGTGTTGGGCTCTACGTCGGGACGTGTGTTGGGCTCTACGTCGGGACGTGTGTTGGGCTCTACGTCGGGACGTGTGTTGGGCTCTAGGTCGGGACGTGTGTTGGGCTCTAGGTCGGGACGTGTGTTGGGCTCTAGGTCGGGACGTGTGTTGGGCTCTAGGTCGGGACGTGTGTTGGGCTCTAGGTCGGGACGTGTGTTGGGCTCTAGGTCGGGACGTGTGTTGGGCTCTGCCTCGGGACGTGTGTTGGGCTCTGCCTCGGGACGTGTGTTGGGCTCTACCTCGGGACGTGTGTTGGGCTCTGCCTCGGGACGTGTGTTGGGCTCTACCTCGGGACGTGTGTTGGGCTCTACCTCGGGACGTGTGTTGGGCTCTACCTCGGGACGTGTGTTGGGCTCTACCTCGGGACGTGTGTTGGGCTCTACCTCGGGACGTGTGTTGGGCTCTACCTCGGGACGTGTGTTGGGCTCTACCTCGGGACGTGTGTTGGGCTCTACCTCGGGACGTGTGTTGGGCTCTACCTCGGGACGTGTGTTGGGCTCTACCTCGGGACGTGTGTTGGGCTCTACCTCGGGACGTGTGTTGGGCTCTACCTCGGGACGTGTGTTGGGCTCTACCTCGGGACGTGTGTTGGGCTCTACCTCGGGACGTGTGTTGGGCTCTACCTCGGGACGTGTGTTGGGCTCTACCTCGGGACGTGTGTTGGGCTCTACCTCGGGACGTGTGTTGGGCTCTACCTCGGGACGTGTGTTGGGCTCTACCTCGGGACGTGTGTTGGGCTCTACCTCGGGACGTGTGTTGGGCTCTACCTCGGGACGTGTGTTGGGCTCTACCTCGGGACGTGTGTTGGGCTCTACCTCGGGACGTGTGTTGGGCTCTACCTCGGGACGTGTGTTGGGCTCTACCTCGGGACGTGTGTTGGGCTCTACCTCGGGACGTGTGTTGGGCTCTACCTCGGGACGTGTGTTGGGCTCTACCTCGGGACGTGTGTTGGGCTCTACCTCGGGACGTGTGTTGGGCTCTACCTCGGGACGTGTGTTGGGCTCTACCTCGGGACGTGTGTTGGGCTCTACCTCGGGACGTGTGTTGGGCTCTACCTCGGGACGTGTGTTGGGCTCTACCTCGGGACGTGTGTTGGGCTCTACCTCAGGATTTAGCTTACTTTCAGCTCTGCGTCGGGACGTGTGTTGGGCTCTACCTCGGGACGTGTGTTGGGCTCTACCTCGGGACGTGTGTTGGGCTCTACCTCGGGACGTGTGTTGGGCTCTACCTCGGGACGTGTGTTGGGCTCTACCTCGGGACGTGTGTTGGGCTCTACCTCGGGACGTGTGTTGGGCTCTACCTCGGGACGTGTGTTGGGCTCTACCTCGGGACGTGTGTTGGGCTCTACCTCGGGACGTGTGTTGGGCTCTACCTCAGGATTTAGCTTACTTTCAGCTCTGCGTCGGGACGTGTGTTGGGCTCTACGTCGGGACGTGTGTTGGGCTCTACCTCAGGATTTAGCTTACTTTCAGCTCTACGTGGGGACGTGTGTTGGGCTCTACCTCAGGATTTAGCTTACTTTCCGCTCTGCGTCGGGACGTGTGTTGGGCTCTACCTCAGGATTTAGCCTACTTTCCGCTCTGCGTCGGGACGTGTGTTGGGCTCTACGTCGGGACGTGTGTTGGGCTCTGCGTCGGGACGTGTGTTGGGCTCTACATCATGATTTAGCTTACTTTGAGCTCTACATCGGAACGTGTGTTGGGCTCTGCGTCGGGACGTGTGTGGGGCTCTGCGTCGGGACGTGTGTGGGGCTCTGCGTCGGGACGTGTGTGGGGCTCTGCGTCGGGACGTGTGTGGGGCTCTGCGTCGGGACGTGTGTGGGGCTCTGCGTCGGGACGTGTGTGGGGCTCTGCGTCGGGACGTGTGTGGGGCTCTGCGTCGGGACGTGTGTGGGGCTCTACGTCGGGACGTGTGTCGGGCTCTGCGTCGGGACGTGCGTTGGGCTCTACCTCAGGATTTAGCTTACTTTCAGGTCTACGTCGGGACGTGTGTTGGGGTCTACATCGGGACGTGTGTTGGGCTCTACCTCAGGATTTAGCTTACTTTCCGCTCTGCGTCGGGACGTGTTTTGGGCTCTACCTCAGGATTTAGCTTACTTTTAGCTCTACGTCGGGACGTGTGTTGGGCTCTACGTCGGGACGTGTGTTGGGCTCTACGTCGGGACGTGTGTTGGGCTCTACGTCGGGACGTGTGTTGGGCTCTACGTCGGGACGTGTGTTGGGCTCTACGTCGGGACGTGTGTTGGGCTCTACGTCGGGACGTGTGTTGGGCTCTACGTCGGGACGTGTGTTGGGCTCTACGTCGGGACGTGTGTTGGGCTCTACGTCGGGACGTGTGTTGGGCTCTACGTCGGGATTTAGCTTACTTCCGGCTCTACGTCGGGATTTAGCTTACTTCCGGCTCTACGTCGGGATTTAGCTTACTTCCGGCTCTACGTCGGGATTTAGCTTACTTCCGGCTCTACGTCGGGATTTAGCTTACTTCCGGCTCTACGTCGGGATTTAGCTTACTTCCGGCTCTACGTCGGGATTTAGCTTACTTCCGGCTCTACGTCGGGATTTAGCTTACTTCCGGCTCTACGTCGGGATTTAGCTTACTTCCGGCTCTACGTCGGGACGTGTGTTGGGCTCTACGTCGGGATTTAGCTTACTTTCAGGTCTACGTCGGGACGTGTGTTGGGCTCTACCTCGGGATTTAGCCTACTTTCCGCTCTGCGTCGGGACGTGTGTTGGGCTCTACCTCAGCATTTAGCCTACTTTCCGCTCTGCGTCGGGACGTGTGTTGGGCTCTACGTCGGGACGTGTGTTGGGCTCTACGTCGGGACGTGTGTTGGGCTCTGCGTCGGGACGTGTGTTGGGCTCTACATCATGATTTAGCTTACTTTCAGCTTTACATCGGAACGTGTGTTGGGCTCTGCGTCGGGACGTGTGTTGGGCTCTGCGTCGGGACGTGTGTGGGGCTCTGCGTCGGGACGTGTGTGGGGCTCTGCGTCGGGACGTGTGTGGGGCTCTGCGTCGGGACGTGTGTGGGGCTCTGCGTCGGGACGTGTGTGGGGCTCTGCGTCGGGACGTGTGTGGGGCTCTGCGTCGGGACGTGTGTGGGGCTCTGCGTCGGGACGTGTGTGGGGCTCTGCGTCGGGACGTGTGTGGGGCTCTGCGTCGGGACGTGTGTGGGGCTCTGCGTCGGGACGTGTGTGGGGCTCTGCGTCGGGACGTGTGTGGGGCTCTGCGTCGGGACGTGTGTGGGGCTCTGCGTCGGGACGTGTGTGGGGCTCTGCGTCGGGACGTGTGTGGGGCTCTGCGTCGGGACGTGTGTGGGGCTCTGCGTCGGGACGTGTGTGGGGCTCTACGTCGGGACGTGTGTGGGGCTCTACGTCGGGACGTGTGTGGGGTTCTACGTCGGGACGTGTGTTGCGCTCTGCGTCGGGACGTGCGTTGGGCTCTACCTCAGGATTTAGCTTACTTTCAGGTCTATGTCGGGACGTGTGTTGGGCTCTACATCGGGACGTGTGTTTGGCTCTGCCTCGGGACGTGTGTTTGGCTCTGCGTCGGGACGTGTGTTGGGCTCTACATCGGGACGTGTGTTGGGCTCTACCTCAGGATTTAGCTTACTTTGAGGTCTACGTTGGGACGTGTGTTGGGCTCTAGGTCGGGACGTGTGTTGGGCTCTACCTCAGGATTTAGCTTACTTTCAGCTCTACGTGGGGACGTGTGTTGGGGTCTACCTCAGGATTTAGCCTACTTTCCGCTCTGCGTCGGGACGTGTGTTGGGCTCTGCGTCGGGACGTGTGTTGGGCTCTACGTCGGGACGTGTGTTGGGCTCTACGTCGGGACGTGTGTTGGGCTCTGCGTCGGGACGTGTGTGGGGCTCTACGTCGGGACGTGTGTGGGGCTCTGCGTCGGGACGTGTGTGGGGCTCTGCGTCGGGACGTGTGTGGGGCTCTGCGTCGGGACGTGTGTGGGGCTCTACGTCGGGACGTGTGTGGGGCTCTACGTCGGGACGTGTGTGGGGCTCTACGTCGGGACGTGTGTGGGGCTCTACGTCGGGACGTGTGTGGGGCTCTACGTCGGGACGTGTGTGGGGCTCTACGTCGGGACGTGTGTGGGGCTCTACGTCGGGACGTGTGTGGGGCTCTGCTTCGGGACGTGTGTGGGGCTCTGCGTCGGGACGTGTGTGGGGCTCTGCGTCGGGACGTGTGTGGGGCTCTGCGTCGGGACGTGCGTTGGGCTCTACCTCAGGATTTAGCTTACTTTCAGGTCTACGTCGGGACGTGTGTTGGGCTCTACATCGGGACGTGTGTTGGGCTCTACCTCAGGATTTAGCTTACTTTCCGCTTTGCGTCGGGACGTGTTTTGGGCTCTACCTCAGGATTTAGCTTACTTTCCGCTCTGCGTCGGGACGTGTTTTGGGCTCTACCTCAGGATTTAGCTTACTTTCCGCTCTGCGTCGGGACGTGTGTTGGGCTCTACCTCAGGATTTAGCTTACTTTCAGCTCTACGTCGGGACGTGTGTTGGGCTCTAGGTCGGGACGTGTGTTGGGCTCTAGGTCGGGACGTGTGTTGGGCTCTAGGTCGGGACGTGTGTTGGGCTCTAGGTCGGGACGTGTGTTGGGCTCTAGGTCGGGACGTGTGTTGGGCTCTAGGTCGGGACGTGTGTTGGGCTCTAGGTCGGGACGTGTGTTGGGCTCTAGGTCGGGACGTGTGTTGGGCTCTAGGTCGGGACGTGTGTTGGGCTCTAGGTCGGGACGTGTGTTGGGCTCTAGGTCGGGATTTAGCTTACTTTCAGCTCTACGTGGGGACGTGTGTTGGGCTCTACCTCAGGATTTAGCCTACTTTCCGCTCTGCGTCGGGACGTGTGTTGGGCTCTACATCGGGACGTGTGTTGGGCTCTACGTCGGGACGTGTGTTGGGCTCTACGTCGGGACGTGTGTTGGGCTCTACGTCGGGACGTGTGTTGGGCTCTACCTCAGGATTTAGCTTACTTTCCGCTCTGCGTCGGGACGTGTGTTGGGCTCTACCTCAGGATTTAGCTTACTTTCAGCTCTACGTCGGGACGTGTGTTGGGCTCTAGGTCGGGACGTGTGTTGGGCTCTAGGTCGGGACGTGTGTTGGGCTCTAGGTCGGGACGTGTGTTGGGCTCTAGGTCGGGACGTGTGTTGGGCTCTAGGTCGGGACGTGTGTTGGGCTCTAGGTCGGGACGTGTGTTGGGCTCTAGGTCGGGACGTGTGTTGGGCTCTAGGTCGGGACGTGTGATGGGCTCTAGGTCGGGACGTGTGTTGGGCTCTAGGTCGGGACGTGTGTTGGGCTCTAGGTCGGGACGTGTGTTGGGCTCTAGGTCGGGACGTGTGTTGGGCTCTAGGTCGGGATTTAGCTTACTTTCCGCTCTGCGTCGGGACGTGTGTTGGGCTCTAGGTCGGGACGTGTGTTGGGCTCTACGTGGGGACGTGTGTTGGGCTCTACCTCAGGATTTAGCCTACTTTCCGCTCTGCGTCGGGACGTGTGTTGGGCTCTACGTCGGGACGTGTGTTGGGCTCTACGTCGGGACGTGTGTTGGGCTCTACGTCGGGACGTGTGTTGGGCTCTGCGTCGGGACGTGTGTTGGGCTCTGCGTCGGGACGTGTGTTTGGCTCTGCGTCGGGACGTGTGCGGGGCTCTGCGTCGGGACGTGTGCGGGGCTCTGCGTCGGGACGTGTGCGGGGCTCTGCGTCGGGACGTGTGCGGGGCTCTGCGTCGGGACGTGTGCGGGGCTCTGCGTCGGGACGTGTGCGGGGCTCTGCGTCGGGACGTGTGCGGGGCTCTGCGTCGGGACGTGTGCGGGGCTCTGCGTCGGGACGTGTGCGGGGCTCTGCGTCGGGACGTGTGCGGGGCTCTGCGTCGGGACGTGTGTCGGGCTCTGCGTCGGGACGTGTGTCGGGCTCTGCGTCGGGACGTGTGTCGGGCTCTGCGTCGGGACGTGTGTCGGGCTCTGCGTCGGGACGTGTGTCGGGCTCTACGTCGGGACGTGTGTTGGGCTCTACCTCAGGATTTAGCTTACTTTCCGCTCTGCGTCGGGACGTGTGTTGGGCTCTACCTCAGGATTTAGCTTACTTTCAGCTCTACGTCGGGACGTGTGTTGGGCTCTAGGTCGGGACGTGTGTTGGGCTCTAGGTCGGGACGTGTGTTGGGCTCTAGGTCGGGACGTGTGTTGGGCTCTAGGTCGGGACGTGTGTTGGGCTCTAGGTCGGGACGTGTGTTGGGCTCTAGGTCGGGACGTGTGTTGGGCTCTAGGTCGGGACGTGTGTTGGGCTCTAGGTCGGGACGTGTGTTGGGCTCTAGGTCGGGACGTGTGTTGGGCTCTAGGTCGGGACGTGTGTTGGGCTCTAGGTCGGGACGTGTGTTGGGCTCTAGGTCGGGACGTGTGTTGGGCTCTAGGTCGGGATTTAGCTTACTTTCAGCTCTACGTGGGGACGTGTGTTGGGCTCTACCTCAGGATTTAGCCTACTTTCCGCTCTGCGTCGGGACGTGTGTTGGGCTCTACGTCGGGACGTGTGTTGGGCTCTACCTCGGGACGTGTGTTGGGCTCTACCTCGGGACGTGTGTTGGGCTCTACCTCGGGACGTGTGTTGGGCTCTACCTCGGGACGTGTGTTGGGCTCTACCTCGGGACGTGTGTTGGGCTCTACCTCGGGACGTGTGTTGGGCTCTACCTCGGGACGTGTGTTGGGCTCTACCTCAGGATTTAGCTTACTTTCAGCTCTGCGTCGGGACGTGTGTTGGGCTCTACGTCGGGACGTGTGTTGGGCTCTACCTCAGGATTTAGCTTACTTTCAGCTCTACGTGGGGACGTGTGTTGGGCTCTACCTCAGGATTTAGCTTACTTTCCGCTCTGCGTCGGGACGTGTGTTGGGCTCTACCTCAGGATTTAGCCTACTTTCCGCTCTGCGTCGGGACGTGTGTTGGGCTCTACGTCGGGACGTGTGTTGGGCTCTGCGTCGGGACGTGTGTTGGGCTCTACATCATGATTTAGCTTACTTTGAGCTCTACATCGGAACGTGTGTTGGGCTCTGCGTCGGGACGTGTGTGGGGCTCTGCGTCGGGACGTGTGTGGGGCTCTGCGTCGGGACGTGTGTGGGGCTCTGCGTCGGGACGTGTGTGGGGCTCTGCGTCGGGACGTGTGTGGGGCTCTGCGTCGGGACGTGTGTGGGGCTCTGCGTCGGGACGTGTGTGGGGCTCTGCGTCGGGACGTGTGTGGGGCTCTACGTCGGGACGTGTGTCGGGCTCTGCGTCGGGACGTGCGTTGGGCTCTACCTCAGGATTTAGCTTACTTTCAGGTCTACGTCGGGACGTGTGTTGGGGTCTACATCGGGACGTGTGTTGGGCTCTACCTCAGGATTTAGCTTACTTTCCGCTCTGCGTCGGGACGTGTTTTGGGCTCTACCTCAGGATTTAGCTTACTTTTAGCTCTACGTCGGGACGTGTGTTGGGCTCTACGTCGGGACGTGTGTTGGGCTCTACGTCGGGACGTGTGTTGGGCTCTACGTCGGGACGTGTGTTGGGCTCTACGTCGGGACGTGTGTTGGGCTCTACGTCGGGACGTGTGTTGGGCTCTACGTCGGGACGTGTGTTGGGCTCTACGTCGGGACGTGTGTTGGGCTCTACGTCGGGACGTGTGTTGGGCTCTACGTCGGGACGTGTGTTGGGCTCTACGTCGGGATTTAGCTTACTTCCGGCTCTACGTCGGGATTTAGCTTACTTCCGGCTCTACGTCGGGATTTAGCTTACTTCCGGCTCTACGTCGGGATTTAGCTTACTTCCGGCTCTACGTCGGGATTTAGCTTACTTCCGGCTCTACGTCGGGATTTAGCTTACTTCCGGCTCTACGTCGGGATTTAGCTTACTTCCGGCTCTACGTCGGGATTTAGCTTACTTCCGGCTCTACGTCGGGATTTAGCTTACTTCCGGCTCTACGTCGGGACGTGTGTTGGGCTCTACGTCGGGATTTAGCTTACTTTCAGGTCTACGTCGGGACGTGTGTTGGGCTCTACCTCGGGATTTAGCCTACTTTCCGCTCTGCGTCGGGACGTGTGTTGGGCTCTACCTCAGCATTTAGCCTACTTTCCGCTCTGCGTCGGGACGTGTGTTGGGCTCTACGTCGGGACGTGTGTTGGGCTCTACGTCGGGACGTGTGTTGGGCTCTGCGTCGGGACGTGTGTTGGGCTCTACATCATGATTTAGCTTACTTTCAGCTTTACATCGGAACGTGTGTTGGGCTCTGCGTCGGGACGTGTGTTGGGCTCTGCGTCGGGACGTGTGTGGGGCTCTGCGTCGGGACGTGTGTGGGGCTCTGCGTCGGGACGTGTGTGGGGCTCTGCGTCGGGACGTGTGTGGGGCTCTGCGTCGGGACGTGTGTGGGGCTCTGCGTCGGGACGTGTGTGGGGCTCTGCGTCGGGACGTGTGTGGGGCTCTGCGTCGGGACGTGTGTGGGGCTCTGCGTCGGGACGTGTGTGGGGCTCTGCGTCGGGACGTGTGTGGGGCTCTGCGTCGGGACGTGTGTGGGGCTCTGCGTCGGGACGTGTGTGGGGCTCTGCGTCGGGACGTGTGTGGGGCTCTGCGTCGGGACGTGTGTGGGGCTCTGCGTCGGGACGTGTGTGGGGCTCTGCGTCGGGACGTGTGTGGGGCTCTACGTCGGGACGTGTGTGGGGCTCTACGTCGGGACGTGTGTGGGGTTCTACGTCGGGACGTGTGTTGCGCTCTGCGTCGGGACGTGCGTTGGGCTCTACCTCAGGATTTAGCTTACTTTCAGGTCTATGTCGGGACGTGTGTTGGGCTCTACATCGGGACGTGTGTTTGGCTCTGCCTCGGGACGTGTGTTTGGCTCTGCGTCGGGACGTGTGTTGGGCTCTACATCGGGACGTGTGTTGGGCTCTACCTCAGGATTTAGCTTACTTTGAGGTCTACGTTGGGACGTGTGTTGGGCTCTAGGTCGGGACGTGTGTTGGGCTCTACCTCAGGATTTAGCTTACTTTCAGCTCTACGTGGGGACGTGTGTTGGGCTCTACCTCAGGATTTAGCCTACTTTCCGCTCTGCGTCGGGACGTGTGTTGGGCTCTGCGTCGGGACGTGTGTTGGGCTCTACGTCGGGACGTGTGTTGGGCTCTACGTCGGGACGTGTGTTGGGCTCTGCGTCGGGACGTGTGTGGGGCTCTACGTCGGGACGTGTGTGGGGCTCTGCGTCGGGACGTGTGTGGGGCTCTGCGTCGGGACGTGTGTGGGGCTCTGCGTCGGGACGTGTGTGGGGCTCTACGTCGGGACGTGTGTGGGGCTCTACGTCGGGACGTGTGTGGGGCTCTACGTCGGGACGTGTGTGGGGCTCTACGTCGGGACGTGTGTGGGGCTCTACGTCGGGACGTGTGTGGGGCTCTACGTCGGGACGTGTGTGGGGCTCTACGTCGGGACGTGTGTGGGGCTCTGCTTCGGGACGTGTGTGGGGCTCTGCGTCGGGACGTGTGTGGGGCTCTGCGTCGGGACGTGTGTGGGGCTCTGCGTCGGGACGTGCGTTGGGCTCTACCTCAGGATTTAGCTTACTTTCAGGTCTACGTCGGGACGTGTGTTGGGCTCTACATCGGGACGTGTGTTGGGCTCTACCTCAGGATTTAGCTTACTTTCCGCTTTGCGTCGGGACGTGTTTTGGGCTCTACCTCAGGATTTAGCTTACTTTCCGCTCTGCGTCGGGACGTGTTTTGGGCTCTACCTCAGGATTTAGCTTACTTTCCGCTCTGCGTCGGGACGTGTGTTGGGCTCTACCTCAGGATTTAGCTTACTTTCAGCTCTACGTCGGGACGTGTGTTGGGCTCTAGGTCGGGACGTGTGTTGGGCTCTAGGTCGGGACGTGTGTTGGGCTCTAGGTCGGGACGTGTGTTGGGCTCTAGGTCGGGACGTGTGTTGGGCTCTAGGTCGGGACGTGTGTTGGGCTCTAGGTCGGGACGTGTGTTGGGCTCTAGGTCGGGACGTGTGTTGGGCTCTAGGTCGGGACGTGTGTTGGGCTCTAGGTCGGGACGTGTGTTGGGCTCTAGGTCGGGACGTGTGTTGGGCTCTAGGTCGGGATTTAGCTTACTTTCAGCTCTACGTGGGGACGTGTGTTGGGCTCTACCTCAGGATTTAGCCTACTTTCCGCTCTGCGTCGGGACGTGTGTTGGGCTCTACATCGGGACGTGTGTTGGGCTCTACGTCGGGACGTGTGTTGGGCTCTACGTCGGGACGTGTGTTGGGCTCTACGTCGGGACGTGTGTTGGGCTCTACCTCAGGATTTAGCTTACTTTCCGCTCTGCGTCGGGACGTGTGTTGGGCTCTACCTCAGGATTTAGCTTACTTTCAGCTCTACGTCGGGACGTGTGTTGGGCTCTAGGTCGGGACGTGTGTTGGGCTCTAGGTCGGGACGTGTGTTGGGCTCTAGGTCGGGACGTGTGTTGGGCTCTAGGTCGGGACGTGTGTTGGGCTCTAGGTCGGGACGTGTGTTGGGCTCTAGGTCGGGACGTGTGTTGGGCTCTAGGTCGGGACGTGTGTTGGGCTCTAGGTCGGGACGTGTGATGGGCTCTAGGTCGGGACGTGTGTTGGGCTCTAGGTCGGGACGTGTGTTGGGCTCTAGGTCGGGACGTGTGTTGGGCTCTAGGTCGGGACGTGTGTTGGGCTCTAGGTCGGGATTTAGCTTACTTTCCGCTCTGCGTCGGGACGTGTGTTGGGCTCTAGGTCGGGACGTGTGTTGGGCTCTACGTGGGGACGTGTGTTGGGCTCTACCTCAGGATTTAGCCTACTTTCCGCTCTGCGTCGGGACGTGTGTTGGGCTCTACGTCGGGACGTGTGTTGGGCTCTACGTCGGGACGTGTGTTGGGCTCTACGTCGGGACGTGTGTTGGGCTCTGCGTCGGGACGTGTGTTGGGCTCTGCGTCGGGACGTGTGTTTGGCTCTGCGTCGGGACGTGTGCGGGGCTCTGCGTCGGGACGTGTGCGGGGCTCTGCGTCGGGACGTGTGCGGGGCTCTGCGTCGGGACGTGTGCGGGGCTCTGCGTCGGGACGTGTGCGGGGCTCTGCGTCGGGACGTGTGCGGGGCTCTGCGTCGGGACGTGTGCGGGGCTCTGCGTCGGGACGTGTGCGGGGCTCTGCGTCGGGACGTGTGCGGGGCTCTGCGTCGGGACGTGTGTCGGGCTCTGCGTCGGGACGTGTGTCGGGCTCTGCGTCGGGACGTGTGTCGGGCTCTGCGTCGGGACGTGTGTCGGGCTCTGCGTCGGGACGTGTGTCGGGCTCTACGTCGGGACGTGTGTTGGGCTCTACCTCAGGATTTAGCTTACTTTCCGCTCTGCGTCGGGACGTGTGTTGGGCTCTACCTCAGGATTTAGCTTACTTTCAGCTCTACGTCGGGACGTGTGTTGGGCTCTAGGTCGGGACGTGTGTTGGGCTCTAGGTCGGGACGTGTGTTGGGCTCTAGGTCGGGACGTGTGTTGGGCTCTAGGTCGGGACGTGTGTTGGGCTCTAGGTCGGGACGTGTGTTGGGCTCTAGGTCGGGACGTGTGTTGGGCTCTAGGTCGGGACGTGTGTTGGGCTCTAGGTCGGGACGTGTGTTGGGCTCTAGGTCGGGACGTGTGTTGGGCTCTAGGTCGGGACGTGTGTTGGGCTCTAGGTCGGGACGTGTGTTGGGCTCTAGGTCGGGACGTGTGTTGGGCTCTAGGTCGGGACGTGTGTTGGGCTCTAGGTCGGGATTTAGCTTACTTTCAGCTCTACGTGGGGACGTGTGTTGGGCTCTACCTCAGGATTTAGCCTACTTTCCGCTCTGCGTCGGGACGTGTGTTGGGCTCTACGTCGGGACGTGTGTTGGGCTCTACGTCGGGACGTGTGTTGGGCTCTACGTCGGGACGTGTGTTGGGCTCTACGTCGGGACGTGTGTTGGGCTCTACGTCGGGACGTGTGTTGGGCTCTACGTCGGGACGTGTGTTGGGCTCTACGTCGGGACGTGTGTTGGGCTCTACGTCGGGACGTGTGTTGGGCTCTACATCATGATTTAGCTTACTTTCAGCTCTACATCGGAACGTGTGTTGGGCTCTGCGTCGGGACGTGTGTTTGGCTCTGCGTCGGGACGTGTGCGGGGCTCTGCGTCGGGACGTGTGCGGGGCTCTGCGTCGGGACGTGTGCGGGGCTCTGCGTCGGGACGTGTGCGGGGCTCTGCGTCGGGACGTGTGCGGGGCTCTGCGTCGGGACGTGTGCGGGGCTCTGCGTCGGGACGTGTGCGGGGCTCTGCGTCGGGACGTGTGCGGGGCTCTGCGTCGGGACGTGTGCGGGGCTCTGCGTCGGGACGTGTGCGGGGCTCTGCGTCGGGACGTGTGTGGGGCTCTACCTCAGGATTTAGCTTACTTTCAGCTCTACGTGGGGACGTGTGTTGGGCTCTACCTCAGGATTTAGCTTACTTTCCGCTCTGCGTCGGGACGTGTGTTGGGCTCTACCTCAGGATTTAGCTTACTTTCCGCTCTGCGTCGGGACGTGTGTTGGGCTCTACCTCAGGATTTAGCCTACTTTCCGCTCTGCGTCGGGACGTGTGTTGGGCTCTGCGTCGGGACGTGTGTTGGGCTCTGCGTCGGGACGTGTGTTGGGCTCTGCGTCGGGACGTGTGTTGGGCTCTACATCATGATTTAGCTTACTTTCAGCACTACATCGGAACGTGTGTTGGGCTCTACGTCGGGACGTGTATTTGGCTCTGCGTCGGGACGTGTGTTGGGCTCTGCGTCGGGACGTGTGTGGGGCTCTGCGTCGGGACGTGTGTGGGGCTCTACGTCGAAACGTGTGTGGGGCTCTGCGTCGGGACGTGTGTGGGGCTCTGCGTCGGGACGTGTGTGGGGCTCTGCGTCGGGACGTGTGTGGGGCTCTGCGTCGGGACGTGTGTGGGGCTCTGCGTCGGGACGTGTGTGGGGCTCTGCGTCGGGACGTGTGTGGGGCTCTGCGTCGGGACGTGTGTGGGGCTCTGCGTCGGGACGTGTGTGGGGCTCTGCGTCGGGACGTGTGTGGGGCTCTGCGTCGGGACGTGTGTGGGGCTCTGCGTCGGGACGTGTGTGGGGCTCTGCGTCGGGACGTGTGTGGGGCTCTGCGTCGGGACGTGTGTGGGGCTCTGCGTCGGGACGTGTGTGGGGCTCTGCGTCGGGACGTGTGTGGGGCTCTGCGTCGGGACGTGTGTGGGGCTCTGCGTCGGGACGTGTGTGGGGCTCTGCGTCGGGACGTGTGTGGGGCTCTGCGTCGGGACGTGTGTTGCGCTCTGCGTCGGGACGTGTGTTGCTCTCTGCGTCGGGACGTGCGTTGGGCTCTACCTCAGGATTTAGCTTACTTTCAGGTCTACGTCGGGACGTGTGTTGGGCTCTACATCGGGACGTGTGTTGGGCTCTACCTCAGGATTTAGCTTACTTTCCGCTCTGCGTCGGGACGTGTTTTGGGCTCTACCTCAGGATTTAGCTTACTTTCCGCTCTGCGTCGGGACGTGTTTTGGGCTCTACCTCAGGATTTAGCTTACTTTCCGCTCTGCGTCGGGACGTGTGTTGGGCTCTAGGTCGGGACGTGTGTTGGGCTCTAGGTCGGGACGTGTGTTGGGCTCTAGGTCGGGACGTGTGTTGGGCTCTAGGTCGGGACGTGTGTTGGGCTCTAGGTCGGGACGTGTGTTGGGCTCTAGGTCGGGACTTGTGTTGGGCTCTAGGTCGGGACGTGTGTTGGGCTCTAGGTCGGGACGTGTGTTGGGCTCTAGGTCGGGACGTGTGTTGGGCTCTAGGTCGGGACGTGTGTTGGGCTCTAGGTCGGGACGTGTGTTGGGCTCTAGGTCGGGACGTGTGTTGGGCTCTAGGTCGGGACGTGTGTTGGGCTCTAGGTCGGGACGTGTGTTGGGCTCTAGGTCGGGACGTGTGTTGGGCTCTAGGTCGGGACGTGTGTTGGGCTCTAGGTCGGGACGTGTGTTGGGCTCTACGTCGGGACGTGTGTTGGGCTCTACGTCGGGATTTAGCTTACTTCCAGCTCTACGTCGGGATTTAGCTTACTTCCAGCTCTACGTCGGGATTTAGCTTACTTCCAGCTCTACGTCGGGATTTAGCTTACTTCCAGCTCTACGTCGGGATTTAGCTTACTTCCAGCTCTACGTCGGGATTTAGCTTACTTCCAGCTCTACGTCGGGATTTAGCTTACTTCCAGCTCTACGTCGGGACGTGTGTTGGGCTCTAGGTCGGGACCTGTGTTGGGCTCTAGGTCGGGACGTGTGTTGGGCTCTAGGTCGGGACGTGTGTTGGGCTCTGCGTCGAGACGTGTGTGGGGCTCTGCGTCGGGACGTGTGTGGGGCTCTGCGTCGGGACGTGTGTGGGGCTCTGCGTCGGGACGTGTGTGGGGCTCTGCGTCGGGACGTGTGTGGGGCTCTGCGTCGGGACGTGTGTGGGGCTCTGCGTCGGGACGTGTGTGGGGCTCTGCGTCGGGACGTGTGTGGGGCTCTACGTCGGGACGTGTGTGGGGCTCTACTTCGGGATTTAGCTTACTTCCAGCTCTACGTCGGGATTTAGCTTACTTCCAGCTCTACGTCGGGATTTAGCTTACTTCCAGCTCTACGTCGGGATTTAGCTTACTTCCAGCTCTACGTCGGGATTTAGCTTACTTCCAGCTCTACGTCGGGATTTAGCTTACTTCCAGCTCTACGTCGGGATTTAGCTTACTTCCAGCTCTACGTCGGGATTTAGCTTACTTCCAGCTCTACGTCGGGATTTAGCTTACTTCCAGCTCTACGTCGGGATTTAGCTTACTTCCAGCTCTACGTCGGGACGTGTGTTGGGCTCTAGGTCGGGACGTGTGTTGGGCTCTAGTTCGGGACGTGTGTTGGGCTCTGCGTCGGGACGTGTGTGGGGCTCTGCGTCGGGACGTGTGTGGGGCTCTGCGTCGGGACGTGTGTGGGGCTCTGCGTCGGGACGTGTGTGGGGCTCTGCGTCGGGACGTGTGTGGGGCTCTGCGTCGGGACGTGTGTGGGGCTCTGCGTCGGGACGTGTGTGGGGCTCTGCGTCGGGACGTGTGTGGGGCTCTGCCTCGGGACGTGTGTGGGGCTCTGCCTCGGGACGTGTGTGGGGCTCTGCCTCGGGACGTGTGTTGGGCTCTAGGTCGGGACGTGTGTTGGGCTCTAGGTCGGGACGTGTGTTGGGCTCTAGGTCGGGATTTAGCTTACTTTCAGCTCTACGTGGGGACGTGTGTTGGGCTCTACCTCAGGATTTAGCCTACTTTCCGCTCTGCGTCGGGACGTGTGTTGGGCTCTACATCGGGACGTGTGTTGGGCTCTACGTCGGGACGTGTGTTGGGCTCTACGTCGGGACGTGTGTTGGGCTCTACGTCGGGACGTGTGTTGGGCTCTACGTCGGGACGTGTGTTGGGCTCTACCTCAGGATTTAGCTTACTTTCCGCTCTGCGTCGGGACGTGTGTTGGGCTCTACCTCAGGATTTAGCTTACTTTCAGCTCTACGTCGGGACGTGTGTTGGGCTCTAGGTCGGGACGTGTGTTGGGCTCTAGGTCGGGACGTGTGTTGGGCTCTAGGTCGGGACGTGTGTTGGGCTCTAGGTCGGGACGTGTGTTGGGCTCTAGGTCGGGACGTGTGTTGGGCTCTAGGTCGGGACGTGTGTTGGGCTCTAGGTCGGGACGTGTGTTGGGCTCTAGGTCGGGACGTGTGTTGGGCTCTAGGTCGGGACGTGTGTTGGGCTCTAGGTCGGGACGTGTGATGGGCTCTAGGTCGGGACGTGTGTTGGGCTCTAGGTCGGGACGTGTGTTGGGCTCTAGGTCGGGACGTGTGTTGGGCTCTAGGTCGGGACGTGTGTTGGGCTCTAGGTCGGGATTTAGCTTACTTTCCGCTCTGCGTCGGGACGTGTGTTGGGCTCTAGGTCGGGACGTGTGTTGGGCTCTACGTGGGGACGTGTGTTGGGCTCTACCTCAGGATTTAGCCTACTTTCCGCTCTGCGTCGGGACGTGTGTTGGGCTCTACGTCGGGACGTGTGTTGGGCTCTACGTCGGGACGTGTGTTGGGCTCTACGTCGGGACGTGTGTTGGGCTCTGCGTCGGGACGTGTGTTTGGCTCTGCGTCGGGACGTGTGCGGGGCTCTGCGTCGGGACGTGTGCGGGGCTCTGCGTCGGGACGTGTGCGGGGCTCTGCGTCGGGACGTGTGCGGGGCTCTGCGTCGGGACGTGTGCGGGGCTCTGCGTCGGGACGTGTGCGGGGCTCTGCGTCGGGACGTGTGCGGGGCTCTGCGTCGGGACGTGTGCGGGGCTCTGCGTCGGGACGTGTGCGGGGCTCTGCGTCGGGACGTGTGCGGGGCTCTGCGTCGGGACGTGTGCGGGGCTCTGCGTCGGGACGTGTGCGGGGCTCTGCGTCGGGACGTGTGCGGGGCTCTGCGTCGGGACGTGTGTCGGGCTCTGCGTCGGGACGTGTGTCGGGCTCTGCGTCGGGACGTGTGTCGGGCTCTGCGTCGGGACGTGTGTCGGGCTCTGCGTCGGGACGTGTGTCGGGCTCTACGTCGGGACGTGTGTTGGGCTCTACCTCAGGATTTAGCTTACTTTCCGCTCTGCGTCGGGACGTGTGTTGGGCTCTACCTCAGGATTTAGCTTACTTTCAGCTCTACGTCGGGACGTGTGTTGGGCTCTAGGTCGGGACCTGTGTTGGGCTCTAGGTCGGGACGTGTGTTGGGCTCTAGGTCGGGACGTGTGTTGGGCTCTAGGTCGGGACGTGTGTTGGGCTCTAGGTCGGGACGTGTGTTGGGCTCTAGGTCGGGACGTGTGTTGGGCTCTAGGTCGGGACGTGTGTTGGGCTCTAGGTCGGGACGTGTGTTGGGCTCTAGGTCGGGACGTGTGTTGGGCTCTAGGTCGGGACGTGTGTTGGGCTCTAGGTCGGGACGTGTGTTGGGCTCTAGGTCGGGACGTGTGTTGGGCTCTAGGTCGGGACGTGTGTTGGGCTCTAGGTCGGGATTTAGCTTACTTTCAGCTCTACGTGGGGACGTGTGTTGGGCTCTACCTCAGGATTTAGCCTACTTTCCGCTCTGCGTCGGGACGTGTGTTGGGCTCTACGTCGGGACGTGTGTTGGGCTCTACGTCGGGACGTGTGTTGGGCTCTACGTCGGGACGTGTGTTGGGCTCTACGTCGGGACGTGTGTTGGGCTCTACGTCGGGACGTGTGTTGGGCTCTACGTCGGGACGTGTGTTGGGCTCTACGTCGGGACGTGTGTTGGGCTCTACATCATGATTTAGCTTACTTTCAGCTCTACATCGGAACGTGTGTTGGGCTCTGCGTCGGGACGTGTGTTTGGCTCTGCGTCGGGACGTGTGCGGGGCTCTGCGTCGGGACGTGTGCGGGGCTCTGCGTCGGGACGTGTGCGGGGCTCTGCGTCGGGACGTGTGCGGGGCTCTGCGTCGGGACGTGTGCGGGGCTCTGCGTCGGGACGTGTGCGGGGCTCTGCGTCGGGACGTGTGCGGGGCTCTGCGTCGGGACGTGTGCGGGGCTCTGCGTCGGGACGTGTGTGGGGCTCTACCTCAGGATTTAGCTTACTTTCAGGTCTACGTCGGGACGTGTGTTGGGCTCTACCTCAGGATTTAGCTTACTTTCCGCTCTGCGTCGGGACGTGTGTTGGGCTCTACCTCAGGATTTAGCTTACTTTCCGCTCTGCGTCGGGACGTGTGTTGGGCTCTACCTCAGGATTTAGCCTACTTTCCGCTCTGCGTCGGGACGTGTGTTGGGCTCTGCGTCGGGACGTGTGTTGGGCTCTGCGTCGGGACGTGTGTTGGGCTCTGCGTCGGGACGTGTGTTGGGCTCTGCGTCGGGACGTGTGTTGGGCTCTACATCATGATTTAGCTTACTTTCAGCACTACATCGGAACGTGTGTTGGGCTCTACGTCGGGACGTGTATTCGGCTCTGCGTCGGGACGTGTGTTGGGCTCTGCGTCGGGACGTGTGTGGGGCTCTGCGTCGGGACGTGTGTGGGGCTCTGCGTCGGGACGTGTGTGGGGCTCTGCGTCGGGACGTGTGTGGGGCTCTGCGTCGGGACGTGTGTGGGGCTCTGCGTCGGGACGTGTGTGGGGCTCTGCGTCGGGACGTGTGTGGGGCTCTGCGTCGGGACGTGTGTGGGGCTCTGCGTCGGGACGTGTGTGGGGCTCTGCGTCGGGACGTGTGTGGGGCTCTGCGTCGGGACGTGTGTGGGGCTCTGCGTCGGGACGTGTGTGGGGCTCTGCGTCGGGACGTGTGTGGGGCTCTGCGTCGGGACGTGTGTGGGGCTCTGCGTCGGGACGTGTGTGGGGCTCTGCGTCGGGACGTGTGTGGGGCTCTGCGTCGGGACGTGTGTGGGGCTCTGCGTCGGGACGTGTGTGGGGCTCTGCGTCGGGACGTGTGTGGGGCTCTGCGTCGGGACGTGTGTGGGGCTCTGCGTCGGGACGTGTGTGGGGCTCTGCGTCGGGACGTGTGTGGGGCTCTGCGTCGGGACGTGTGTTGCGCTCTGCGTCGGGACGTGTGTTGCTCTCTGCGTCGGGACGTGCGTTGGGCTCTACCTCAGGATTTAGCTTACTTTCAGGTCTACGTCGGGACGTGTGTTGGGCTCTACATCGGGACGTGTGTTGGGCTCTACCTCAGGATTTAGCTTACTTTCCGCTCTGCGTCGGGACGTGTTTTGGGCTCTACCTCAGGATTTAGCTTACTTTCCGCTCTGCGTCGGGACGTGTTTTGGGCTCTACCTCAGGATTTAGCTTACTTTCCGCTCTACGTCGGGACGTGTGTTGGGCTCTAGGTCGGGACGTGTGTTGGGCTCTAGGTCGGGACGTGTGTTGGGCTCTAGGTCGGGACGTGTGTTGGGCTCTAGGTCGGGACGTGTGTTGGGCTCTAGGTCGGGACGTGTGTTGGGCTCTAGGTCGGGACTTGTGTTGGGCTCTAGGTCGGGACGTGTGTTGGGCTCTAGGTCGGGACGTGTGTTGGGCTCTAGGTCGGGACGTGTGTTGGGCTCTAGGTCGGGACGTGTGTTGGGCTCTAGGTCGGGACGTGTGTTGGGCTCTAGGTCGGGACGTGTGTTGGGCTCTAGGTCGGGACGTGTGTTGGGCTCTAGGTCGGGACGTGTGTTGGGCTCTAGGTCGGGACGTGTGTTGGGCTCTAGGTCGGGACGTGTGTTGGGCTCTAGGTCGGGACGTGTGTTGGGCTCTACGTCGGGACGTGTGTTGGGCTCTACGTCGGGACGTGTGTTGGGCTCTACGTCGGGACGTGTGTTGGGCTCTACGTCGGGATTTAGCTTACTTCCAGCTCTACGTCGGGATTTAGCTTACTTCCAGCTCTACGTCGGGATTTAGCTTACTTCCAGCTCTACGTCGGGATTTAGCTTACTTCCAGCTCTACGTCGGGATTTAGCTTACTTCCAGCTCTACGTCGGGATTTAGCTTACTTCCAGCTCTACGTCGGGACGTGTGTTGGGCTCTAGGTCGGGACCTGTGTTGGGCTCTAGGTCGGGACGTGTGTTGGGCTCTAGGTCGGGACGTGTGTTGGGCTCTAGGTCGGGACGTGTGTTGGGCTCTGCGTCGAGACGTGTGTGGGGCTCTGCGTCGGGACGTGTGTGGGGCTCTGCGTCGGGACGTGTGTGGGGCTCTGCGTCGGGACGTGTGTGGGGCTCTGCGTCGGGACGTGTGTGGGGCTCTGCGTCGGGACGTGTGTGGGGCTCTACGTCGGGACGTGTGTGGGGCTCTACGTCGGGACGTGTGTGGGGCTCTACTTCGGGATTTAGCTTTCTTCCAGCTCTACGTCGGGATTTAGCTTACTTCCAGCTCTACGTCGGGATTTAGCTTACTTCCAGCTCTACGTCGGGATTTAGCTTACTTCCAGCTCTACGTCGGGATTTAGCTTACTTCCAGCTCTAGGTCGGGACGTGTGTTGGGCTCTAGTTCGGGACGTGTGTTGGGCTCTGCGTCGGGACGTGTGTGGGGCTCTGCGTCGGGACGTGTGTGGGGCTCTGCGTCGGGACGTGTGTGGGGCTCTGCGTCGGGACGTGTGTGGGGCTCTGCGTCGGGACGTGTGTGGGGCTCTGCGTCGGGACGTGTGTGGGGCTCTGCGTCGGGACGTGTGTGGGGCTCTGCGTCGGGACGTGTGTGGGGCTCTGCGTCGGGACGTGTGTGGGGCTCTGCCTCGGGACGTGTGTGGGGCTCTGCCTCGGGACGTGTGTGGGGCTCTGCCTCGGGACGTGTGTGGGGCTCTGCCTCGGGACGTGTGTGGGGCTCTGCCTCGGGACGTGTGTGGGGCTCTGCCTCGGGACGTGCGTGGGGCTCTGCCTCGGGACGTGCGTGGGGCTCTGCCTCGGGACGTGCGTGGGGCTCTGCGTCGGGACGTGCGTGGGGCTCTGCGTCGGGACGTGCGTGGGGCTCTGCGTCGGGACGTGCGTGGGGCTCTGCGTCGGGACGTGCGTGGGGCTCTGCGTCGGGACGTGCGTGGGGCTCTGCGTCGGGACGTGCGTGGGGCTCTGCGTCGGGACGTGCGTGGGGCTCTACCTCAGGATTTAGCTTACTTTCAGGTCTACGTCGGGACGTGTGTTGGGCTCTACATCGGGACGTGTGTTGGGCTCTACCTCAGGATTTAGCTTACTTTCCGCTCTGCGTCGGGACGTGTTTTGGGCTCTACCTCAGGATTTAGCTTACTTTCCCCTCTGCGTCGGGACGTGTGTTGGGCTCTACCTCAGGATTTAGCTTACTTTCAGCTCTACGTCGGGACGTGTGTTGGGCTCTAGGTCGGGACGTTTGTTGGGCTCTAGGTCGGGACGTGTGTTGGGCTCTAGGTCGGGACGTGTGTTGGGCTCTAGGTCGGGACGTGTGTTGGGCTCTAGGTCGGGACGTGTGTTGGGCTCTAGGTCGGGACGTGTGTTGGGCTCTAGGTCGGGACGTGTGTTGGGCTCTAGGTCGGGACGTGTGTTGGGCTCTAGGTCGGGACGTGTGTTGGGCTCTAGGTCGGGACGTGTGTTGGGCTCTAGGTCGGGACGTGTGTTGGGCTCTAGGTCGGGACGTGTGTTGGGCTCTAGGTCGGGACGTGTGTTGGGCTCTACGTCGGGATTTAGCTTACTTCCAGCTCTACGTCGGGATTTAGCTTACTTCCAGCTCTACGTCGGGATTTAGCTTACTTCCAGCTCTACGTCGGGATTTAGCTTACTTCCAGCTCTACGTCGGGATTTAGCTTACTTCCAGCTCTACGTCGGGATTTAGCTTACTTCCAGCTCTACGTCGGGATTTAGCTTACTTCCAGCTCTACGTCGGGATTTAGCTTACTTCCAGCTCTACGTCGGGATTTAGCTTACTTCCAGCTCGGGACGTGTGTTGGGCTCTAGGTCGGGACGTGTGTTGGGCTCTAGGTCGGGACGTGTGTTGGGCTCTAGGTCGGGACGTGTGTTGGGCTCTAGGTCGGGACGTGTGTTGGGCTCTAGGTCGGGACGTGTGTTGGGCTCTAGGTCGGGACGTGTGTTGGGCTCTAGGTCGGGACGTGTGTTGGGCTCTAGGTCGGGACGTGTGTTGGGCTCTAGGTCGGGACGTGTGTTGGGCTCTAGGTCGGGACGTGTGTTGGGCTCTAGGTCGGGACGTGTGTTGGGCTCTAGGTCGGGACGTGTGTTGGGCTCTAGGTCGGGACGTGTGTTGGGCTCTAGGTCGGGATTTAGCTTACTTCCGGCTCTACGTCGGGATTTAGCTTACTTCCGGCTCTACGTCGGGATTTAGCTTACTTCCGGCTCTACGTCGGGATTTAGCTTACTTCCGGCTCTACGTCGGGATTTAGCTTACTTCCGGCTCTACGTCGGGATTTAGCTTACTTCCGGCTCTACGTCGGGATTTAGCTTACTTCCGGCTCTACGTCGGGATTTAGCTTACTTCCGGCTCTACGTCGGGATTTAGCTTACTTCCGGCTCTACGTCGGGATTTAGCTTACTTCCGGCTCTACGTCGGGATTTAGCTTACTTCCGGCTCTACGTCGGGATTTAGCTTACTTCCGGCTCTACGTCGGGATTTAGCTTACTTCCGGCTCTAGGTCGGGACGTGTGTTGGGCTCTAGGTCGGGACGTGTGTTGGGCTCTAGGTCGGGACGTGTGTGGGGCTCTGCGTCGGGACGTGTGTGGGGCTCTGCGTCGGGACGTGTGTGGGGCTCTGCGTCGGGACGTGTGTGGGGCTCTGCGTCGGGACGTGTGTGGGGCTCTACGTCGGGACGTGTGTGGGGCTCTACGTCGGGACGTGTGTGGATCTCTGCGTCGGGACGTGTGTGGGGCTCTACGTCGGGACGTGTGTGGGGCTCTACGTCGGGACGTGTGTGGGGCTCTACTTCGGGATTTAGCTTTCTTCCAGCTCTACGTCGGGATTTAGCTTACTTCCAGCTCTACGTCGGGATTTAGCTTACTTCCAGCTCTACGTCGGGATTTAGCTTACTTCCAGCTCTACGTCGGGATTTAGCTTACTTCCAGCTCTACGTCGGGATTTAGCTTACTTCCAGCTCTACGTCGGGATTTAGCTTACTTCCAGCTCTACGTCGGGACGTGTGTTGGGCTCTAGGTCGGGACGTGTGTGGGGCTCTGCGTCGGGACGTGTGTGGGGCTCTGCGTCGGGACGTGTGTGGGGCTCTGCGTCGGGACGTGTGTGGGGCTCTGCGTCGGGACGTGCGTGGGGCTCTGCGTCGGGACGTGCGTGGGGCTCTGCGTCGGGACGTGCGTGGGGCTCTGCGTCGGGACGTGCGTGGGGCTCTGCGTCGGGACGTGCGTGGGGCTCTGCGTCGGGACGTGCGTGGGGCTCTGCGTCGGGACGTGCGTGGGGCTCTGCGTCGGGACGTGCGTGGGGCTCTGCGTCGGGACGTGCGTGGGGCTCTGCGTCGGGACGTGCGTGGGGCTCTGCGTCGGGACGTGCGTGGGGCTCTGCGTCGGGACGTGCGTGGGGCTCTGCGTCGGGACGTGCGTGGGGCTCTGCGTCGGGACGTGCGTGGGGCTCTACCTCAGGATTTAGCTTACTTTCAGGTCTACGTCGGGACGTGTGTTGGGCTCTACATCGGGACGTGTGTTGGGCTCTACCTCAGGATTTAGCTTACTTTCCGCTCTGCGTCGGGACGTGTGTTGGGCTCTACCTCAGGATTTAGCTTACTTTCCGCTCTGCGTCGGGACGTGTGTTGGGCTCTACCTCAGGATTTAGCTTACTTTCCGCTCTGCGTCGGGACGTGTGTTGGGCTCTAGGTCGGGACGTGTGTTGGGCTCTAGGTCGGGACGTGTGTTGGGCTCTAGGTCGGGACGTGTGTTGGGCTCTAGGTCGGGACGTGTGTTGGGCTCTAGGTCGGGACGTGTGTTGGGCTCTAGGTCGGGACGTGTGTTGGGCTCTAGGTCGGGACGTGTGTTGGGCTCTAGGTCGGGACGTGTGTTGGGCTCTAGGTCGGGACGTGTGTTGGGCTCTAGGTCGGGACGTGTGTTGGGCTCTAGGTCGGGACGTGTGTTGGGCTCTAGGTCGGGACGTGTGTTGGGCTCTAGGTCGGGACGTGTGTTGCGCTCTACGTCGGGACGTGTGTTGGGCTCTACGTCGGGATTTAGCTTTCTTCCAGCTCTACGTCGGGATTTAGCTTTCTTCCAGCTCTACGTCGGGATTTAGCTTACTTCCAGCTCTACGTCGGGATTTAGCTTACTTCCAGCTCTACGTCGGGATTTAGCTTACTTCCAGCTCTACGTCGGGATTTAGCTTACTTCCAGCTCGACGTCGGGATTTAGCTTACTTCCAGCTCGACGTCGGGATTTAGCTTACTTCCAGCTCGACGTCGGGACGTGTGTTGGGCTCTAGGTCGGGACGTGTCTTGGGCTCTAGGTCGGGACGTGTCTTGGGCTCTAGGTCGGGACGTGTCTTGGGCTCTAGGTCGGGACGTGTCTTGGGCTCTAGGTCGGGACGTGTGTTGGGCTCTAGGTCGGGACGTGTCTTGGGCTCTAGGTCGGGACGTGTGTTGGGCTCTAGGTCGGGACGTGTGTTGGGCTCTAGGTCGGGACGTGTCTTGGGCTCTACGTCAGGATTTAGCTTACTTTCAGGTCTACGTCGGGACGTGTGTTGGGCTCTAGGTCGGGACGTGTGTTGGGCTCTAGGTCGGGACGTGTGTTGGGCTCTAGGTCGGGACGTGTGTTGGGCTCTAGGTCGGGACGTGTGTTGGGCTCTAGGTCGGGACGTGTGTTGGGCTCTAGGTCGGGACGTGTGTTGGGCTCTAGGTCGGGATTTAGCTTACTTTCAGCTCTACGTGGGGACGTGTGTTGGGCTCTACCTCGGGATTTAGCTTACTTTCCGCTCTGCGTCGGGACGTGTGTTGGGCTCTACCTCGGGATTTAGCCTACTTTCGGCTCTGCGTCGGGACTTGTGTTGGGCTCTACGTCGGGACGTGTGTTGGGCTCTACGTCGGGACGTGTGTTGGGCTCTACGTCGGGACGTGTGTTGGGCTCTACCTCAGGATTTAGCTTACTTTCCGCTCTGCGTCGGGACGTGTGTTGGGCTCTACCTCAGGATTTAGCTTACTTTCCGCTCTGCGTCGGGACGTGTGTTGGGCTCTACCTCAGGATTTAGCTTACTTTCCGCTCTACGTCGGGACGTGTGTTGGGCTCTACGTCGGGACGTGTGTTGGGCTCTACGTCGGGACGTGTGTTGGGCTCTACGTCGGGATTTAGCTTACTTCCAGCTCTACGTCGGGACGTGTGTTGAGCTCTACGTCGGGACGTGTGTTGAGCTCTACGTCGGGACGTGCGTTGGGCTCTACGTCGGGATTTAGCTTACTTCCAGCTCTACGTCGGGACGTGCGTTGGACTCTACGTCGGGACGTGCGTTGGACTCTACGTCGGGACGTGCGTTGGACTCTACGTCGGGACGTGCGTTGGACTCTACGTCGGGACGTGCGTTGGACTCTACGTCGGGACGTGCGTTGGACTCTACGTCGGGACGTGCGTTGGACTCTACGTCGGGACGTGCGTTGGACTCTACCTCAGGATTTAGCTTCCTTGCCGCTCTACGTCGGGACGTGCGTTGGGCTCTACCTCAGGATTTAGCTTACTTTCAGGTCTACGTCGGGACGTGCGTTGGGCTCTACGTCGGGACGTGCGTTGGGCTCTACGTCGGGACGTGCGTTGGGCTCTACGTCGGGACGTGCGTTGGGCTCTACGTCGGGACGTGCGTTGGGCTCTACGTCGGGACGTGCGTTGGGCTCTACGTCGGGACGTGCGTTGGGCTCTACGTCGGGACGTGCGTTGGGCTCTACCTCGGGACGTGCGTTGGGCTCTACCTCGGGACGTGCGTTGGGCTCTACCTCGGGACGTGCGTTGGGCTCTACCTCGGGACGTGCGTTGGGCTCTACCTCGGGACGTGCGTTGGGCTCTACCTCGGGACGTGCGTTGGGCTCTACCTCGGGACGTGCGTTGGGCTCTACCTCGGGACGTGCGTTGGGCTCTACCTCGGGACGTGTGTTGGGCTCTACCTCAGGATTTAGCTTACTTTCAGCTCTGCGTCGGGACGTGTGTTGGGCTCTACGTCGGGACGTGTGTTGGGCTCTGCGTCGGGACGTGTGTTGGGCTCTACCTCAGGATTTAGCTTACTTTCAGCTCTACGTGGGGACGTGTGTTGGGCTCTAACTCAGGATTTAGCTTACTTTCCGCTCTGCGTCGGGACGTGTGTTGGGCTCTACCTCAGGATTTAGCCTACTTTCCGCTCTGCGTCGGGACGTGTGTTGGGCTCTACGTCGGGACGTGTGTTGGGCTCTACGTCGGGACGTGTGTTGGGCTCTACGTCGGGACGTGTGTTGGGCTCTGCGTCGGGATGTGTGTTGGGCTCTACATCATGATTTAGCTTACTTTGAGCTCTACATGGGAACGTGTGTTGGGCTCTGCGTCGGGACGTGTGTTTGGCTCTGCGTCGGGACGTGTGTGGGGCTCTGCGTCGGGACGTGTGTGGGGCTCTGCGTCGGGACGTGTGTGGGGCTCTGCGTCGGGACGTGTGTGGGGCTCTGCGTCGGGACGTGCGTGGGGCTCTGCGTCGGGACGTGCGTGGGGCTCTGCGTCGGGACGTGCGTGGGGCTCTGCGTCGGGACGTGCGTGGGGCTCTGCGTCGGGACGTGCGTGGGCCTCTGCGTCGGGACGTGCGTGGGGCTCTGCGTCGGGACGTGCGTGGGGCTCTGCGTCGGGACGTGCGTGGGGCTCTGCGTCGGGACGTGCGTGGGGCTCTGCGTCGGGACGTGCGTGGGGCTCTACCTCAGGATTTAGCTTACTTTCAGGTCTACGTCGGGACGTGTGTTGGGCTCTACATCGGGACGTGTGTTGGGCTCTACCTCAGGATTTAGCTTACTTTCCGCTCTGCGTCGGGACGTGTGTTGGGCTCTACCTCAGGATTTAGCTTACTTTCCGCTCTGCGTCGGGACGTGTGTTGGGCTCTACCTCAGGATTTAGCTTACTTTCCGCTCTACGTCGGGACGTGTGTTGGGCTCTAGGTCGGGACGTGTGTTGGGCTCTAGGTCGGGACGTGTGTTGGGCTCTAGGTCGGGACGTGTGTTGGGCTCTAGGTCGGGACGTGTGTTGGGCTCTAGGTCGGGACGTGTGTTGGGCTCTAGGTCGGGACGTGTGTTGGGCTCTAGGTCGGGACGTGTGTTGGGCTCTAGGTCGGGACGTGTGTTGGGCTCTAGGTCGGGACGTGTGTTGGGCTCTAGGTCGGGACGTGTGTTGGGCTCTAGGTCGGGACGTGTGTTGGGCTCTAGGTCGGGACGTGTGTTGGGCTCTAGGTCGGGACGTGTGTTGGGCTCTACGTCGGGACGTGTGTTGGGCTCTAGGTCGGGACGTGTGTTGCGCTCTACGTCGGGACGTGTGTTGGGCTCTACGTCGGGATTTAGCTTTCTTCCAGCTCTACGTCGGGATTTAGCTTTCTTCCAGCTCTACGTCGGGATTTAGCTTACTTCCAGCTCTACGTCGGGATTTAGCTTACTTCCAGCTCGACGTCGGGATTTAGCTTACTTCCAGCTCGACGTCGGGATTTAGCTTACTTCCAGCTCGACGTCGGGATTTAGCTTACTTCCAGCTCGACGTCGGGATTTAGCTTACTTCCAGCTCTACGTCGGGATTTAGCTTACTTCCAGCTCGACGTCGGGATTTAGCTTACTTCCAGCTCTACGTCGGGACGTGTGTTGGGCTCTAGGTCGGGACGTGTGTTGGGCTCTAGGTCGGGACGTGTCTTGGGCTCTACGTCGGGACGTGTCTTGGGCTCTAGGTCGGGACGTGTCTTGGGCTCTAGGTCGGGACGTGTCTTGGGCTCTAGGTCGGGACGTGTCTTGGGCTCTAGGTCGGGACGTGTCTTGGGCTCTAGGTCGGGACGTGTCTTGGGCTCTAGGTCGGGACGTGTCTTGGGCTCTACGTCAGGATTTAGCTTACTTTCAGGTCTACGTCGGGACGTGTGTTGGGCTCTAGGTCGGGACGTGTGTTGGGCTCTAGGTCGGGACGTGTGTTGGGCTCTAGGTCGGGACGTGTGTTGGGCTCTAGGTCGGGACGTGTGTTGGGCTCTAGGTCGGGACGTGTGTTGGGCTCTAGGTCGGGATTTAGCTTACTTTCAGCTCTACGTGGGGACGTGTGTTGGGCTCTACCTCGGGATTTAGCTTACTTTCCGCTCTGCGTCGGGACGTGTGTTGGGCTCTACCTCGGGATTTAGCCTACTTTCCGCTCTGCGTCGGGACTTGTGTTGGGCTCTACGTCGGGACGTGTGTTGGGCTCTACGTCGGGACGTGTGTTGGGCTCTACGTCGGGACGTGTGTTGGGCTCTACCTCAGGATTTAGCTTACTTTCCGCTCTGCGTCGGGACGTGTGTTGGGCTCTACCTCAGGATTTAGCTTACTTTCCGCTCTGCGTCGGGACGTGTGTTGGGCTCTACCTCAGGATTTAGCTTACTTTCCGCTCTACGTCGGGACGTGTGTTGGGCTCTACGTCGGGACGTGTGTTGGGCTCTACGTCGGGATTTAGCTTACTTCCAGCTCTACGTCGGGACGTGTGTTGAGCTCTACGTCGGGACGTGTGTTGAGCTCTACGTCGGGACGTGCGTTGGGCTCTACGTCGGGATTTAGCTTACTTCCAGCTCTACGTCGGGACGTGCGTTGGACTCTACGTCGGGACGTGCGTTGGACTCTACGTCGGGACGTGCGTTGGACTCTACGTCGGGACGTGCGTTGGACTCTACGTCGGGACGTGCGTTGGACTCTACGTCGGGACGTGCGTTGGACTCTACGTCGGGACGTGCGTTGGACTCTACGTCGGGACGTGCGTTGGACTCTGCGTCGGGACGTGCGTTGGACTCTGCGTCGGGACGTGCGTTGGACTCTACCTCAGGATTTAGCTTCCTTGCCGCTCTACGTCGGGACGTGCGTTGGGCTCTACCTCAGGATTTAGCTTACTTTCAGGTCTACGTCGGGACGTGCGTTGGGCTCTACGTCGGGACGTGCGTTGGGCTCTACGTCGGGACGTGCGTTGGGCTCTACGTCGGGACGTGCGTTGGGCTCTACGTCGGGACGTGCGTTGGGCTCTACCTCGGGACGTGCGTTGGGCTCTACGTCGGGACGTGCGTTGGGCTCTACCTCGGGACGTGCGTTGGGCTCTACCTCGGGACGTGCGTTGGGCTCTACCTCGGGACGTGCGTTGGGCTCTAACTCGGGACGTGCGTTGGGCTCTACCTCGGGACGTGCGTTGGGCTCTACCTCGGGACGTGTGTTGGGCTCTACCTCAGGATTTAGCTTACTTTCAGCTCTGCGTCGGGACGTGTGTTGGGCTCTACGTCGGGACGTGTGTTGGGCTCTGCGTCGGGACGTGTGTTGGGCTCTACCTCAGGATTTAGCTTACTTTCAGCTCTACGTGGGGACGTGTGTTGGGCTCTAACTCAGGATTTAGCTTACTTTCCGCTCTGCGTCGGGACGTGTGTTGGGCTCTACCTCAGGATTTAGCCTACTTTCCGCTCTGCGTCGGGACGTGTGTTGGGCTCTACGTCGGGACGTGTGTTGGGCTCTACGTCGGGACGTGTGTTGGGCTCTACGTCGGGACGTGTGTTGGGCTCTGCGTCGGGATGTGTGTTGGGCTGTACATCATGATTTAGCTTACTTTGAGCTCTACATCGGAACGTGTGTTGGGCTCTGCGTCGGGACGTGTGTTTGGCTCTGCGTCGGGACGTGTGTGGGGATCTGCGTCGGGACGTGTGTGGGGCTCTGCGTCGGGACGTGTGTGGGGCTCTGCGTCGGGACGTGTGTGGGGCTCTGCGTCGGGACGTGTGTGGGGCTCTGCGTCGGGACTTGTGTGGGGCTCTGCGTCGGGACGTGTGTGGGGCTCTGCGTCGGGACGTGTGTGGGGCTCTACCTCAGGATTTAGCTTACTTTCAGCTCTACGTGGGGACGTGTGTTGGGCTCTAACTCAGGATTTAGCTTACTTTCCGCTCTGCGTCGGGACGTGTTTTGGGCTCTACCTCAGGATTTAGCTTACTTTCCGCTCTGCGTCGGGACGTGTGTTGGGCTCTACCTCAGGATTTAGCTTACTTTCCGCTCTACGTCGGGACGTGTGTTGGGCTCTAGGTCGGGACGTGTGTTGGGCTCTAGGTCGGGACGTGTGTTGGGCTCTAGGTCGGGACGTGTGTTGGGCTCTAGGTCGGGACGTGTGTTGGGCTCTAGGTCGGGACGTGTGTTGGGCTCTAGGTCGGGACGTGTGTTGGGCTCTAGGTCGGGACGTGTGTTGGGCTCTAGGTCGGGACGTGTGTTGGGCTCTAGGTCGGGACGTGTGTTGGGCTCTAGGTCGGGACGTGTGTTGGGCTCTAGGTCGGGACGTGTGTTGGGCTCTACGTCGGGATTTAGCTTTCTTCCAGCTCTACGTCGGGATTTAGCTTTCTTCCAGCTCTACGTCGGGATTTAGCTTACTTCCAGCTCTACGTCGGGATTTAGCTTACTTCCAGCTCTACGTCGGGATTTAGCTTACTTCCAGCTCTACGTCGGGATTTAGCTTACTTCCAGCTCTACGTCGGGATTTAGCTTACTTCCAGCTCTACGTCGGGATTTAGCTTACTTCCAGCTCTACGTCGGGATTTAGCTTACTTCCAGCTCTACGTCGGGATTTAGCTTACTTCCAGCTCTACGTCGGGATTTAGCTTACTTCCAGCTCTACGTCGGGACGTGTGTTGGGCTCTAGGTCGGGACGTGTGTTGGGCTCTAGGTCGGGACGTGTGTTGGGCTCTAGGTCGGGACGTGTGTTGGGCTCTAGGTCGGGACGTGTGTTGGGCTCTAGGTCGGGACGTGTCTTGGGCTCTAGGTCGGGACGTGTGTTGGGCTCTAGGTCGGGACGTGTGTTGGGCTCTAGGTCGGGACGTGTCTTGGGCTCTAGGTCGGGACGTGTGTTGGGCTCTAGGTCGGGACGTGTCTTGGGCTCTAGGTCGGGACGTGTGTTGGGCTCTAGGTCGGGACGTGTCTTGGGCTCTAGGTCGGGACGTGTCTTGGGCTCTAGGTCGGGACGTGTCTTGGGCTCTAGGTCGGGACGTGTCTTGGGCTCTACGTCAGGATTTAGCTTACTTTCAGCTCTACGTGGGGACGTGTGTTGGGCTCTAGGTCGGGACGTGTGTTGGGCTCTAGGTCGGGACGTGTGTTGGGCTCTAGGTCGGGACGTGTGTTGGGCTCTAGGTCGGGACGTGTGTTGGGCTCTAGGTCGGGATTTAGCTTACTTTCAGCTCTACGTGGGGACGTGTGTTGGGCTCTACCTCGGGATTTAGCTTACTTTCCGCTCTGCGTCGGGACGTGTGTTGGGCTCTACCTCGGGATTTAGCCTACTTTCCGCTCTGCGTCGGGACGTGTGTTGGGCTCTACGTCGGGACGTGTGTTGGGCTCTACGTCGGGACGTGTGTTGGGCTCTACGTCGGGACGTGTGTTGGGCTCTACCTCAGGATTTAGCTTACTTTCCGCTCTGCGTCGGGACGTGTGTTGGGCTCTACCTCAGGATTTAGCTTCCTTGCCGCTCTACGTCGGGACGTGCGTTGGGCTCTACCTCAGGATTTAGCTTACTTTCAGGTCTACGTCGGGACGTGCGTTGGGCTCTACGTCGGGACGTGCGTTGGGCTCTACGTCGGGACGTGCGTTGGGCTCTACGTCGGGACGTGCGTTGGGCTCTACGTCGGGACGTGCGTTGGGCTCTACGTCGGGACGTGCGTTGGGCTCTACCTCGGGACGTGCGTTGGGCTCCACGTCGGGACGTGCGTTGGGCTCTACCTCGGGACGTGCGTTGGGCTCTACCTCGGGACGTGCGTTGGGCTCTACCTCGGGACGTGCGTTGGGCTCTACCTCGGGACGTGCGTTGGGCTCTACCTCGGGACGTGCGTTGGGCTCTACCTCGGGACGTGCGTTGGGCTCTACCTCGGGACGTGCGTTGGGCTCTACCTCGGGACGTGCGTTGGGCTCTACCTCGGGACGTGCGTTGGGCTCTACCTCGGGACGTGCGTTGGGCTCTACCTCGGGACGTGCGTTGGGCTCTACCTCGGGACGTGCGTTGGGCTCTACCTCGGGACGTGCGTTGGGCTCTACCTCGGGACGTGCGTTGGGCTCTACCTCGGGACGTGCGTTGGGCTCTACCTCGGGACGTGCGTTGGGCTCTACCTCGGGACGTGCGTTGGGCTCTACCTCGGGACGTGCGTTGGGCTCTACCTCGGGACGTGCGTTGGGCTCTACCTCGGGACGTGCGTTGGGCTCTACCTCGGGACGTGCGTTGGGCTCTACCTCGGGACGTGCGTTGGGCTCTACCTCGGGACGTGCGTTGGGCTCTACCTCGGGACGTGCGTTGGGCTCTACCTCGGGACGTGCGTTGGGCTCTACCTCAGGATTTAGCTTACTTTCAGCTCTGCGTCGGGACGTGTGTTGGGCTCTAACTCAGGATTTAGCTTACTTTCCGCTCTGCGTCGGGACGTGTGTTGGGCTCTACCTCAGGATTTAGCCTACTTTCCGCTCTGCGTCGGGACGTGTGTTGGGCTCTACGTCGGGACGTGTGTTGGGCTCTACGTCGGGACGTGTGTTGGGCTCTGCGTCGGGATGTGTGTTGGGCTCTACATCATGATTTAGCTTACTTTGAGCTCTACATCGGAACGTGTGTTGGGCTCTGCGTCGGGACGTGTGTTTGGCTCTGCGTAGGGACGTGTGTGGGGCTCTGCGTCGGGACGTGTGTGGGGCTCTGCGTCGGGACGTGTGTGGGGCTCTGCGTCGGGACGTGTGTGGGGCTCTGCGTCGGGACGTGTGTGGGGCTCTGCGTCGGGACGTGTGTGGGGCTCTGCGTCGGGACGTGTGTTGGGCTCTAGGTCGGGACGTGTGTTGGGCTCTACGTCGGGACGTGTGTTGGGCTCTACCTCAGGATTTAGCTTACTTTCCGCTCTGCGTCGGGATTTAGCTTACTTCCAGCTCTACGTCGGGATTTAGCTTACTTCCAGCTCTACGTCGGGATTTAGCTTACTTCCAGCTCTACGTCGGGATTTAGCTTACTTCCAGCTCTACGTCGGGATTTAGCTTACTTCCAGCTCTACGTCGGGATTTAGCTTACTTCCAGCTCTACGTCGGGATTTAGCTTACTTCCAGCTCTAGGTCGGGACGTGTCTTGGGCTCTAGGTCGGGACGTGTCTTGGGCTCTAGGTCGGGACGTGTCTTGGGCTCTAGGTCGGGACGTGTCTTGGGCTCTAGGTCGGGACGTGTCTTGGGCTCTAGGTCGGGACGTGTCTTGGGCTCTAGGTCGGGACGTGTCTTGGGCTCTAGGTCGGGACGTGTCTTGGGCTCTAGGTCGGGACGTGTCTTGGGCTCTACGTCAGGATTTAGCTTACTTTCAGGTCTACGTCGGGACGTGTGTTGGGCTCTAGGTCGGGACGTGTGTTGGGCTCTAGGTCGGGACGTGTGTTGGGCTCTAGGTCGGGACGTGTGTTGGGCTCTAGGTCGGGATTTAGCTTACTTTCAGCTCTACGTGGGGACGTGTGTTGGGCTCTACCTCGGGATTTAGCTTACTTTCCGCTCTGCATCGGGACGTGTGTTGGGCTCTACCTCGGGATTTAGCCTACTTTCCGCTCTGCGTCGGGACGTGTGTTGGGCTCTACGTCGGGACGTGTGTTGGGCTCTACGTCGGGACGTGTGTTGGGCTCTACCTCAGGATTTAGCTTACTTTCCGCTCTGCGTCGGGACGTGTGTTGGGCTCTACCTCAGGATTTAGCTTACTTTCCGCTCTGCGTCGGGACGTGTGTTGGGCTCTACCTCAGGATTTAGCTTACTTTCCGCTCTACGTCGGGACGTGTGTTGGGCTCTACGTCGGGACGTGTGTTGGGCTCTACGTCGGGACGTGTGTTGGGCTCTACGTCGGGATTTAGCTTACTTCCAGCTCTACGTCGGGACGTGTGTTGAACTCTACGTCGGGACGTGTGTTGGGCTCTACATCGGGATTTAGCTTACTTCCATCTCTACGTCGGGACGTGCGTTGGACTCTACGTCGGGACGTGCGTTGGACTCTACGTCGGGACGTGCGTTGGACTCTACGTCGGGACGTGCGTTGGACTCTACGTCGGGACGTGCGTTGGACTCTACGTCGGGACGTGCGTTGGACTCTACGTCGGGACGTGCGTTGGACTCTACCTCAGGATTTAGCTTCCTTGCCGCTCTACGTCGGGACGTGCGTTGGGCTCTACCTCAGGATTTAGCTTACTTTCAGGTCTACGTCGGGACGTGCGATGGGCTCTACGTCGGGACGTGCGTTGGGCTCTACCTCGGGACGTGCGTTGGGCTCTACCTCGGGACGTGCGTTGGGCTCTACCTCGGGACGTGCGTTGGGCTCTACCTCGGGACGTGTGTTGGGCTCTACCTCGGGACGTGTGTTGGGCTCTACCTCGGGACGTGTGTTGGGCTCTACCTCGGGACGTGTGTTGGGCTCTACCTCAGGATTTAGCTTACTTTCAGCTCTACGTGGGGACGTGTGTTGGGCTCTACCTCAGGATTTAGCTTACTTTCCGCTCTGCGTCGGGACGTGTGTTGGGCTCTACGTCGGGACGTGTGTTGGGCTCTACCTCAGGATTTAGCTTACTTTCAGCTCTACGTGGGGACGTGTGTTGGGCTCTACCTCAGGATTTAGCTTACTTTCAGCTCTACGTGGGGACGTGTGTTGGGCTCTACCTCAGGATTTAGCTTACTTTCCGCTCTGCGTCGGGACGTGTGTTGGGCTCTACGTCGGGACGTGTGTTGGGCTCTACGTCGGGACGTGTGTTGGGCTCTGCGTCGGGACGTGTGTGGGGCTCTGCGTCGGGACGTGTGTTGGGCTCTACCTCAGGATTTAGCTTACTTTCAGCTCTACGTGGGGACGTGTGTTGGGCTCTACCTCAGGATTTAGCTTACTTTCCGCTCTGCGTCGGGACGTGTGTTGGGCTCTACATCATGATTTAGCTTACTTTGAGCTCTACATCGGAACGTGTGTGGGGCTGTGCGTCGGGACGTGTGTGGGGCTGTGCGTCGGGACGTGTGTGGGGCTGTGCGTCGGGACGTGTGTGGGGCTCTGCGTCGGGACGTGTGTGGGGCTCTGCGTCGGGACGTGTGTGGGGCTCTGCGTCGGGACGTGTGTGGGGCTCTGCGTCGGGACGTGCGTTGGGCTCTACCTCAGGATTTAGCTTACTTTCCGCTCTGCGTCGGGACGTGTTTTGGGCTCTACCTCAGGATTTAGCTTACTTTTAGCTCTACGTCGGGACGTGTGTTGGGCTCTACGTCGGGACGTGTGTTGGGCTCTACGTCGGGACGTGTGTTGGGCTCTACGTCGGGACGTGTGTTGGGCTCTACGTCGGGACGTGTGTTGGGCTCTACGTCGGGACGTGTGTTGGGCTCTACGTCGGGACGTGTGTTGGGCTCTACGTCGGGACGTGTGTTGGGCTCTACGTCGGGACGTGTGTTGGGCTCTACGTCGGGACGTGTGTGGGGCTCTACGTCGGGACGTGTGTGGGGCTCTACGTCGGGACGTGTGTGGGGCTCTACGTCGGGACGTGTGTTGGGCTCTACGTCGGGACGTGTGTTGGGCTCTACGTCGGGACGTGTGTTGGGCTCTACGTCGGGACGTGTGTTGGGCTCTACGTCGGGACGTGTGTTGGGCTCTACGTCGGGATTTAGCTTACTTCCGGCTCTACGTCGGGATTTAGCTTACTTCCGGCTCTACGTCGGGATTTAGCTTACTTCCGGCTCTACGTCGGGATTTAGCTTACTTCCGGCTCTACGTCGGGATTTAGCTTACTTCCGGCTCTACGTCGGGATTTAGCTTACTTCCGGCTCTACGTCGGGATTTAGCTTACTTCCGGCTCTACGTCGGGATTTAGCTTACTTCCGGCTCTACGTCGAGATTTAGCTTACTTCCGGCTCTACGTCGGGATTTAGCTTACTTCCGGCTCTACGTCGGGACGCGTGTTGGGCTCTACGTCGGGACGCGTGTTGGGCTCTACGTCGGGACGCGTGTTGGGCTCTACGTCGGGACGCGTGTTGGGCTCTACGTCGGGATTTAGCTTACTTTCAGGTCTACGTCAGGACGCGTGTTGGGCTCTACGTCGGGATTTAGCTTACTTCCGGCTCTACGTCGGGATTTAGCTTACTTCCGGCTCTACGTCGGGATTTAGCTTACTTCCGGCTCTACGTCGGGATTTAGCTTACTTCCGGCTCTACGTCGGGATTTAGCTTACTTCCGGCTCTACGTCGGGATTTAGCTTACTTCCGGCTCTACGTCGGGATTTAGCTTACTTCCGGCTCTACGTCGGGATTTAGCTTACTTCCGGCTCTACGTCGGGATTTAGCTTACTTCCGGCTCTACGTCGGGATTTAGCTTACTTCCGGCTCTACGTCGGGATTTAGCTTACTTCCGGCTCTACGTCGGGATTTAGCTTACTTCCGGCTCTACGTCGGGATTTAGCTTACTTCCGGCTCTACGTCGGGATTTAGCTTACTTCCGGCTCTACGTCGGGATTTAGCTTACTTCCGGCTCTACGTCGGGATTTAGCTTACTTCCGGCTCTACGTCGGGATTTAGCTTACTTCCGGCTCTACGTCGGGATTTAGCTTACTTCCGGCTCTACGTCGGGATTTAGCTTACTTTCAGGTCTACGTCAGGACGCGTGTTGGGCTCTGCGTCGGGATTTAGCTTACTTTCAGGTCTACGTCAGGACGCGTGTTGGGCTCTGCGTCGGGATTTAGCTTACTTTCAGGTCTACGTCAGGACGCGTGTTGGGCTCTACGTCGGGATTTAGCTTACTTCCGGCTCTACGTCGGGATTTAGCTTACTTCCGGCTCTACGTCGGGATTTAGCTTACTTCCGGCTCTACGTCGGGATTTAGCTTACTTCCGGCTCTACGTCGGGATTTAGCTTACTTTCGGCTCTACGTCGGGATTTAGCTTACTTCCGGCTCTACGTCGGGACGCGTGTTGGGCTCTACATCAGGATTTAGCTTACTTTCAGGTCTACGTCAGGACGTGTGTTGGGCTCTACCTCAGGATTTAGCTTACTTTCCGCTCTACGTGGGGACGTGTGTTGGGCTCTACCTCTGGATTTAGCTTACTTTCCGCTCTGCGTCGGGACGTGTGTTGGGCTCTACCTCAGGATTTAGCCTACTTTCCGCTCTGCGTCGGGACGTGTGTTGGGCTCTACGTCGGGACGTGTGTTGGGCTCTACGTCGGGACGTGTGTTGGGCTCTGCGTCGGGACGTGTGTTGGGCTCTACATCATGATTTAGCTTACTTTCAGCTCTACATCGGAACGTGTGTTGGGCTCTGCGTCGGGACGTGTGTGGGGCCCTGCGTCGGGACGTGTGTTGGGCTCTGCGTCGGGACGTGTGTTGGGCTCTGCGTCGGGACGTGTGTGGGGCTCTGCGTCGGGACGTGTGTGGGGCTCTGCGTCGGGACGTGTGTTGGGCTCTGCGTCGGGACGTGTGTGGGGCTCTGCGTCGGGACGTGTGTGGGGCTCTGCGTCGGGACGTGTGTGGGGCTCTGCGTCGGGACGTGTGTGGGGCTCTGCGTCGGGACGTGTGTGGGGCTCTGCGTCGGGACGTGTGTGGGGCTCTACGTCGGGACGTGCGTTGGGCTCTACCTCAGGATTTAGCTTACTTTCCGCTCTGCGTCGGGACGTGTTTTGGGCTCTACCTCAGGATTTAGCTTACTTTTAGCTCTACGTCGGGACGTGTGTTGGGCTCTACGTCGGGACGTGTGTTGGGCTCTACGTCGGGACGTGTGTTGGGCTCTACGTCGGGACGTGTGTTGGGCTCTACGTCGGGACGTGTGTTGGGCTCTACGTCGGGACGTGTGTTGGGCTCTACGTCGGGACGTGTGTTGGGCTCTACGTCGGGACGTGTGTTGGGCTCTACGTCGGGACGTGTGTGGGGCTCTACGTCGGGACGTGTGTGGGGCTCTACGTCGGGACGTGTGTGGGGCTCTACGTCGGGACGTGTGTGGGGCTCTACGTCGGGACGTGTGTTGGGCTCTACGTCGGGACGTGTGTTGGGCTCTACGTCGGGACGTGTGTTGGGCTCTACGTCGGGACGTGTGTTGGGCTCTACGTCGGGACGTGTGTTGGGCTCTACGTCGGGATTTAGCTTACTTCCGGCTCTACGTCGGGATTTAGCTTACTTCCGGCTCTACGTCGGGATTTAGCTTACTTCCGGCTCTACGTCGGGATTTAGCTTACTTCCGGCTCTACGTCGGGATTTAGCTTACTTCCGGCTCTACGTCGGGATTTAGCTTACTTCCGGCTCTACGTCGGGACGCGTGTTGGGCTCTACGTCGGGACGCGTGTTGGGCTCTACGTCGGGACGCGTGTTGGGCTCTACGTCGGGACGCGTGTTGGGCTCTACGTCGGGATTTAGCTTACTTTCAGGTCTACGTCAGGACGCGTGTTGGGCTCTACGTCGGGATTTAGCTTACTTCCGGCTCTACGTCGGGATTTAGCTTACTTCCGGCTCTACGTCGGGATTTAGCTTACTTCCGGCTCTACGTCGGGATTTAGCTTACTTCCGGCTCTACGTCGGGATTTAGCTTACTTCCGGCTCTACGTCGGGATTTAGCTTACTTCCGGCTCTACGTCGGGATTTAGCTTACTTCCGGCTCTACGTCGGGATTTAGCTTACTTCCGGCTCTACGTCGGGACGCGTGTTGGGCTCTACGTCGGGACGCGTGTTGGGCTCTACATCAGGATTTAGCTTACTTTCAGATCTACGTCAGGACGTGTGTTGGGCTCTACCTCAGGATTTAGCTTACTTTCCGCTCTACGTGGGGACGTGTGTTGGGCTCTACCTCTGGATTTAGCTTACTTTCCGCTCTGCGTCGGGACGTGTGTTGGGCTCTACCTCAGGATTTAGCCTACTTTCCGCTCTGCGTCGGGACGTGTGTTGGGCTCTACGTCGGGACGTGTGTTGGGCTCTACGTCGGGACGTGTGTTGGGCTCTGCGTCGGGACGTGTGTTGGGCTCTACATCATGATTTAGCTTACTTTCAGCTCTACATCGGAACGTGTGTTGGGCTCTGCGTCGGGACGTGTGTGGGGCTCTGCGTCGGGACGTGTGTTGGGCTCTGCGTCGGGACGTGTGTTGGGCTCTGCGTCGGGACGTGTGTGGGGCTCTGCGTCGGGACGTGTGTTGGGCTCTGCGTCGGGACGTGTGTGGGGCTCTGCGTCGGGACGTGTGTGGGGCTCTGCGTCGGGACGTGTGTGGGGCTCTGCGTCGGGACGTGTGTGGGGCTCTGCGTCGGGACGTGTGTGGGGCTCTGCGTCGGGACGTGTGTGGGGCTCTACGTCGGGACGTGTGTGGGGCTCTGCGTCGGGACGTGTGTGGGGCTCTACGTCGGGACGTGTGTGGGGCTCTACGTCGGGACGTGTGTTGGGCTCTACGTCGGGACGTGTGTTGGGCTCTACGTCGGGACGTGTGTTGGGCTCTACGTCGGGACGTGTGTTGGGCTCTACGTCGGGACGTGTGTTGGGCTCTACGTCGGGACGTGTGTTGGGCTCTACGTCGGGATTTAGCTTACTTCCGGCTCTACGTCGGGATTTAGCTTACTTCCGGCTCTACGTCGGGATTTAGCTTACTTCCGGCTCTACGTCGGGATTTAGCTTACTTCCGGCTCTACGTCGGGATTTAGCTTACTTCCGGCTCTACGTCGGGATTTAGCTTACTTCCGGCTCTACGTCGGGATTTAGCTTACTTCCGGCTCTACGTCGGGATTTAGCTTACTTCCGGCTCTACGTCGGGATTTAGCTTACTTCCGGCTCTACGTCGGGATTTAGCTTACTTCCGGCTCTACGTCGGGATTTAGCTTACTTCCGGCTCTACGTCGGGATTTAGCTTACTTCCGGCTCTACGTCGGGATTTAGCTTACTTCCGGCTCTACGTCGGGACGCGTGTTGGGCTCTACGTCGGGACGCGTGTTGGGCTCTACGTCGGGACGCGTGTTGGGCTCTACGTCGGGATTTAGCTTACTTTCAGGTCTACGTCAGGACGCGTGTTGGGCTCTACGTCGGGATTTAGCTTACTTCCGGCTCTACGTCGGGATTTAGCTTACTTCCGGCTCTACGTCGGGATTTAGCTTACTTCCGGCTCTACGTCGGGATTTAGCTTACTTCCGGCTCTACGTCGGGATTTAGCTTACTTCCGGCTCTACGTCGGGATTTAGCTTACTTCCGGCTCTACGTCGGGATTTAGCTTACTTCCGGCTCTACGTCGGGATTTAGCTTACTTCCGGCTCTACGTCGGGACGCGTGTTGGGCTCTACGTCGGGACGCGTGTTGGGCTCTACATCAGGATTTAGCTTACTTTCAGGTCTACGTCAGGACGTGTGTTGGGCTCTACCTCAGGATTTAGCTTACTTTCCGCTCTACGTGGGGACGTGTGTTGGGCTCTACCTCTGGATTTAGCTTACTTTCCGCTCTGCGTCGGGACGTGTGTTGGGCTCTACCTCAGGATTTAGCCTACTTTCCGCTCTGCGTCGGGACGTGTGTTGGGCTCTACGTCGGGACGTGTGTTGGGCTCTACGTCGGGACGTGTGTTGGGCTCTGCGTCGGGACGTGTGTTGGGCTCTACATCATGATTTAGCTTACTTTCAGCTCTACATCGGAACGTGTGTTGGGCTCTGCGTCGGGACGTGTGTGGGGCTCTGCGTCGGGACGTGTGTTGGGCTCTGCGTCGGGACGTGTGTTGGGCTCTGCGTCGGGACGTGTGTGGGGCTCTGCGTCGGGACGTGTGTTGGGCTCTGCGTCGGGACGTGTGTGGGGCTCTGCGTCGGGACGTGTGTGGGGCTCTGCGTCGGGACGTGTGTGGGGCTCTGCGTCGGGACGTGTGTGGGGCTCTGCGTCGGGACGTGTGTGGGGCTCTGCGTCGGGACGTGTGTGGGGCTCTGCGTCGGGACGTGTGTGGGGCTCTGCGTCGGGACGTGTGTGGGGCTCTACGTCGGGACGTGTGTGGGGCTCTACGTCGGGACGTGTGTGGGGCTCTACGTCGGGACGTGTGTGGGGCTCTACGTCGGGACGTGTGTGGGGCTTTACGTCGGGACGTGTGTGGGGCTCTACGTCGGGACGTGTGTTGCGCTCTGCGTCGGGACGTGCGTTCGGCTCTACCTCAGGATTTAGCTTACTTTCAGGTCTACGTCGGGACGTGCGTTGGGCTCTACATCGGGACGTGTGTTTGGCTCTGCCTCGGGACGTGTGTTTGGCTCTGCGTCGGGACGTGTGTTGGGCTCTACATCGGGACGTGTGTTGGGCTCTACCTCAGGATTTAGCTTACTTTCAGGTCTACGTCGGGACGTGCGTTGGGCTCTACATCGGGACGTGCGTTGGGCTCTACGTCGGGACGTGCGTTGGGCTCTACGTCGGGACGTGCGTTGGGCTCTACGTCGGGACGTGCGTTGGGCTCTACGTCGGGACGTGCGTTGGGCTATACGTCGGGACGTGCGTTGGGCTCTACGTCGGGACGTGCGTTGGGCTCTACGTCGGGACGTGCGTTGGGCTCTACGTCGGGACGTGCGTTGGGCTCTACCTCAGGATTTAGCTTACTTTCAGCTCTACGTCGGGACGTGTGTTGGGCTCTACGTCGGGACGTGTGTTGGGCTCTACGTCGGGACGTGTGTTGGGCTCTACGTCGGGACGTGTGTTGGGCTCTACGTCGGGACGTGTGTTGGGCTCTACGTCGGGACGTGTGTTGGACTTTACGTCGGGACGTGTGTTGGACTTTACGTCGGGACGTGCGTTGGGCTCTACCTCAGGATTTAGCTTACTTTCCGCTCTGCGTCGGGACGTGCGTTGGGCTCTACCTCAGGATTTAGCTTACTTTCCGCTCTGCGTCGGGACGTGCGTTGGGCTCTACCTCAGGATTTAGCTTACTTTCCGCTCTGCGTCGGGACGTGCGTTGGGCTCTGCGTCGGGACGTGTGTTGGGCTGTACGTCGGGACGTGTGTTGGGCTTTGCGTCGGGACGTGTGTTGGGCTCTACATCAGCATTTAGCTTACTTTCAGCTCTACGTCGGGACGTGTGTGGGGCTCCACGTCGGGACGTGTGTTTGCCTCTGCGTCGGGACGTGTGTTTGCCTCTGCGTCGGGACGTGTGTTTGGCTCTGCGTCGGGACGTGTGTTTGGCTCTGCGTCGGACGTGTGTTTGGCTCTGCGTCGGGACGTGTGTTTGGCTCTGCGTCGGGACGTGTGTTGGGCTCTACGTCGGGACGTGTGTTGGGCTCTACCTCAGGATTTAGCTTACTTTCCGCTCTGCGTCGGGACGTGTGTTGGGCTCTACCTCAGGATTTAGCTTACTTTCAGCTGTACGTCGGGACGTGTGTTGGGCTGTACGTCGGGACGTGTGTTGGGCTCTCCGTCGGGACGTGTGTTGGGCTCTCGGTCGGGACGTGTGTTGGGCTCTACGTCAGGATTTAGCTTACATTCAGCTCTACGTCGGGACGTGTGTTGGGCTCTACGTCGGGACGTGTGTTGGGCTCTACCTCAGGATTTAGCTTACTTTCAGCTCTACGTCGGGACGTGTGTTGGGCTCTACGTCGGGACGTGTGTTGGGCTCTACGTCGGGACGTGTGTTGGGCTCTGCGTCGGGACGCGTGTTGGGCTCTGCGTCGGGACGTGTGTTGGGCTCTGCGTCGGGACGCGTGTTGGGCTCTGCGTCGGGACGCGTGTTGGGCTCTGCGTCGGGACGCGTGTTGGGCTCTACCTCAGGATTTAGCTTACTTTCCGCTCTGCGTCGGGACGCGTATTGGGCTCTACCTCAGGATTTAGCTTATTTTCCGCTCTGCGTCGGGCCGCGTGTTGGGCTCTACCTCAGGATTTAGCTTACTTTCCGCTCTACGTCGGGACGTGTGTTGGGCTGTGCGTCGGGACGTGTGTTGGGCTCTACATCAGGATTTCGCTTACTTTCAGCGCTACATCGGAACGTGTGTTGGGCTCTGCGTCGGGACGTGTGTTGGGCTCTGCGTCGGGACGTGTGTTGGGCTCTGCGTCGGGACGTGTGTTGGGCTCTGCGTCGGGACGTGTGTTGGGCTCTGCGTCGGGACGTGTGTTGGGCTCTGCGTCGGGACGTGTGTTGGGCTCTGCGTCGGGACGTGTGTTGGGCTCTGCGTCGGGACGTGTGTTGGGCTCTGCGTCGGGACGTGTGTTGGGCTCTGCGTCGGGACGTGTGTTGGCCTCTGCGTCGGGACGTGTGTTGGCCTCTGCGTCGGGACGTGTGTTGGCCTCTGCGTCGGGACGTGTGTTGGCCTCTGCGTCGGGACGTGTGTTGGCCTCTGCGTCGGGACGTGTGTTGGGCTCTACGTCGGGACGTGTGTTGGGTTCTACGTCGGGACGTGTGTTGGGCTCTACATCAGGATTTAGCTTACTTTCAGCTCTACGTCGGGACGTGCGTTGGGCTCTACGTCGAGACGTGTGATGGGCTCTACATCAGGATTTAGCTTACTTTCAGCTCTACGTCGGGACGTGTGTTGGGCTCTACGTCGAGACGTGTGATGGGCTCTACATCAGGATTTAGCTTACTTTCAGCTCTACGTCGGGACGTGTGTTGGGCTCTACGTCGGGACGTGTGTTGGGCTCTACGTCGGGACGTGTGTTGGGCTCTACGTCGGGACGTGTGTTGGGCTCTACGTCGGGACGTGTGTTGGGCTCTACGTCGGGACGTGTGTTGGGCTCTACGTCGGGACGTGTGTTGGGCTCTACATCAGGATTTAGCTTACTTTCAGCTCTACGTCGGGACGTGCGTTGGGCTCTGCGTCGGGACGTGCGTTGGGCTCTACGTCGGAACGTGCGTTGGGCTCTACGTCGGGACGTGCGTTGGGCTCTACGTCGGGACGTGCGTTGGGCTCTACGTCGGGACGTGCGTTGGGCTCTACATCGGGACGTGCGTTGGGCTCTACGTCGGGACGTGCGTGGGGCTCTACGTCGGGACGTGCGTTGGGCTCTACGTCGGGACGTGCGTTGGGCTCTACGTCGGGACGTGCGTTGGGCTCTACATCAGGATTTAGCTTACTTTCAGCTCTACGTCGGGACGTGCGTTGGGCTCTACGTCGGGACGTGCGTTGGGCTCTACGTCGGGACGTGCGTTGGGCTCTACGTCGGGACGTGCGTTGGGCTCTACGTCGGGACGTGCGTTGGGCTCTACGTCGGGACGTGCGTTGGGCTCTACGTCGGGACGTGCGTTGGGCTCTACGTCGGGACGTGCGTTGGGCTCTACGTCGGGACGTGCGTTGGGCTCTACGTCGGGACGTGCGTTGGGCTCTACGTCGGGACGTGCGTTGGGCTCTACGTCGGGACGTGCGTTGGGCTCTACGTCGGGACGTGCGTTGGGCTCTACGTCGGGACGTGCGTTGGGCTCTAGGTCGGGACGTGCGTTGGGCTCTAGGTCGGGACGTGCGTTGGGCTCTAGGTCGGGACGTGCGTTGGGCTCTAGGTCGGGACGTGCGTTGGGCTCTAGGTCGGGACGTGTGTTGGGGTCTAGGTCGGGACGTGTGTTGGGCTCTACATCAGGATTTAGCTTACTTTCAGCTCTGCGTCGGGACGTGCGTTGGGCTCTGCGTCGGGACGTGCGTTGGGCTCTGCGTCGGGACGTGCGTTGGGCTCTGCGTCGGGACGTGCGTTGGGCTCTGCGTCGGGACGTGCGTTGGGCTCTGCGTCGGGACGTGCGTTGGGCTCTACGTCGGGACGTGCGTTGGGCTCTACCTCAGTATTTAGCTTACTTTCAGCTCTACGTCGGGACGTGCGTTGGGCTCTACGTCGGGACGTGCGTTGGGCTCTACGTCGGGACGTGCGTTGGGCTCTACGTCGGGACGTGCGTTGGGCTCTACGTCGGGACGTGTGTTGGGCTCTCCGTCGGGACGTGTGTTGGGCTCTACGTCAGGATTTAGCTTACATTCAGCTCTACGTCGGGACGTGTGTTGGGCTCTACGTCGGGACGTGTGTTGGGCTCTACCTCAGGATTTAGCTTACTTTCAGCTCTACGTCGGGAAGTGTGTTGGGCTCTACGTCGGGACGTGTGTTGGTCTCTACGTCGGGACGTGTGTTGGGCTCTGCGTCGGGACGTGTGTTGGGCTCTGCGTCGGGACGTGTGTTGGGCTCTACGTCGGGACGTGTGTTGGGCTCTGCGTCGGGACGTGTGTTGGGCTCTGCGTCGGGACGTGTGTTGGGCTCTGCGTCGGGACGTGTGTTGGGCTCTACGTCGGGACGCGTGTTGGGCTCTGCGTCGGGACGCGTTTTGGGCTCTGCGTCGGGACGCGTGTTGGGCTCTGCGTCGGGACGCGTGTTGGGCTCTACCTCAGGATTTAGCTTACTTTCCGCTCTGCGTCGGGACGCGTGTTGGGCTCTACCTCAGGATTTAGCTGACTTTCCGCTCTGCGTCGGGCCGCGTGTTGGGCTCTACCTCAGGATTTAGCTTACTTTCCGCTCTACGTCGGGACGTGTGTTGGGCTGTGCGTCGGGACGTGTGTTGGGCTCTACATCAGGATTTAGCTTACTTTCAGCGCTACATCGGGACGTGTGTTGGGCTCTGCGTCGGGACGTGTGTTGGCCTCTGCGTCGGGACGTGTGTTGGCCTCTGCGTCGGGACGTGTGTTGGCCTCTGCGTCGGGACGTGTGTTGGCCTCTGCGTCGGGACGTGTGTTGGCCTCTGCGTCGGGACGTGTGTTGGCCTCTGCGTCGGGACGTGTGTTGGCCTCTGCGTCGGGACGTGTGTTGGGCTCTACGTCGGGACGTGTGTTGGGCTCTACATCAGGATTTAGCTTACTTTCAGCTCTACGTCGGGACGTGCGTTGGGCTCTACGTCGAGACGTGTGATGGGCTCTACATCAGGATTTAGCTTACTTTCAGCTCTACGTCGGGACGTGTGTTGGGCTCTACGTCGGGACGTGTGTTGGGCTCTAGGTCGGGACGTGTGTTGGGCTCTAGGTCGGGACGTGTGTTGGGCTCTACATCAGGATTTAGCTTACTTTCAGCTCTACGTCGGGACGTGCGTTGGGCTCTGCGTCGGGACGTGCGTTGGGCTCTACGTCGGGACGTGCGTTGGGCTCTACGTCGGGACGTGCGTTGGACTCTACGTCGGGACGTGCGTTGGGCTCTACGTCGGGACGTGCGTTGGGCTCTACGTCGGGACGTGCGTTGGGCTCTACGTCGGGACGTGCGTTGGGCTCTACGTCGGGACGTGCGTTGGGCTCTACCTCAGGATTTAGCTTACTTTCAGCTCTACGTCGGGACGTGTGTTGGGCTCTACGTCGGGACGTGTGTTGGGCTCTACGTCGGGACGTGTGTTGGGCTGTGCGTCGGGACGTGTGTTGGGCTGTGCGTCGGGACGTGTGTTGGGCTCTACATCAGGATTTCGCTTACTTTCAGCGCTACATCGGAACGTGTGTTGGGCTCTGCGTCGGGACGTGTGTTGGGCTCTGCGTCGGGACGTGTGTTGGGCTCTGCGTCGGGACGTGTGTTGGGCTCTGCGTCGGGACGTGTGTTGGGCTCTGCGTCGGGACGTGTGTTGGCCTCTGCGTCGGGACGTGTGTTGGCCTCTGCGTCGGGACGTGTGTTGGCCTCTGCGTCGGGACGTGTGTTGGGCTCTACGTCGGGACGTGTGTTGGGCTCTACGTCGGGACGTGTGTTGGGCTCTACATCAGGATTTAGCTTACTTTCAGCTCTACGTCGGGACGTGCGTTGGGCTCTACGTCGAGACGTGTGATGGGCTCTACATCAGGATTTAGCTTAATTTCAGCTCTACGTCGGAACGTGTGTTGGGCTCTACGTCGAGACGTGTGATGGGCTCTACATCAGGATTTAGCTTACTTTCAGCTCTACGTCGGGACGTGTGTTGGGCTCTACGTCGGGACGTGTGTTGGGCTCTACGTCGGGACGTGTGTTGGGCTCTACGTCGGGACGTGTGTTGGGCTCTACGTCGGGACGTGTTTTGGGCTCTACGTCGGGACGTGTGTTGGGCTCTACGTCGGGACGTGTGTTGGGCTCTACGTCGGGACGTGTGTTGGGCTCTACGTCGGGACGTGTGTTGGGCGCTACGTCGGGACGTGTGTTGGGCTCTACATCAGGATTTAGCTTACTTTCAGCTCTACGTCGGGACGTGCGTTGGGCTCTGCGTCGGGACATGCGTTGGGCTCTACGTCGGAACGTGCGTTGGGCTCTACGTCGGGACGTGCGTTGGGCTCTACGTCGGGACGTGCGTTGGGCTCTACGTCGGGACGTGCGTTGGGCTCTACGTCGGGACGTGCGTTGGGCTCTACGTCGGGACGTGCGTCGGGCTCTACGTCGGGACGTGCGTCGGGCTCTACGTCGGGACGTGCGTTGGGCTCTACGTCGGGACGTGCGTTGGGCTCTACGTCGGGACGTGTGTTGGGCTCTACATCAGGATTTAGCTTACTTTCAGCTCTACGTCGGGACGTGCGTTGGGCTCTGCGTCGGGACGTGCGTTGGGCTCTACGTCGGAACGTGCGTTGGGCTCTACGTCGGGACGTGCGTTGGGCTCTACGTCGGGACGTGCGTTGGGCTCTACGTCGGGACGTGCGTTGGGCTCTACGTCGGGACGTGCGTTGGGCTCTACGTCGGGACGTGCGTTGGGCTCTACGTCGGGACGTGCGTTGGGCTCTACGTCGGGACGTGTGTTGGGCTCTACATCAGGATTTAGCTTACTTTCAGCTCTACGTCGGGACGTGCGTTGGGCTCTGCGTCGGGACGTGCGTTGGGCTCTACGTCGGAACGTGCGTTGGGCTCTACGTCGGGACGTGCGTTGGGCTCTACGTCGGGACGTGCGTTGGGCTCTACGTCGGGACGTGCGTTGGGCTCTACGTCGGGACGTGCGTTGGGCTCTACGTCGGGACGTGCGTTGGGCTCTACGTCGGGACGTGCGTTGGGCTCTACGTCGGGACGTGCGTTGGGCTCTACATCAGGATTTATCTTACTTTCAGCTCTACGTCGGGACGTGTGTTGGGCTCTACGTCGGGACGTGTGTTGGGCTCTACGTCGGGACGTGTGTTGGGCTCTACGTCGGGACGTGTGTTGGGCTCTACGTCGGGACGTGTGTTGGGCTCTACGTCGGGACGTGTGTTGGGCTCTACGTCGGGACGTGTGTTGGGCTCTACGTCGGGACGTGTGTTGCGCTCTACGTCGGGACGTGTGTTGGGCTCTAGGTCGGGACGTGTGTTGGGCTCTAGGTCGGGACGTGTGTTGGGCTCTAGGTCGGGACGTGTGTTGGGCTCTAGGTCGGGACGTGTGTTGGGCTCTAGGTCGGGACGTGTGTTGGGCTCTACATCAGGATTTAGCTTACTTTCAGCTCTACGTCGGGACGTGCGTTGGGCTCTGCGTCGGGACGTGCGTTGGGCTCTGCGTCGGGACGTGCGTTGGGCTCTGCGTCGCGACGTGCGTTGGGCTCTGCGTCGCGACGTGCGTTGGGCTCTGCGTCGGGACGTGCGTTGGGCTCTGCGTCGGGACGTGCGTTGGGCTCTACGTCGGGACGTGCGTTGGGCTCTACCTCAGGATTTAGCTTACTTTCAGCTCTACGTCGGGACGTGCGTTGGGCTCTACGTCGGGACGTGCGTTGGGCTCTACGTCGGGACGTGCGTTGGGCTCTACGTCGGGACGTGCGTTGGGCTCTACGTCGGGACGTGCGTTGGGCTCTACCTCAGGATTTAGCTTACTTTCCGCTCTGCGTCGGGACGTGTGTTGGGCTCTACCTCAGGATTTAGCTTACTTTCAGCTGTACGTCGGGACGTGTGTTGGGCTGTACGTCGGGACGTGTGTTGGGCTGTACGTCGGGACGTGTGTTGGGCTGTACGTCGGGACGTGTGTTGGGCTGTACGTCGGGACGTGTGTTGGGCTGTACGTCGGGACGCGTGTTGGGCTCTGCGTCGGGACGCGTGTTGGGCTCTACCTCAGGATTTAGCTTACTTTCCGCTCTGCGTCGGGACGCGTGTTGGGCTCTACCTCAGGATTTAGCTTACTTTCCGCTCTGCGTCGGGCCACGTGTTGGGCTCTACCTCAGGATTTAGCTTACTTTCCGCTCTACGTCGGGACGTGTGTTGGGCTGTGCGTCGGGACGTGTGTTGGGCTCTACATCAGGATTTAGCTTACTTTCAGCGCTACATCGGGACGTGTGTTGGGCTCTGCGTCGGGACGTGTGTTGGGCTCTGCGTCGGGACGTGTGTTGGGCTCTGCGTCGGGACGTGTGTTGGGCTCTGCGTCGGGACGTGTGTTGGGCTCTGCGTCGGGACGTGTGTTGGGCTCTGCGTCGGGACGTGTGTTGGCCTCTGCGTCGGGACGTGTGTTGGCCTCTGCGTCGGGACGTGTGTTGGCCTCTGCGTCGGGACGTGTGTTGGGCTCTACGTCGGGACGTGTGTTGGGCTCTACATCAGGATTTAGCTTACTTTCAGCTCTACGTCGGGACGTGCGTTGGGCTCTACGTCGAGACGTGTGATGGGCTCTATATCAGGATTTAGCTTACTTTCAGCTCTACGTCGGGACGTGTGTTGGGCTCTACGTCGAGACGTGTGATGGGCTCTACATCAGGATTTAGCTTACTTTCAGCTCTACGTCGGGACGTGTGTGGGGCTCTACGTCGGGACGTGTGTTGGGCCCTACGTCGGGACGTGTGTTGGGCTCTACGTCGGGACGTGTGTTGGGCTCTACGTCGGGACGTGTGTTGGGCTCTACGTCGGGACGTGTGTTGGGCTCTACATCAGGATTTAGCTTACTTTCAGCTCTACGTCGGGACGTGCGTTGGGCTCTGCGTCGGGACGTGCGTTGGGCTCTACGTCGGGACGTGCGTTGGGCTCTACGTCGGGACGTGCGTTGGGCTCTACGTCGGGACGTGCGTTGGGCTCTACGTCGGGACGTGCGTTGGGCTCTACGTCGGGACGTGCGTTGGGCTCTACGTCGGGACGTGCGTTGGGCTCTACCTCAGGATTTAGCTTACTTTCAGCTCTACGTCGGGACGTGTGTTGGGCTCTACGTCGGGACGTGTGTTGGGCTCTACGTCGGGACGTGTGTTGGGCTCTACTTCGGGACGGGTGTTGGGCTCTGCGTCGGGACGTGTGTTGGGCTCTACATCAGGATTTCGCTTACTTTCAGCGCTACATCGGAACGTGTGTTGGGCTCTGCGTCGGGACGTGTGTTGGGCTCTGCGTCGGGACGTGTGTTGGGCTCTGCGTCGGGACGTGTGTTGGGCTCTGCGTCGGGACGTGTGTTGGCCTCTGCGTCGGGACGTGTGTTGGCCTCTGCCTCGGGACGTGTGTTGGGCTCTACGTCGGGACGTGTGTTGGGCTCTACGTCGGGACGTGTGTTGGGCTCTACATCAGGATTTAGCTTACTTTCAGCTCTACGTCGGGACGTGCGTTGGGCTCTACGTCGAGACGTGTGATGGGCTCTACATCAGGATTTAGCTTACTTTCAGCTCTACGTCGGGACGTGTGATGGGCTCTACATCAGGATTTAGCTTACTTTCAGCTCTACGTCGGGACGTGTGTTGGGCTCAACGTCGGGACGTGTGTTGGGCTCTACGTCGGGACGTGTGTTGGGCTCTACGTCGGGACGTGTGTTGGGCTCTACGTCGGGACGTGTGTTGGGCTCTACGTCGGGACGTGTGTTGGGCTCTACATCAGGATTTAGCTTACTTTCAGCTCTACGTCGGGACGTGCGCTGGGCTCTGCGTCGGGACGTGCGTTGGGCTCTACGTCGGGACGTGCGTTGGGCTCTACGTCGGGACGTGCGTTGGGCTCTACGTCGGGACGTGCGTTGGGCTCTACGTCGGGACGTGCGTTGGGCTCTACGTCGGGACGTGCGTTGGGCTCTACGTCGGGACGTGCGTTGGGCTCTACGTCGGGACGTGCGTTGGGCTCTACATCAGGATTTAGCTTACTTTCAGCTCTACGTCGGGACGTGTGTTGGGCTCTTTGTCGGGACGTGTGTTGGGCTCTACGTCGGGACGTGTGTTGGGCTCTGCGTCGGGACGCGTGTTGGGCTCTGCGTCGGGACGCGTGTTGGGCTCTACGTCGGGACGCGTGTTGGGCTCTGCGTCGGGACGCGTGTTGGGCTCTGCGTCGGGACGTGTGTTGGGCTCTGCGTCGGGACGCGTGTTGGGCTCTGCGTCGGGACGCGTGTTGGGCTCTACCTCAGGATTTAGCTTACTTTCCGCTCTGCGTCGGGACGCGTGTTGGGCTCTACCTCAGGATTTAGCTTACTTTCCGCTCTGCGTCGGGCCGCGTGTTGGGCTCTACCTCAGGATTTAGCTTACTTTCCGCTCTACGTCGGGACGTGTGTTGGGCTGTGCGTCGGGACGTGTGTTGGGCTCTACATCAGGATTTAGCTTACTTTCAGCGCTACATCGGAACGTGTGTTGGGCTCTGCGTCGGGACGTGTGTTGGGCTCTGCGTCGGGACGTGTGTTGGGCTCTGCGTCGGGACGTGTGTTGGGCTCTGCGTCGGGACGTGTGTTGGGCTCTGCGTCGGGACGTGTGTTGGGCTCTGCGTCGGGACGTGTGTTGGGCTCTGCGTCGGGACGTGTGTTGGGCTCTGCGTCGGGACGTGTGTTGGGCTCTGCGTCGGGACGTGTGTTGGGCTCTACGTCGGGACGTGTGTTGGGCTCTACATCAGGATTTAGCTTACTTTCAGCTCTACGTCGGGACGTGCGTTGGGCTCTACGTCGAGACGTGTGATGGGCTCTACATCAGGATTTAGCTTACTTTCAGCTCTACGTCGGGACGTGTGTTGGGCTCTACGTCGAGACGTGTGATGGGCTCTACATCAGGATTTAGCTTACTTTCAGCTCTACGTCGGGACGTGTGTTGGGCTCTACGTCGGGACGTGTGTTGGGCTCTACGTCGGGACGTGTGTTGGGCTCTACGTCGGGACGTGTGTTGGGGTCTACATCAGGATTTAGCTTACTTTCAGCTCTACGTCGGGACGTGCGTTGGGCTCTGCGTCGGGACGTGCGTTGGGCTCTACGTCGGGACGTGCGTTGGGCTCTACGTCGGGACGTGCGTTGGGCTCTACGTCGGGACGTGCGTTGGGCTCTACGTCGGGACGTGCGTTGGGCTCTACGTCGGGACGTGCGTTGGGCTCTACGTCGGGACGTGCGTTGGGCTCTACATCAGGATTTAGCTTACTTTCAGCTCTACGTCGGGACGTGTGTTGGGCTCTACGTCGGGACGTGTGTTGGGCTCTACGTCGGGACGTGTGTTGGGCTCTACGTCGGGACGTGCGTTGGGCTCTACGTCGGGACGTGCGTTGGGCTCTACGTCGGGACGTGCGTTGGGCTCTAGGTCGGGACGTGCGTTGGGCTCTACATCAGGATTTAGCTTACTTTCAGCTCTACGTCGGGACGTGCGTTGGGCTCTGCGTCGGGACGTGCGTTGGGCTCTGCGTCGGGACGTGCGTTGGGCTCTACGTCGGGACGTGCGTTGGGCTCTAGGTCGGGACGTGTGTTAAGCTCTACATCAGGATTTAGCTTACTTTCAGCTCTGCGTCGGGACGTGCGTTGGGCTCTGCGTCGGGACGTGCGTTGGGCTCTGCGTCGGGACGTGCGTTGGGCTCTGCGTCGGGACGTGCGTTGGGCTCTACGTCGGGACGTGCGTTGGGCTCTACGTCGGGACGTGCGTTGGGCTCTACGTCGGGACGTGCGTTGGGCTCTACCTCAGGATTTAGCTTACTTTCAGCTCTACGTCGGGACGTGCGTTGGGCTCTACGTCGGGACGTGTGTTGGGCTCTGCGTCGGGACGTGTGTGGGGCTCTACGTCGGGACGTGCGTTGGGCTCTACGTCGCGACCTGCGTTGGGCTCTACGTCGCGACCTGCATTGGGCTCTACGTCGCGACCTGCGTTGGGCTCTACGTCGCGACCTGCATTGGGCTCTACGTCGCGACCTGCGTTGGGCTCTTTGTCAGGATTTAGCTTACTTTCAGCTCTACGTCGGGACGTGTGTTGGGCTCTACGTCGGGACGTGTGTTGGGCTCTGCGTCGGAACGTGTGTTGGGCTCTGCGTCGGGACGTGTGTTGGGCTCTGCGTCGGGACGTGTGTTGGGCTCTGCGTCGGGACGTGTGTTGGGCTCTGCGTCGGGACTTGTGTTGGGCTGTACGTCGGGACGTGTGTTGGGCTGTACGTCGGGACGTGTGTTGGGCTCTACGTCGGGACGTGTGTTGGGCTGTACGTCGGGACGTGTGTTGGGCTCTACGTCGGGACGTGTGTTGGGCTCTACGTCGGGACGTGTGTTGGGCTCTACGTCGAGACGTGTGTTGGGCTCTACGTCGAGACGTGTGTTGGGCTCTACATCAGGATTTAGCTTACTTTCAGCTCTACGTCGGGACGTGTGTTGGGCTCTACGTCGGGACGTGTGTTGGGCTCTACGTCGGGACGTGTGTTGGGCTCTACGTCGGGACGTGTGTTGGGCTCTACGTCGAGACGTGTGTTGGGCTCTACGTCGAGACGTGTGTTGGGCTCTACATCAGGATTTAGCTTACTTTCAGCTCTACGTCGGGACGTGTGTTGGGCTCTACGTCGGGACGTGTGTTGGGCTCTACGTCGGGACGTGTGTTGGGCTCTACGTCGGGACGTGTGTTGGGCTCTAGGTCGGGACGTGTGTTGGGCTCTAGGTCGGGACGTGTGTTGGGCTCTAGGTCGGGACGTGTGTTGGGCTCTAGGTCGGGACGTATGTTGGGCTCTAGGTCGGGACGTGTGTTGGGCTCTAGGTCGGGACGTGTGTTGGGCTCTAGGTCGGGACGTGTGTTGGGCTCTAGGTCGGGACGTGTGTTGGGCTCTACATCAGGATTTAGCTTACTTTCAGCTCTACGTCGGGACGTGCGTTGGGCTCTGCGTCGGGACGTGCGTTGGGCTCTGCGTCGGGACGTGCGTTGGCCTCTGCGTCGGGACGTGCGTTGGGCTCTGCGTCGGGACGTGCGTTGGGCTCTACGTCGGGACGTGCGTTGGGCTCTACCTCAGGATTTAGCTTACTTTCAGCTCTACGTCGGGACGTGCGTTGGGCTCTACGTCGGGACGTGTGTTGGGCTCTACGTCGGGACGTGTGTTGGGCTCTACCTCAGGATTTAGTTTACTTTCCGCTCTGCGTCGGGACGCGTGTTGGGCTCTACCTCAGGATTTAGCTTACTTTCCGCTCTGCGTCGGGCCGCGTGTTGGGCTCTACCTCAGGATTTAGCTTACTTTCAGCTCTACGTCGGGACGTGTGTTGGGCTCTACGTCGGGACGTGTGTTGGGCTCTACCTCAGGATTTAGCTTACTTTCAGCTCTACGTGGGGACGTGTGTTGGGCTCTACCTCAGGATTTAGCTTACTTTCCGCTCTGCGTCGGGACGTGTGTTGGGCTCTAGGTCGGGACGTGTGTTGGGCTCTAGGTCGGGACGTGTGTTGGGCTCTAGGTCGGGACGTGTGTTGGGCTCTAGGTCGGGACGTGTGTTGGGTTTTACGTCGGGACGTGTGTTGGGCTCTACGTCGGGACGTGTGTTGGGCTCTACGTCGGGACGTGTGTTGGGCTCTACGTCGGGACGTGTGTTGGGCTCTACGTCGGGACGTGTGTTGGGCTCTAGGTCGGGACGTGTGTTGGGCTCTAGGTCGGGACGTGTGTTGGGCTCTAGGTCGGGACGTGTGTTGGGCTCTACGTCGGGACGTGTGTTGGGCTCTAGGTCGGGACGTGTGTTGGGCTCTACCTCAGGATTTAGCTTACTTTCAGCTCTACGTGGGGACGTGTGTTGGGCTCTACCTCAGGATTTAGCTTACTTTCCGCTCTGCGTCGGGACGTGTGTTGGGCTCTACCTCAGGATTAAGCCTACTTTCCGCTCTGCGTCGGGACGTGTGTTGGGCTCTACGTCGGGACGTGCGTTGGGCTCTGCGTCGGGACGTGTGTTGGGCTCTACATCATGATTTAGCTTACTTTCAGCTCTACATCGGAACGTGTGTTGGGCTCTACGTCGGGACGTGTGTTTGGCTCTGCGTCGGGACGTGTGTGGGGCTCTGCGTCGGGACGTGTGTGGGGCTCTGCGTCGGGACGTGTGTGGGGCTCTGCGTCGGGACGTGTGTGGGGCTCTGCGTCGGGACGTGTGTGGGGCTCTGCGTCGGGACGTGTGTGGGGCTCTGCGTCGGGACGTGTGTGGGGCTCTGCGTCGGGACGTGTGTGGGGCTCTGCGTCGGGACGTGTGTGGGGCTCTACGTCGGGACGTGTGTTGGGCTCTAGGTCGGGACGTGTGTTGGGCTCTACGTCGGGACGTGTGTTGGGCTCTACGTCGGGACGTGTGTTGGGCTCTACGTCGGGACGTGTGTTGGGCTCTACGTCGGGATTTAGCTTACTTCCAGCTCTACGTCGGGATTTAGCTTACTTCCAGCTCTACGTCGGGATTTAGCTTACTTTCAGCTCTACGTCGGGACGTGTGTTGGGCTCTGCGTCGGGACGTGTGTTGGGCTCTACGTCGGGACGTGTGTTGGGCTCTGCGTCGGGACGTGTGTTGGGCTCTGCGTCGGGACGTGTGTTGGGCTCTGCGTCGGGACGTGTGTTGGGCTCTGCGTCGGGACGTGTGTTGGGCTCTGCGTCGGGACGTGTGTTGGGCTCTACCTCAGGGTTTAGCTTACTTTCAGCTCTACGTGGGGACGTGTGTTGGGCTCTACCTCAGGATTTAGCTTACTTTCCGCTCTGCGTCGGGACATGTGTTGGGCTCTACCTCAGGATTAAGCCTACTTTCCGCTCTGCGTCGGGACGTGTGTTGGGCTCTACGTCGGGACGTGTGTTGGGCTCTACGTCGGGACGTGTGTTGGGCTCTACGTCGGGACGTGTGTTGGGCTCTGCGTCGGGACGTGTGTTGGGCTCTACATCATGATTTAGCTTACTTTCAGCTCTACATCGGAACGTGTGTTGGGCTCTACGTCGGGACGTGTGTTTGGCTCTGCGTCGGGACGTGTGTGGGGCTGTGCGTCGGGACGTGTGTGGGGCTCTGCGTCGGGACGTGTGTGGGGCTCTACGTCGGGACGTGTGTTGCGCTCTGCGTCGGGACGTGCGTTGGGCTCTACCTCAGGATTTAGCTTACTTTCAGGTCTACGTCGGGACGTGTGTTGGGCTCTACATCGGGACATGTGTTGGGCTCTACCTCAGGATTTAGCTTAATCAGCTCTACGTGGGGACGTGTGTTGGGCTCTACCTCAGGATTTAGCTTACTTTCCGCTCTGCGTCGGGACGTGTGTTGGGCTCTAGGTCGGGACGTGTGTTGGGCTCTAGGTCGGGACGTGTGTTGGGCTCTAGGTCGGGACGTGTGTTGGGCTCTAGGTCGGGACGTGTGTTGCGCTCTGCGTCGGGACGTGCGTTGGGCTCTACCTCAGGATTTAGCTTACTTTCAGCTCTACGTCGGGACGTGCGTTGGGCTCTACGTCGGGACGGGCGTTGGGCTCTACGTCGGGACGTGCGTTGGGCTCTACGTCGGGACGTGCGTTGGGCTCTACGTCGGGACTTGCGTTGGGCTCTACGTCGCGACCTGCGTTGGGCTCTACGTCGCGACCTGCGTTGGGCTCTACGTCGCGACCTGCGTTGGGCTCTACGTCGCGACCTGCGTTGGGCTCTACGTCGCGACCTGCGTTGGGCTCTACGTCGCGACCTGCGTTGGGCTCTTTGTCAGGATTTAGCTTACTTTCAGCTCTACGTCGGGACGTGTGTTGGGCTCTGCGTCGGGACGTGTGTTGGGCTCTACGTCGGAACGTGTGTTGGGCTCTGCGTCGGGACGTGTGTTGGGCTCTGCGTCGGGACGTGTGTTGGGCTCTACGTCGGGACGTGTGTTGGGCTCTACGTCGGGACGTGTGTTGGGCTCTACGTCGAGACGTGTGTTGGGCTCTACATCAGGATTTAGCTTACTTTCAGCTCTACGTCGGGACGTGTGTTGGGCTCTACGTCGGGACGTGTGTTGGGCTCTACGTCGGGACGTGTGTTGGGCTCTACGTCGGGACGTGTGTTGGGCTCTACGTCGGGACGTGTGTTGGGCTCTACGTCGGGACGTGTGTTGGGCTCTACGTCGGGACGTGTGTTGGGCTCTACGTCGGGACGTGTGTTGGGCTCTACGTCGGGACGTGTGTTGGGCTCTACGTCGGGACGTGTGTTGGGCTCTACATCAGGATTTAGCTTACTTTCAGCTCTACGTCGGGACGTGCGTTGGGCTCTACGTCGGGACGTGCGTTGGGCTCTACGTCGGGACGTGAGTTGGGCTCTACGTCGGGACCTGCGTTGGGCTCTACGTCGGGACGTGTGTTGGGCTCTGCGTCAGGATCTAGCTTACTTTCAGCTCTACATCGGAACGTGTGTTGGGCTCTACGTCGGGACGTGTGTTTGGCTCTGCGTCGGGACGTGTGTTGGGCTCTGCGTCGGGACGTGTGTTGGGCTCTGCGTCGGGACGTGTGTGGGGCTCTGCGTCGGGACGTGTGTGGGGCTCTGCGTCGAGACGTGTGTGGGGCTCTACGTCGGGACGTGTGTGGGGCTCTACGTCGGGACGTGTGTTGCGCTCTGCGTCGGGACGTGCGTTGGGCTCTACCTCAGGATTTAGCTTACTTTCAGGTCTACGTCGGGACGTGTGTTGGGCTCTACAGCGGGACATGTGTTGGGCTCTACCTCAGGATTTAGCTTACTTTCCGCTCTGCGTCGGGACGTGTTTTGGGCTCTACCTCAGGATTTAGCTTACTTTCTGCTCTGAGTCGGGACATGTGTTGGGCTCTACGTCGGGACGTGTGTTGGGCTCTGCGTCGGGACGTGTGTTTGGCTCTACGTCGGGACGTGTGTTGGGCTCTAGGTCGGGACGTGTGTTGGGCTCTAGGTCGGGACGTGTGTTGGGCTCTACCTCAGGATTTAGCTTACTTTCAGCTCTACGTGGGGACGTGTGTTGGGCTCTACCTCAGGATTTAGCTTACTTTCCGCTCTGCGTCGGGACGTGTGTTGGGCTCTAGGTCGGGACGTGTGTTGGGCTCTAGGTCGGGACGTGTGTTGGGCTCTAGGTCGGGACGTGTGTTGGGCTCTAGGTCGGGACGTGTGTTGGGTTTTACGTCGGGACGTGTGTTGGGCTCTACGTCGGGACGTGTGTTGGGCTCTACGTCGGGACGTGTGTTGGGCTCTACGTCGGGACGTGTGTTGGGCTCTACGTCGGGACGTGTGTTGGGCTCTACGTCGGGACGTGTGTTGGGCTCTACGTCGGGACGTGTGTTGGGCTCTAGGTCGGGACGTGTGTTGGGCTCTACGTCGGGACGTGTGTTGGGCTCTAGGTCGGGACGTGTGTTGGGCTCTACCTCATGATTTAGCTTACTTTCAGCTCTACGTGGGGACGTGTGTTGGGCTCTACCTCAGGATTTAGCTTACTTTCCGCTCTGCGTCGGGACGTGTGTTGGGCTCTACCTCAGGATTAAGCCTACTTTCCGCTCTGCGTCGGGACGTGTGTTGGGCTCTACGTCGGGACGTGTGTTGGGCTCTGCGTCGGGACGTGTGTTGGGCTCTACATCATGATTTAGCTTACTTTCAGCTCTACATCGGAACGTGTGTTGGGCTCTACGTCGGGACGTGTGTTTGGCTCTGCGTCGGGACGTGTGTGGGGCTCTGCGTCGGGACGTGTGTGGGGCTCTGCGTCGGGACGTGTGTGGGGCTCTGCGTCGGGACGTGTGTGGGGCTCTGCGTCGGGACGTGTGTGGGGCTCTGCGTCGGGACGTGTGTGGGGCTCTGCGTCGGGACGTGTGTGGGGCTCTGCGTCGGGACGTGTGTGGGGCTCTGCGTCGGGACGTGTGTGGGGCTCTGCGTCGGGACGTGTGTGGGGCTCTGCGTCGGGACGTGTGTGGGGCTCTAGGTCGGGACGTGTGTTGGGCTCTACGTCGGGACGTGTGTTGGGCTCTGCGTCGGGACGTGTGTTGGGCTCTGCGTCGGGACGTGTGTTGGGCTCTGCGTCGGGACGTGTGTTGGGCTCTGCGTCGGGACGTGTGTTGGGCTCTGCGTCGGGACGTGTGTTGGGCTCTGCGTCGGGACGTGTGTTGGGCTCTGCGTCGGGACGTGTGTTGCGCTCTGCGTCGGGACGTGTGTTGGGCTCTGCGTCGGGACGTGTGTTGGGCTCTGCGTCGGGACGTGTGTTGGGCTCTGCGTCGGGACGTGTGTTGGGCTCTACCTCAGGGTTTAGCTTACTTTCAGCTCTACGTGGGGACGTGTGTTGGGCTCTACCTCAGGATTTAGCTTACTTCCAGCTCTACGTCGGCATTTAGCTTACTTCCAGCTCTACGTCGGGATTTAGCTTAGTTTCAGCTCTACGTCGGGACGTGTGTTGGGCTCTGCGTCGGGACGTGTGTTGGGCTCTACGTCGGGACGTGTGTTGGGCTCTGCGTCGGGACGTGTGTTGGGCTCTGCGTCGGGACGTGTGTTGCGCTCTGCGTCGGGACGTGTGTTGGGCTCTGCGTCGGGACGTGTGTTGGGCTCTGCGTCGGGACGTGTGTTGGGCTCTGCGTCGGGACGTGTGTTGGGCTCTACCTCAGGGTTTAGCTTACTTTCAGCTCTACGTGGGGACGTGTGTTGGGCTCTACCTCAGGATTTAGCTTACTTTCCGCTCTGCGTCGGGACATGTGTTGGGCTCTACCTCAGGATTAAGCCTACTTTCCGCTCTGCGTCGGGACGTGTGTTGGGCTCTACGTCGGGACGTGTGTTGGGCTCTACGTCGGGACGTGTGTTGGGCTCTACGTCGGGACGTGTGTTGGGCTCTGCGTCGGGACGTGTGTTGGGCTCTACATCATGATTTAGCTTACTTTCAGCTCTACATCGGAACGTGTGTTGGGCTCTACGTCGGGACGTGTGTTTGGCTCTGCGTCGGGACGTGTGTGGGGCTCTGCGTCGGGACGTGTGTGGGGCTCTGCGTCGGGACGTGTGTGGGGCTCTGCGTCGGGACGTGTGTTGGGCTCTGCGTCGGGACGTGTGTTGGGCTCTACGTCGGGACGTGTGTTGGGCTCTGCGTCGGGACGTGTGTTGGGCTCTACGTCGGGACTTAGCTTACTTCCGGCTCTACGTCGGGATTTAGCTTACTTCCGGCTCTACGTCGGGATTTAGCTTACTTCCGGCTCTACGTCGGGATTTAGCTTACTTCCGGCTCTACGTCGGGATTTAGCTTACTTCCGGCTCTACGTCGGGATTTAGCTTACTTCCGGCTCTACGTCGGGATTTAGCTTACTTCCGGCTCTACGTCGGGATTTAGCTTACTTCCGGCTCTACGTCGGGACGTGTGTTGGGCTCTACGTCGGGACGTGTGTTGGGCTCTACGTCGGGACGTGTGTTGGGCTCTGCGTCGGGACGTGTGTTGGGCTCTGCGTCGGGACGTGTGTTGGGCTCTGCGTCGGGACGTGTGTTGGGCTCTACGTCGGGACGTGTGTGGGGCTCTACGTCGGGACGTGTGTGGGGCTCTACGTCGGGACGTGTGTGGGGCTCTACGTCGGGACGTGTGTGGGGCTCTACGTCGGGACGTGTGTGGGGCTCTACGTCGGGACGTGTCTGGTGCTCTACGTCGGGACGTGTGTGGGGCTCTACGTCGGGACGTGTGTGGGGCTCTACGTCGGGACGTGTGTGGGGCTCTACGTCGGGACGTGTGTGGGGCTCTACGTCGGGACGTGTGTGGGGCTCTACGTAGGGACGTGTGTGGGGCTCTACGTCGGGACGTGAGTGGGGCTCTACGTCGGGACGTGTGTGGGGCTCTACGTCGGGACGTGTGTGGGGCTCTACGTCGGGACGTGTGTGGGGCTCTACGTCGGGACGTGTGTGGGGCTCTACGTCGGGACGTGTGTGGGGCTCTGCGTCGGGACGTGTGTTGCGCTCTGCGTCGGGACGTGCGTTGGGCTCTACCTCAGGATTTAGATTACTTTCAGGTCTACGTCGCGACGTGTGTTGGGCTCTACATCGGGACGTGTGTTGGGCTCTACCTCAGGATTTAGCTTACTTTCCGCTCTGCGTCGGGACGTGTTTTGGGCTCTACCTCAGGATTTAGCTTACTTTCCGCTCTGCGTCGGGACGTGTTTTGGGCTCTACCTCAGGATTTAGCTTACTTTCCGCTCTGCGTCGGGACGTGTGTTGGGCTCTACGTCGGGACGTGTGTTGGGCTCTGCGTCGGGACGTGTGTTGGGCTCTGCCTCGGGACGTGTGTTTGGCTCTGCGTCGGGACGTGTGTTGGGCTCTACATCGGGACGTGTGTTGGGCTCTACCTCAGGATTTAGCTTACTTTCAGCTCTACGTGGGGACGTGTGTTGGGCTCTACGTGAGGACGTGTGTTGGGCTCTACGTGGGGACGTGTGTTGGGCTCTACGTGGGGACGTGTGTTGGGCTCTACGTCGGGACGTGTGTTGGGCTCTACGTCGGGACGTGTGTTGGGCTCTACGTCGGGACGTGTGTTGGGCTCTACGTCGGGACGTGTGTTGGGCTCTACGTCGGGACGTGTGTTGGGCTCTGCGTCGGGACGTGTGTTGGGCTCTGCGTCGGGACGTGTGTTGGGCTCTGCGTCGGGATTTAGCTTACTTCCGGCTCTACGTCGGGATTTAGCTTACTTCCGGCTCTACGTCGGGATTTAGCTTACTTCCGGCTCTACGTCGGGATTTAGCTTACTTCCGGCTCTACGTCGGGATTTAGCTTACTTCCGGCTCTATGTCGGGATTTAGCTTACTTCCGGCTCTACGTCGGGATTTAGCTTACTTCCGGCTCTACGTCGGGACGTGTGTTGGGCTCTATGTCGGGACGTGTGTTGGGCTCTACGTCGGGACGTGTGTTGGGCTCTACGTCGGGACGTGTGTTGGGCTCTGCGTCGGGCGTGTGTTGGGCTCTACGTCGGGATTTAGCTTACTTCCGGCTCTACGTCGGGATTTAGCTTACTTCCGGCTCTACGTCGGGATTTAGCTTACTTCCGGCTCTACGTCGGGATTTAGCTTACTTCCGGCTCTACGTCGGGACGTGTGTTGGGCTCTACGTCGGGACGTGTGTTGGGCTCTACGTCGGGACGTGTGTTGGGCTCTACGTCGGGACGTGTGTGGGGCTCTACGTCGGGATGTGTGTGGGGCTCTACGTCGGGACGTGTGTTGGGCTCTGCGTCGGGACGTGTGTTGGGCTCTACGTCGGGATTTAGCTTACTTCCGGCTCTACGTCGGGATTTAGCTTACTTCCGGCTCTACGTCGGGATTTAGCTTACTTCCGGCTCTACGTCGGGATTTAGCTTACTTCCGGCTCTACGTCGGGATTTAGCTTACTTCCGGCTCTACGTCGGGACGTGTGTTGGGCTCTACGTCGGGACGTGTGTTGGGCTCTACGTCGGGACGTGTGTGGGGCTCTACGTCGGGACGTGTGTGGGGCTCTACGTCGGGACGTGTGTGGGGCTCTACGTCGGGACGTGTGTGGGGCTCTACGTCGGGACGTGTGTTGGGCTCTACGTCAGGATTTAGCTTTCTTTCAGGTCTACGTCGGGACGTGTGTTGGGCTCTACCTCAGGATTTAGCTTACTTTCAGCTCTACGTGGGGACGTGTGTTGGGCTCTACCTCAGGATTTAGCTTACTTTCAGCTCTACGTGGGGACGTGTGTTGGGCTCTACCTCAGGATTTAGCCTACTTTCCGCTCTGCGTCGGGACGTGTGTTGGGCTCTGCGTCGGGACGTGTGTTGGGCTCTACATCATGATTTAGCTTACTTTCAGCTCTACGTCGGAACGTGTGTTGGGCTCTACGTCGGGACGTGTGTGGGGCTCTACGTCGGGACGTGTGTGGGGCTCTACGTCGGGACGTGTGTGGGGCTCTACGTCGGGACGTGTGTGGGGCTCTACGTCGGGACGTGTGTGGGGCTCTACGTCGGGACGTGTGTGGGGCTCTACGTCGGGACGTGTGTTGGGCTCTACGTCAGGATTTAGCTTACTTTCAGCTCTACATCGGAACGTGTGTTGGGCTCTACGTCGGGACGTGTGTTTGGCTCTGCGTCGGGACGTGAGTGGGGCTCTACGTCGGGACGTGTGTTGGGCTCTACGTCGGGACGTGTGTGGGGCTCTACGTCGGGACGTGTGTGGGGCTCTACGTCGGGACGTGTGTTGGGCTCTACGTCGGGACGTGTGTTGGGCTCTACGTCGGGACTTAGCTTACTTCCGGCTCTACGTCGGGATTTAGCTTACTTCCGGCTCTACGTCGGGATTTAGCTTACTTCCGGCTCTACGTCGGGATTTAGCTTACTTCCGGCTCTACGTCGGGATTTAGCTTACTTCCGGCTCTACGTCGGGATTTAGCTTACTTCCGGCTCTACGTCGGGATTTAGCTTACTTCCGGCTCTACGTCGGGACGTGTGTTGGGCTCTACGTCGGGACGTGTGTTGGGCTCTACGTCGGGACGTGTGTTGGGCTCTGCGTCGGGACGTGTGTTGGGCTCTGCGTCGGGACGTGTGTTGGGCTCTGCGTCGGGACGTGTGTGGGGCTCTACGTCGGGACGTGTGTGGGGCTCTACGTCGGGACGTGTGTGGGGCTCTACGTCGGGACGTGTGTGGGGCTCTACGTCGGGACGTGTGTGGGGCTCTACGTCGGGACGTGTGTGGGGCTCTACGTCGGGACGTGTGTGGGGCTCTACGTCGGGACGTGTGTGGGGCTCTACGTCGGGACGTGTGTGGGGCTCTACGTCGGGACGTGTGTGGGGCTCTACGTCGGGACGTGTGTGGGGCTCTACGTCGGGACGTGTGTTGCGCTCTGCGTCGGGACGTGCGTTGGGCTCTACCTCAGGATTTAGCTTACTTTCAGGTCTACGTCGCGACGTGTGTGGCGCTCTACATCGGGACGTGTGTTGGGCTCTACCTCAGGATTTAGCTTACTTTCCGCTCTGCGTCGGGACGTGTTTTGGGCTCTACCTCAGGATTTAGCTTACTTTCCGCTCTGCGTCGGGACGTGTGTTGGGCTCTACGTCGGGACGTGTGTTGGGCTCTGCGTCGGGACGTGTGTTGGGCTCTGCCTCGGGACGTGTGTTGGGCTCTACGTGGGGACGTGTGTTGGGCTCTACGTGAGGACGTGTGTTGGGCTCTACGTGGGGACGTGTGTTGGGCTCTACGTGGGGACGTGTGTTGGGCTCTAGGTCGGGACGTGTGTTGGGCTCTACGTCGGGACGTGTGTTGGGCTCTACGTCGGGACGTGTGTTGGGCTCTACGTCGGGACGTGTGTTGGGCTCTACGTCGGGACGTGTGTTGGGCTCTACGTCGGGACGTGTGTTGGGCTCTGCGTCGGGACGTGTGTGGGGCTCTACGTCGGGACGTGTGTGGGGCTCTACGTCGGGACGTGTGTTGGGCTCTACGTCAGGATTTAGCTTTCTTTCAGGTCTACGTCGGGACGTGTGTTGGGCTCTACCTCACGATTTAGCTTACTTTCAGCTCTACGTGGGGACGTGTGTTGGGCTCTACCTCTGGATTTAGCTTACTTTCCGCTCTGCGTCGGGACGTGTGTTGGGCTCTACCTCAGGATTTAGCCTACTTTACGCTCTGCGTCGGGACGTGTGTTGGGCTCTGCGTCGGGACGTGTGTTGGGCTCTACATCATGATTTAGCTTACTTTCAGCTCTACCTCGGAACGTGTGTTGGGCTCTACGTCGGGACGTGTGTGGGGCTCTACGTCGGGACGTGTGTGGGGCTCTACGTCGGGACGTGTGTGGGGCTCTACGTCGGGACGTGTGTGGGGCTCTACGTCGGGACGTGTGTGGGGCTCTACGTCGGGACGTGTGTGGGGCTCTACGTCGGGACGTGTGTTGGGCTCTACGTCAGGATTTAGCTTACTTTCAGCTCTACATCGGAACGTGTGTTGGGCTCTGCGTCGGGACGTGTGTTTGGCTCTGCGTCGGGACGTGTGTGGGGCTCTACGTCGGGACGTGTGTGGGGCTCTACGTCGGGACGTGTGTTGGGCTCTGCGTCGGGACGTGTGTTGGGCTCTACATCATGATTTAGCTTACTTTCAGCTCTACATCGGAACGTGTGTTGGGCTCTACGTCGGGACGTGTGTTTGGCTCTGCGTCGGGACGTGTGTGGGGCTCTGCGTCGGGACGTGTGTGGGGCTCTGCGTCGGGACGTGTGTGGGGCTCTGCGTCGGGACGTGTGTTGGGCTCTGCGTCGGGACGTGTGTTGGTCTCTACGTCGGGACGTGTGTTGGGCTCTACGTCGGGACGTGTGTTGGGCTCTACGTCGGGACGTGTGTTGGGCTCTACGTCGGGACTTAGCTTACTTCCGGCTCTACGTCGGGATTTAGCTTACTTCCGGCTCTACGTCGGGATTTAGCTTACTTCCGGCTCTACGTCGGGATTTAGCTTACTTCCGGCTCTACGTCGGGATTTAGCTTACTTCCGGCTCTACGTCGGGACGTGTGTTGGGCTCTACGTCGGGACGTGTGTTGGGCTCTACGTCGGGACGTGTGTTGGGCTCTGCGTCGGGACGTGTGTTGGGCTCTGCGTCGGGACGTGTGTGGGGCTCTGCGTCGGGACGTGTGTGGGGCTCTACGTCGGGACGTGTGTGGGGCTCTACGTCGGGACGTGTGTGGGGCTCTACGTCGGGACGTGTGTGGGGCTCTACGTCGGGACGTGTGTGGGGCTCTACGTCGGGACGTGTGTGGGGCTCTACGTCGGGACGTGTGTGGGGCTCTACGTCGGGACGTGTGTGGGGCTCTACGTCGGGACGTGTGTGGGGCTCTACGTCGGGACGTGTGTGGGGCTCTACGTCGGGACGTGTGTGGGGCTCTACGTCGGGACGTGTGTTGCGCTCTGCGTCGGGACGTGCGTTGGGCTCTACCTCAGGATTTAGCTTACTTTCAGGTCTACGTCGCGACGTGTGTTGGGCTCTACATCGGGACGTGTGTTGGGCTCTACCTCAGGATTTAGCTTACTTTCCGCTCTGCGTCGGGACGTGTTTTGGGCTCTACCTCAGGATTTAGCTTACTTTCCGCTCTGCGTCGGGACGTGTGTTGGGCTCTACGTCGGGACGTGTGTTGGGCTCTGCGTCGGGACGTGTGTTGGGCTCTGCCTCGGGACGTGTGTTGGGCTCTACGTGGGGACGTGTGTTGGGCTCTACGTGAGGACGTGTGTTGGGCTCTACGTGGGGACGTGTGTTGGGCTCTACGTGGGGACGTGTGTTGGGCTCTACGTCGGGACGTGTGTTGGGCTCTACGTCGGGACGTGTGTTGGGCTCTACGTCGGGACGTGTGTTGGGCTCTACGTCGGGACGTGTGTTGGGCTCTACGTCGGGACGTGTGTTGGGCTCTACGTCGGGACGTGTGTTGGGCTCTGCGTCGGGACATGTGTTGGGCTCTGCGTCGGGACGTGTGTTGGGCTCTGCGTCGGGACGTGTGTTGGGCTCTGCGTCGGGATTTAGCTTACTTCCAGCTCTACGTCGGGATTTAGCTTACTTCCGGCTCTACGTCGGGATTTAGCTTACTTCCGGCTCTACGTCGGGATTTAGCTTACTTCCGGCTCTACGTCGGGATTTAGCTTACTTCCGGCTCTATGTCGGGATTTAGCTTACTTCCGGCTCTACGTCGGGATTTAGCTTACTTCCGGCTCTACGTCGGGACGTGTGTTGGGCTCTACGTCGGGACGTGTGTTGGGCTCTACGTCGGGACGTGTGTTGGGCTCTACGTCGGGACGTGTGTTGGGCTCTGCGTCGGGACGTGTGTTGGGCTCTACGTCGGGATTTAGCTTACTTCCGGCTCTACGTCGGGATTTAGCTTACTTCCGGCTCTACGTCGGGATTTAGCTTACTTCCGGCTCTACGTCGGGATTTAGCTTACTTCCGGCTCTACGTCGGGACGTGTGTTGGGCTCTACGTCGGGACGTGTGTTGGGCTCTACGTCGGGACGTGTGTTGGGCTCTACGTCGGGACGTGTGTTGGGCTCTACGTCGGGACGTGTGTTGGGCTCTACGTCGGGACGTGTGTGGGGCTCTACGTCGGGACGTGTGTGGGGCTCTACGTCGGGACGTGTGTTGGGCTCTGCGTCGGGACGTGTGTTGGGCTCTACGTCGGGATTTAGCTTACTTCCGGCTCTACGTCGGGATTTAGCTTACTTCCGGCTCTACGTCGGGATTTAGCTTACTTCCGGCTCTACGTCGGGATTTAGCTTACTTCCGGCTCTACGTCGGGACGTGTGTTGGGCTCTACGTCGGGACGTGTGTTGGGCTCTACGTCGGGACGTGTGTTGGGCTCTACGTCGGGACGTGTGTGGGGCTCTACGTCGGGACGTGTGTGGGGCTCTACGTCGGGACGTGTGTGGGGCTCTACGTCGGGACGTGTGTGGGGCTCTACGTCGGGACGTGTGTGGGGCTCTACGTCGGGACGTGTGTTGGGCTCTACGTCAGGATTTAGCTTTCTTTCAGGTCTACGTCGGGACGTGTGTTGGGCTCTACCTCAGGATTTAGCTTACTTTCAGCTCTACGTGGGGACGTGTGTTGGGCTCTACCTCTGGATTTAGCTTACTTTCCGCTCTGCGTCGGGACGTGTGTTGGGCTCTACCTCAGGATTTAGCCTACTTTCCGCTCTGCGTCGGGACGTGTGTTGGGCTCTGCGTCGGGACGTGTGTTGGGCTCTACATCATGATTTAGCTTACTTTCAGCTCTACGTCGGAACGTGTGTTGGGCTCTACGTCGGGACGTGTGTGGGGCTCTACGTCGGGACGTGTGTGGGGCTCTACGTCGGGACGTGTGTGGGGCTCTACGTCGGGACGTGTGTGGGGCTCTACGTCGGGACGTGTGTGGGGCTCTACGTCGGGACGTGTGTGGGGCTCTACGTCGGGACGTGTGTGGGGCTCTACGTCGGGACGTGTGTGGGGCTCTACGTCGGGACGTGTGTTGGGCTCTACGTCAGGATTTAGCTTACTTTCAGGTCTACGTTGGGACGTGTGTTGGGCTCTACCTCAGGATTTAGCTTACTTTCAGCTCTACGTGGGGACGTGTGTTGGGCTCTACCTCTGGATTTAGCTTACTTTCCGCTCTGCGTCGGGACGTGTGTTGGGCTCTACCTCAGGATTTAGCCTACTTTCCGCTCTGCGTCGGGACGTGTGTTGGGCTCTACGTCGGGACGTGTGTTGGGCTCTGCGTCGGGACGTGTGTTGGGCTCTACGTCGGGACGTGTGTTGGGCTCTACGTCGGGACGTGTGTTGGGCTCTACGTCGGGACGTGTGTTGGGCTCTACGTCGGGACGTGTGTTGGGCTCTACGTCGGGACGTGTGTTGGGCTCTACGTCGGGACGTGTGTTGGGCTCTACGTCGGGACGTGTGTTGGGCTCTACGTCGGGACGTGTGTTGGGCTCTACCTCAGGATTTAGCTTACTTTCAGGTCTACGTGGGGACGTGTGTTGGGCTCTACCTCTGGATTTAGCTTACTTTCCGCTCTGCGTCGGGACGTGTGTTGGGCTCTACCTCAGGATTTAGCCTACTTTCCGCTCTGCGTCGGGACGTGTGTTGGGCTCTACGTCGGGACGTGTGTTGGGCTCTACGTCGGGACGTGTGTTGGGCTCTACGTCGGGACGTGTGTTGGGCTCTACATCAGGATTTAGCTTACTTTCAGGTCTACGTGGGGACGTGTGTTGGGCTCTACCTCTGGATTTAGCTTACTTTCCGCTCTGCGTCGGGACGTGTGTTGGGCTCTACCTCAGGATTTAGCCTACTTTCCGCTCTGCGTCGGGACGTGTGTTGGGCTCTGCTTCGGGACGTGTGTTGGGCTCTGCGTCGGGACGTGTGTTGGGCTCTGCGTCGGGACGTGTGTGGGGCTCTGCGTCGGGACGTGTGTGGGGCTCTGCGTCGGGACGTGTGTGGGGCTCTGCGTCGGGACGTGTGTGGGGCTCTACGTCGGGACGTGTGTGGGGCTCTACGTCGGGACGTGTGTGGGGCTCTACGTCGGGACGTGTGTGGGGCTCTACGTCGGGACGTGTGTGGGGCTCTACGTCGGGACGTGCGTTGGGCTCTACCTCAGGATTTAGCTTACTTTCAGGTCTACGTCGCGACGTGTGTTGGGCTCTACGTCGGGATGTGTGTTGGGCTCTACCTCAGGATTTAGCTTACTTTCCGCTCTGCGTCGGGACGTGTGTTGGGCTCTACGTCGGGACGTGTGTTGGGCTCTACGTCGGGACGTGTGTTTGGCTCTTCCTCGGGACGTGTGTTTGGCTCTGCGTCGGGACGTGTGTTGGGCTCTGCCTCGGGACGTGTGTTTGGCTCTGCGTCGGGACGTGTGTTGGGCTCTACATCGGGACGTGTGTTGGGCTCTAGGTCGGGACGTGTGTTGGGCTCTAGGTCGGGACGTGTGTTGGGCTCTACGTCGGGACGTGTGTTGGGCTCTACGTCGGGATTTAGCTTACTTCCAGCTCTACGTCGGGATTTAGCTTACTTCCAGCTCTACGTCGGGATTTAGCTTACTTTCAGCTCTACGTCGGGACGTGTGTTGGGCTCTAGGTCGGGACGTGTGTTGGGCTTTAGGTCGGGACGTGTGTTGGGCTCTACGTCGGGACGTGTGTTGGGCTCTGCGTCGGAACGTGTGTTGGGCTCTGCGTCGGGACGTGTGTTGAGCTCTACGTCTGGACGTGTGTTGGGCTCTACGTCGGGACGTGTGTTGGGCTCTACGTCGGGACGTGTGTTGGGCTCTACGTCGGGACGTGTGTTGGGCTCTACGTCGGGACGTGTGTTGGGCTCTAGGTCGGGACGTGTGTTGGGCTCTACCTCAGGATTTAGCTTACTTTCAGCTCTACGTGGGGACGTGTGTTGGGCTCTACCTCAGGATTTAGCTTACTTTCCGCTCTGCGTCGGGACGTGTGTTGGGCTCTAGGTCGGGACGTGTGTTGGGCTCTAGGTCGGGACGTGTGTTGGGCTCTAGGTCGGGACGTGTGTTGGGCTCTAGGTCGGGACGTGTGTTGGGCTCTAGGTCGGGACGTGTGTTGGGCTCTAGGTCGGGACGTGTGTTGGGCTCTAGGTCGGGACGTGTGTTGGGCTCTACCTCAGGGTTTAGCTTACTTTCAGCTCTACGTGGGGACGTGTGTTGGGCTCTACCTCAGGATTTAGCTTACTTTCCGCTCTGCGTCGGGACATGTGTTGGGCTCTACCTCAGGATTAAGCCTACTTTCCGCTCTGCGTCGGGACGTGTGTTGGGCTCTACGTCGGGACGTGTGTTGGGCTCTGCGTCGGGACGTGTGTTGGGCTCTACATCATGATTTAGCTTACTTTCAGCTCTACATAGGAACGTGTGTTTGGCTCTGCGTCGGGACGTGTGTGGGGCTCTGCGTCGGGACGTGTGTGGGGCTCTGCGTCGGGACGTGTGTGGGGCTCTGCGTCGGGACGTGTGTGGGGCTCTGCGTCGGGACGTGTGTGGGGCTCTGCGTCGGGACGTGTGTGGGGCTCTGCGTCGGGACGTGTGTGGGGCTCTGCGTCGGGACGTGTGTGGGGCTCTACGTCGGGACGTGTGTGGGGCTCTACGTCGGGACGTGTGTGGGGCTCTACGTCGGGACGTGTGTTGGGCTCTGCGTCGGGACGTGTGTTGGGCTCTACATCAGGATTTAGCTTACTTTCAGCTCTACGTCGGGATGTGTGTTGGGCTCTACGTCGGGACGTGTGTTTGGCTCTGCCTCGGGACGTGTATTGGGCTGTGCGTCGGGACGTGTGTTTGGCTCTGCGTCGGGACGTGTGTTTGGCTCTGCGTCGGGACGTGTGTTTGGCTCTGCGTCGGGACGTGTGTTTGGCTCTGCGTCGGGACGTGTGTTGGGCTCTACGTCGGGACGTGTGTTGGGCTCTACGTCGGGACGTGTGTTGGGCTCTACGTCGGGACGTGTGTTGGGCTCTACCTCAGGATTTAGCTTACTTTCAGCTCTACGTGGGGACGTGTTTTGGGCTCTACCTCAGGATTTAGCTTACTTTCCGCTCTGCGTCGGGACGTGTGTTGGGCTCTACCTCAGGATTTAGCTTACTTTCAGCTCTGCGTCGGGACGTGTGTTGGGCTCGACCTCAGGATTTAGCTTACTTTCCGCTCTGCGTCGGGACGTGTGTTGGGCTGTACGTCGGGACGTGTGTTGGGCTGTACGTCGGGACGTGTGTTGGGCTGTACGTCGGGACGTGTGTTGGGCTCTCCGTCGGGATGTGTGTTGGGCTCTACGTCAGGTTTTAGCTTACATTCAGCTCTACGTCGGGACGTGTGTTGGGCTCTACGTCGGGACGTGTGTTGGGCTCTACGTCGGGACGTGTGTTGGGCTCTACCTCAGGATTTAGCTTACTTTCAGCTCTACGTCGGGACATGTGTTGGGCTCTACGTCGGGACGAGTGTTGGGCTCTACGTCGGGACGAGTGTTGGGCTCTACGTCGGGACGTGTGTTGGGCTCTGCGTCGGGACGTGTGTTGGGCTCTGCGTCGGGACGTGTGTTGGGCTCTGCGTCGGGACGTGTGTTGGGCTCTGCGTCGGGACGTGTGTTGGGCTCTGCGTCGGGACGTGTGTTGGGCTCTACCTCAGGATTTAGCTTACTTTCCGCTCTGCGTCGGGACGCGTGTTGGGCTCTACCTCAGGATTTAGCTTACTTTCCGCTCTGCGTCGGGACGCGTGTTGGGCTCTACCTCAGGATTTAGCTTACTTTCCGCTCTGCGTCGGGACGTGTGTTGGGCTCTACCTCAGGATTTAGCTTACTTTCCGCTCTGCGTCGGGCTGTGTGTTGGGCTCTACCTCAGGATTTAGCTTACTTTCAGCTCTACGTCGGGACGTGTGTTGGGCTGTGCGTCGGGACGTGTGTTGGGCTCTACATCAGTATTTCGCTTACTTTCAGCGCTACATCGGAACGTGTGTTGGGCTCTGCGTCGGGACGTGTGTTGGGCTCTGCGTCGGGACGTGTGTTGGGCTCTGCGTCGGGACGTGTGTTGGGCTCTGCGTCGGGACGTGTGTTGGGCTCTACGTCGGGACGTGTGTTGGGCTCTACGTCGGGACGTGTGTTGTGCTCTACGTCGGGACGTGTGTTGGGCTCTACGTCGAGACGTGTGATGGGCTCTACATCAGGATTTAGCTTACTTTCAGCTCTACGTCGGGACGTGTGTTGGGCTCTACGTCGGGACGTGTGTTGGGCTCTACGTCGGGACGTGTGTTGGGCTCTACGTCGGGACGTGTGTTGGGCTCTACGTCGGGACGTGTGTTGGGCTCTACGTCGGGACGTGTGTTGGGCTCTACGTCGGGACGTGTGTTGGGCTCTACGTCGGGACGTGTGTTGGGCTCTACGTCGGGACGTGTGTTGGGCTCTACGTCGGGACGTGTGTTGGGCTCTACGTCGGGACGTGTGTTGGGCTCTACATCAGGATTTAGCTTACTTTCAGGTCTACGTCGGGACGTGTGTTGGGCTCTACCTCAGGATTTAGCTTACTTTCAGTTCTACGTGGGGACGTGTGTTGGGCTCTACCTCTGGATTTAGCTTACTTTCCGCTCTGCGTCGGGACGTGTGTTGGGCTCTACCTCAGGATTTAGCCTACTTTCCGCTCTGCGTCGGGACGTGTGTTGGGCTCTACGTCGGGACGTGTGTTGGGCTCTACGTCGGGACGTGTGTTGGGCTCTACGTCGGGACGTGTGTTGGGCTCTACGTCGGGACGTGTGTTGGGCTCTACGTCGGGACGTGTGTTGGGCTATACATCAGGATTTAGCTTACTTTCAGGTCTACGTGGGGACGTGTGTTGGGCTCTACCTCAGGATTTAGCCTACTTTCCGCTGTGCGTCGGGACGTGTGTTGGGCTCTACGTCGGGACGTGTGTTTGGCTCTGCGTCGGGACGTGTGTTGGGCTCTGCTTCGGGACGTGTGTTGGGCTCTGCGTCGGGACGTGTGTTGGGCTCTGCGTCGGGACGTGTGTGGGGCTCTGCGTCGGGACGTGTGTGGGGCTCTGCGTCGGGACGTGTGTGCGGCTCTACGTCGGGACGTGTGTGGGGCTCTACGTCGGGACGTGTGTGGGGCTCTGCGTCGGGACGTGTGTGGGGCTCTACGTCGGGACGTGTGTGGGGCTCTACGTTGGGACGTGTGTGGGGCTCTACGTCGGGACGTGCGTTGGGCTCTACCTCAGGATTTAGCTTACTTTCAGGTCTACGTCGCGACGTGTGTTGGGCTCTACGTCGGGATGTGTGTTGGGCTCTACCTCAGGATTTAGCTTACTTTCCGCTCTGCGTCGGGACGTGTGTTGGGCTCTACGTCGGGACGTGTGTTGGGCTCTACGTCGGGACGTGTGTTTGGCTCTTCCTCGGGACGTGTGTTTGGCTCTGCGTCGGGACGTGTGTTGGGCTCTGCCTCGGGACGTGTGTTTGGCTCTGCGTCGGGACGTGTGTTGGGCTCTACATCGGGACGTGTGTTGGGCTCTAGGTCGGGACGTGTGTTGGGCTCTAGGTCGGGACGTGTGTTGGGCTCTACGTCGGGACGTGTGTTGGGCTCTACGTCGGGATTTAGCTTACTTCCAGACCTACGTCGGGATTTAGCTTACTTCCAGCTCTACGTCGGGATTTAGCTTACTTTCAGCTCTACGTCGGGACGTGTGTTGGGCTCTAGGTCGGGACGTGTGTTGGGCTTTAGGTCGGGACGTGTGTTGGGCTCTACGTCGGGACGTGTGTTGGGCTCTGCGTCGGGACGTGTGTTGGGCTCTGCGTCGGGACGTGTGTTGGGCTCTGCGTCGGGACGTGTGTTGAGCTCTACGTCTGGACGTGTGTTGGGCTCTACGTCGGGACGTGTGTTGGGCTCTACGTCGGGACGTGTGTTGGGCTCTACGTCGGGACGTGTGTTGGGCTCTACGTCGGGACGTGTGTTGGGCTCTAGGTCGGGACGTGTGTTGGGCTCTACCTCAGGATTTAGCTTACTTTCAGCTCTACGTGGGGACGTGTGTTGGGCTCTACCTCAGGATTTAGCTTACTTTCCGCTCTGCGTCGGGACGTGTGTTGGGCTCTAGGTCGGGACGTGTGTTGGGCTCTAGGTCGGGACGTGTGTTGGGCTCTAGGTCGGGACGTGTGTTGGGCTCTAGGTCGGGACGTGTGTTGGGCTCTAGGTCGGGACGTGTGTTGGGCTCTAGGTCGGGACGTGTGTTGGGCTCTAGGTCGGGACGTGTGTTGGGCTCTACCTCAGGGTTTAGCTTACTTTCAGCTCTACGTGGGGACGTGTGTTGGGCTCTACCTCAGGATTTAGCTTACTTTCCGCTCTGCGTCGGGACCTGTGTTGGGCTCTACCTCAGGATTAAGCCTACTTTCCGCTCTGCGTCGGGACGTGTGTTGGGCTCTACGTCGGGACGTGTGTTGGGCTCTGCGTCGGGACGTGTGTTGGGCTCTACATCATGATTTAGCTTACTTACAGCTCTACATAGGAACGTGTGTTTGGCTCTGCGTCGGGACGTGTGTGGGGCTCTGCGTCGGGACGTGTGTGGGGCTCTGCGTCGGGACGTGTGTGGGGCTCTGCGTCGGGACGTGTGTGGGGCTCTGCGTCGGGACGTGTGTGGGGCTCTGCGTCGGGACGTGTGTGGGGCTCTGCGTCGGGACGTGTGTGGGGCTCTACGTCGGGACGTGTGTGGGGCTCTACGTCGGGACGTGTGTGGGGCTCTACGTCGGGACGTGTGTTGGGCTCTGCGTCGGGACGTGTGTTGGGCTCTACATCAGGATTTAGCTTACTTTCAGCTCTACGTCGGGACGTGTGTTGGGCTCTACGTCGGGACGTGTGTTTGGCTCTGCCTCGGGACGTGTGTTGGGCTCTGCGTCGGGACGTGTGTTTGGCTCTGCGTCGGGACGTGTGTTTGGCTCTGCGTCGGGACGTGTGTTTGGCTCTGCGTCGGGACGTGTGTTGGGCTCTACATCGGGACGTGTGTTGGGCTCTACCTCAGGATTTAGCTTACTTTCAGCTCTACGTGGGGACGTGTGTTGGGCTCTACCTCAGGATTTAGCTTACTTTCAGCTCTACGTGGGGACGTGTGTTGGGCTCTACCTAAGGATTTAGCTTACTTTCAGCTCTACGTCGGGACGTGTGTTGGGCTCTAGGTCGGGACGTGTGTTGGGCTCTAGGTCGGGACGTGTGTTGGGCTCTAGGTCGGGACGTGTGTTGGGCTCTACGTCGGGACGTGTGTTGGGCTCTAGGTCGGGACGTGTGTTGGGCTCTACGTCGGGACGTGTGTTGGGCTCTACGTCGGGACGTGTGTTGGGCTCTACGTCGGGACGTGTGTTGGGCTCTACGTCGGGACGTGTGTTGGGCTCTACGTCGGGACGTGTGTTGGGCTCTACCTCAGGATTTAGCTTACTTTCAGCTCTACGTGGGGACGTGTTTTGGGCTCTACCTCAGGATTTAGCTTACTTTCCGCTCTGCGTCGGGACGTGTGTTGGGCTCTACCTCAGGATATAGCTTACTTTCAGCTCTGCGTCGGGACGTGTGTTGGGCTCGACCTCAGGATTTAGCTTACTTTCCGCTCTGCGTCGGGACGTGTGTTGGGCTGTACGTCGGGACGTGTGTTGGGCTGTACGTCGGGACGTGTGTTGGGCTGTACGTCGGGACGTGTGTTGGGCTCTCCGTCGGGATGTGTGTTGGGCTCTACGTCAGGTTTTAGCTTACATTCAGCTCTACGTCGGGACGTGTGTTGGGCTCTACGTCGGGACGTGTGTTGGGCTCTACCTCAGGATTTAGCTTACTTTCAGCTCTACGTCGGGACATGTGTTGGGCTCTACGTCGGGACGAGTGTTGGGCTCTACGTCGGGACGAGTGTTGGGCTCTACGTCGGGACGTGTGTTGGGCTCTACGTCGGGACGTGTGTTGGGCTCTACGTCGGGACGTCTGTTGGGCTCTGCGTCGGGACGTGTGTTGGGCTCTGCGTCGGGACGTGTGTTGGGCTCTGCGTCGGGACGTGTGTTGGGCTCTGCGTCGGGACGTGTGTTGGGCTCTACCTCAGGATTTAGCTTACTTTCCGCTCTGCGTCGGGACGCGTGTTGGGCTCTACCTCAGGATTTAGCTTACTTTCCGCTCTGCGTCGGGACGCGTGTTGGGCTCTACCTCAGGATTTAGCTTACTTTCCGCTCTGCGTCGGGACGTGTGTTGGGCTCTACCTCAGGATTTAGCTTACTTTCCGCTCTGCGTCGGGCTGTGTGTTGGGCTCTACCTCAGGATTTAGCTTACTTTCAGCTCTACGTCGGGACGTGTGTTGGGCTGTGCGTCGGGACGTGTGTTGGGCTCTACATCAGTATTTCGCTTACTTTCAGCGCTACATCGGAACGTGTGTTGGGCTCTGCGTCGGGACGTGTGTTGGGCTCTGCGTCGGGACGTGTGTTGGGCTCTGCGTCGGGACGTGTGTTGGGCTCTGCGTCGGGACGTGTGTTGGGCTCTACGTCGGGACGTGTGTTGGGCTCTACGTCGGGACGTGTGTTGTGCTCTACGTCGGGACGTGTGTTGGGCTCTACGTCGAGACGTGTGATGGGCTCTACATCAGGATTTAGCTTACTTTCAGCTCTACGTCGGGACGTGTGTTGGGCTCTACGTCGGGACGTGTGTTGGGCTCTACGTCGGGACGTGTGTTGGGCTCTACGTCGGGACGTGTGTTGGGCTCTACGTCGGGACGTGTGTTGGGCTCTACGTCGGGACGTGTGTTGGGCTCTACATCAGGATTTAGCTTACTTTCAGGTCTACGTCGGGACGTGTGTTGGGCTCTACCTCAGGATTTAGCTTACTTTCAGTTCTACGTGGGGACGTGTGTTGGGCTCTACCTCTGGATTTAGCTTACTTTCCGCTCTGCGTCGGGACGTGTGTTGGGCTCTACCTCAGGATTTAGCCTACTTTCCGCTCTGCGTCGGGACGTGTGTTGGGCTCTACGTCGGGACGTGTGTTGGGCTCTACGTCGGGACGTGTGTTGGGCTCTACGTCGGGACGTGTGTTGGGCTCTACGTCGGGACGTGTGTTGGGCTCTACATCAGGATTTAGCTTACTTTCAGGTCTACGTGGGGACGTGTGTTGGGCTCTACCTCTGGATTTAGCTTACTTTCCGCTCTGCGTCGGGACGTGTGTTGGGCTCTACCTCAGGATTTAGCCTACTTTCCGCTCTGCATCGGGACGTGTGTTGGGCTCTACGTCGGGACGTGTGTTTGGCTCTGCGTCGGGACGTGTGTTGGGCTCTGCTTCGGGACGTGTGTTGGGCTCTGCGTCGGGACGTGTGTGGGGCTCTGCGTTGGGACGTGTGTGGGGCTCTGCGTCGGGACGTGTGTGGGGCTCTGCGTCGGGACGTGTGTGCGGCTCTGCGTCGGGACGTGTGTGGGGCTCTACGTCGGGACGTGTGTGGGGCTCTACGTCGGGACGTGTGTGGGGCTCTACGTCGGGACGTGTGTGGGGCTCTACGTTGGGACGTGTGTGGGGCTCTACGTCGGGACGTGCGTTGGGCTCTACCTCAGGATTTAGCTTACTTTCAGGTCTACGTCACGACGTGTGTTGGGCTCTACGTCGGGATGTGTGTTGGGCTCTACCTCAGGATTTAGCTTACTTTCCGCTCTGCGTCGGGACGTGTGTTGGGCTCTACGTCGGGACGTCTGTTGGGCTCTGCGTCGGGACGTGTGTTGGGCTCTACATCAGGATTTAGCTTACTTTCAGCTCTACGTCGGGACGTGTGTTGGGCTCTACGTCGGGACGTGTGTTTGGCTCTTCCTCGGGACGTGTGTTTGGCTCTGCGTCGGGACGTGTGTTGGGCTCTGCCTCGGGACGTGTGTTTGGCTCTGCGTCGGGACGTGTGTTGGGCTCTACATCGGGACGTGTGTTGGGCTCTAGGTCGGGACGTGTGTTGGGCTCTAGGTCGGGACGTGTGTTGGGCTCTAGGTCGGGACGTGTGTTGGGCTCTACGTCGGGACGTGTGTTGGGCTCTACGTCGGGACGTGTGTTGGGCTCTACGTCGGGATTTAGCTTACTTCCAGCTCTACGTCGGGATTTAGCTTACTTCCAGCTCTACGTCGGGATTTAGCTTACTTTCAGCTCTACGTCGGGACGTGTGTTGGGCTCTAGGTCGGGACGTGTGTTGGGCTTTAGGTCGGGACGTGTGTTGGGCTCTACGTCGGGACGTGTGTTGGGCTCTGCGTCGGGACGTGTGTTGGGCTCTGCGTCGGGACGTGTGTTGGGCTCTACGTCGGGACGTGTGTTGGGCTCTACGTCGGGACGTGTGTTGGGCTCTACGTCGGGACGTGTGTTGGGCTCTACGTCGGGACGTGTGTTGGGCTCTAGGTCGGGACGTGTGTTGGGCTCTAGGTCGGGACGTGTGTTGGGCTCTACCTCAGGATTTAGCTTACTTTCAGCTCTACGTGGGGACGTGTGTTGGGCTCTACCTCAGGATTTAGCTTACTTTCCGCTCTGCGTCGGGACGTGTCTTGGGCTCTAGGTCGGGACGTGTGTTGGGCTCTAGGTCGGGACGTGTGTTGGGCTCTAGGTCGCGACGTGTGTTGGGCTCTAGGTCGGGACGTGTGTTGGGCTCTAGGTCGGGACGTCTGTTGGGCTCTAGGTCGGGACGTGTGTTGGGCTCTAGGTCGGGACGTGTGTTGGGCTCTAGGTCGGGACGTGTGTTGGGCTCTAGGTCGGGACGTGTGTTGGGCTCTAGGTCGGGACGTGTGTTGGGCTCTACCTCAGGGTTTAGCTTACTTTCAGCTCTACGTGGGGACGTGTGTTGGGCTCTACCTCAGGATTTAGCTTACTTTCCGCTCTGCGTCGGGACATGTGTTGGGCTCTACCTCAGGATTAAGCCTACTTTCCGCTCTGCGTCGGGACGTGTGTTGGGCTCTACGTCGGGACGTGTGTTGGGCTCTGCGTCGGGACGTGTGTTGGGCTCTACATCATGATTTAGCTTACTTTCAGCTCTACATAGGAACGTGTGTTTGGCTCTGCGTCGGGACGTGTGTGGGGCTCTGCGTCGGGACGTGTGTGGGGCTCTGCGTCGGGACGTGTGTGGGGCTCTGCGTCGGGACGTGTGTGGGGCTCTGCGTCGGGACGTGTGTGGGGCTCTGCGTCGGGACGTGTGTGGGGCTCTGCGTCGGGACGTGTGTGGGGCTCTGCGTCGGGACGTGTGTGGGGCTCTGCGTCGGGACGTGTGTGGGGCTCTACGTCGGGACGTGTGTGGGGCTCTACGTCGGGACTTGTGTTGGGCTCTGCGTCGGGACGTGTGTTGGGCTCTACATCAGGATTTAGCTTACTTTCAGCTCTACGTCGGGACGTGTGTTGGGCTCTACGTCGGGACGTGTGTTTGGCTCTGCCTCGGGACGTGTGTTGGGCTCTGCGTCGGGACGTGTGTTTGGCTCTGCGTCGGGACGTGTGTTTGGCTCTGCGTCGGGACGTGTGTTGGGCTCTACATCGGGACGTGTGTTGGGCTCTACCTCAGGATTTAGCTTACTTTCAGCTCTACGTGGGGACGTGTGTTGGGCTCTACCTCAGGATTTATCTTACTTTCAGCTCTACGTGGGGACGTGTGTTGGGCTCTACCTAAGGATTTAGCTTACTTTCAGCTCTACGTCGGGACGTGTGTTGGGCTCTAGGTCGGGACGTGTGTTGGGCTCTAGGTCGGGACGTGTGTTGGGCTCTAGGTCGGGACGTGTGTTGGGCTCTAGGTCGGGACGTGTGTTGGGCTCTAGGTCGGGACGTGTGTTGGGCTCTAGGTCGGGACGTGTGTTGGGCTCTACGTCGGGACGTGTGTTGGGCTCTAGGTCGGGACGTGTGTTGGGCTCTACGTCGGGACGTGTGTTGGGCTCTACGTCGGGACGTGTGTTGGGCTCTACGTCGGGACGTGTGTTGGGCTCTACGTCGGGACGTGTGTTGGGCTCTACCTCAGGATTTAGCTTACTTTCAGCTCTACGTGGGGACGTGTTTTGGGCTCTACCTCAGGATTTAGCTTACTTTCCGCTCTGCGTCGGGACGTGTGTTGGGCTCGACCTCAGGATTTAGCTTACTTTCAGCTCTGCGTCGGGACGTGTGTTGGGCTCGACCTCAGGATTTAGCTTACTTTCCGCTCTGCGTCGGGACGTGTGTTGGGCTGTACGTCGGGACGTGTGTTGGGCTGTACGTCGGGACGTGTGTTGGGCTGTACGTCGGGACGTGTGTTGGGCTCTCCGTCGGGATGTGTGTTGGGCTCTACGTCAGGTTTTAGCTTACATTCAGCTCTACGTCGGGACGTGTGTTGGGCTCTACGTCGGGACGTGTGTTGGGCTCTACCTCAGGATTTAGCTTACTTTCAGCTCTGCGTCGGGACATGTGTTGGGCTCTACGTCGGGACGAGTGTTGGGCTCTACGTCGGGACGAGTGTTGGGCTCTACGTCGGGACGTGTGTTGGGCTCTACGTCGGGACGTGTGTTGGGCTCTACGTCGGGACGTGTGTTGGGCTCTACGTCGGGACGTGTGTTGGGCTCTACGTCGGGACGTGTGTTGGGCTCTGCGTCGGGACGTGTGTTGGGCTCTGCGTCGGGACGTGTGTTGGGCTCTGCGTCGGGACGTGTGTTGGGCTCTGCGTCGGGACGTGTGTTGGGCTCTACATCAGGATTTAGCTTACTTTCAGCTCTACGTCGGGACGTGTGTTGGGCTCTACGTCGGGACGTGTGTTTGGCTCTGCCTCGGGACGTGTGTTGGGCTCTGCGTCGGGACGTGTGTTTGGCTCTGCGTCGGGACGTGTGTTTGGCTCTGCGTCGGGACGTGTGTTTGGCTCTGCGTCGGGACGTGTGTTGGGCTCTACATCGGGACGTGTGTTGGGCTCTACCTCAGGATTTAGCTTACTTTCAGCTCTACGTGGGGACGTGTGTTGGGCTCTACCTCAGGATTTAGCTTACTTTCAGCTCTACGTGGGGACGTGTGTTGGGCTCTACCTAAGGATTTAGCTTACTTTCAGCTCTACGTCGGGACGTGTGTTGGGCTCTAGGTCGGGACGTGTGTTGGGCTCTAGGTCGGGACGTGTGTTGGGCTCTAGGTCGGGACGTGTGTTGGGCTCTAGGTCGGGACGTGTGTTGGGCTCTACGTCGGGACGTGTGTTGGGCTCTAGGTCGGGACGTGTGTTGGGCTCTAGGTCGGGACGTGTGTTGGGCTCTACGTCGGGACGTGTGTTGGGCTCTACGTCGGGACGTGTGTTGGGCTCTACGTCGGGACGTGTGTTGGGCTCTACGTCGGGACGTGTGTTGGGCTCTACGTCGGGACGTGTGTTGGGCTCTACCTCAGGATTTAGCTTACTTTCAGCTCTACGTGGGGACGTGTTTTGGGCTCTACCTCAGGATTTAGCTTACTTTCCGCTCTGCGTCGGGACGTGTGTTGGGCTCTACCTCAGGATTTAGCTTACTTTCAGCTCTGCGTCGGGACGTGTGTTGGGCTCGACCTCAGGATTTAGCTTACTTTCCGCTCTGCGTCGGGACGTGTGTTGGGCTGTACGTCGGGACGTGTGTTGGGCTGTACGTCGGGACGTGTGTTGGGCTGTACGTCGGGACGTGTGTTGGGCTCTCCGTCGGGATGTGTGTTGGGCTCTACGTCAGGTTTTAGCTTACATTCAGCTCTACGTCGGGACGTGTGTTGGGCTCTACGTCGGGACGTGTGTTGGGCTCTACCTCAGGATTTAGCTTACTTTCAGCTCTACGTCGGGACGTGTGTTGGGCTCTAGGTCGGGACGTGTGTTGGGCTCTAGGTCGGGACGTGTGTTGGGCTCTAGGTCGGGACGTGTGTTGGGCTCTACGTCGGGACGAGTGTTGGGCTCTACGTCGGGACGAGTGTTGGGCTCTACGTCGGGACGTGTGTTGGGCTCTACGTCGGGACGTGTGTTGGGCTCTACGTCGGGACGTCTGTTGGGCTCTGCGTCGGGACGTGTGTTGGGCTCTGCGTCGGGACGTGTGTTGGGCTCTGCGTCGGGACGTGTGTTGGGCTCTGCGTCGGGACGTGTGTTGGGCTCTGCGTCGGGACGTGTGTTGGGCTCTGCGTCGGGACGTGTGTTGGGCTCTACCTCAGGATTTAGCTTACTTTCCGCTCTGCGTCGGGACGCGTGTTGGGCTCTACCTCAGGATTTAGCTTACTTTCCGCTCTGCGTCGGGACGCGTGTTGGGCTCTACCTCAGGATTTAGCTTACTTTCCGCTCTGCGTCGGGACGTGTGTTGGGCTCTACCTCAGGATTTAGCTTACTTTCCTCTCTGCGTCGGGCTGTGTGTTGGGCTCTACCTCAGGATTTAGCTTACTTTCAGCTCTACGTCGGGACGTGTGTTGGGCTGTGCGTCGGGACGTGTGTTGGGCTCTACATCAGTATTTCGCTTACTTTCAGCGCTACATCGGAACGTGTGTTGGGCTCTGCGTTGGGACGTGTGTTGGGCTCTGCGTCGGGACGTGTGTTGGGCTCTGCGTCGGGACGTGTGTTGGGCTCTGCGTCGGGACGTGTGTTGGGCTCTACGTCGGGACGTGTGTTGGGCTCTACGTCGGGACGTGTGTTGTGCTCTACGTCGGGACGTGTGTTGGGCTCTACGTCGAGACGTGTGATGGGCTCTACATCAGGATTTAGCTTACTTTCAGCTCTACGTCGGGACGTGTGTTGGGCTCTACGTCGGGACGTGTGTTGGGCTCTACGTCGGGACGTGTGTTGGGCTCTACGTCGGGACGTGTGTTGGGCTCTACGTCGGGACGTGTGTTGGGCTCTACGTCGGGACGTGTGTTGGGCTCTACGTCGGGACGTGTGTTGGGCTCTACGTCGGGACGTGTGTTGGGCTCTACGTCGGGACGTGTGTTGGGCTCTACATCAGGATTTAGCTTACTTTCAGGTCTACGTCGGGACGTGTGTTGGGCTCTACCTCAGGATTTAGCTTACTTTCAGTTCTACGTGGGGACGTGTGTTGGGCTCTACCTCTGGATTTAGCTTACTTTCCGCTCTGCGTCGGGACGTGTGTTGGGCTCTACCTCAGGATTTAGCCTACTTTCCGCTCTGCGTCGGGACGTGTGTTGGGCTCTACGTCGGGACGTGTGTTGGGCTCTACGTCGGGACGTGTGTTGGGCTCTACGTCGGGACGTGTGTTGGGCTCTACGTCGGGACGTGTGTTGGGCTCTACATCAGGATTTAGCTTACTTTCAGGTCTACGTGGGGACGTGTGTTGGGCTCTACCTCTGGATTTAGCTTACTTTCCGCTCTGCGTCGGGACGTGTGTTGGGCTCTACCTCAGGATTTAGCCTACTTTCCGCTCTGCGTCGGGACGTGTGTTGGGCTCTACGTCGGGACGTGTGTTTGGCTCTGCGTCGGGACGTGTGTTGGGCTCTGCTTCGGGACGTGTGTTGGGCTCTGCGTCGGGACGTGTGTGGGGCTCTGTGTCGGGACGTGTGTGGGGCTCTGCGTCGGGACGTGTGTGGGGCTCTGCGTCGGGACGTGTGTGCGGCTCTGCGTCGGGACGTGTGTGGGGCTCTACGTCGGGACGTGTGTGGGGCTCTACGTCGGGACGTGTGTGGGGCTCTACGTCGGGACGTGTGTGGGACTCTACGTTGGGACGTGTGTGGGGCTCTACGTCGGGACGTGCGTTGGGCTCTACCTCAGGATTTAGCTTACTTTCAGGTCTACGTCGCGACGTGTGTTGGGCTCTACGTCGGGATGTGTGTTGGGCTCTACCTCAGGATTTAGCTTACTTTCCGCTCTGCGTCGGGACGTGTGTTGGGCTCTACGTCGGGACGTGTGTTGGGCTCTGCGTCGGGACGTGTGTTGGGCTCTACATCAGGATTTAGCTTACTTTCAGCTCTACGTCGGGACGTGTGTTGGGCTCTACGTCGGGACGTGTGTTTGGCTCTTCCTCGGGACGTGTGTTTGGCTCTGCGTCGGGACGTGTGTTGGGCTCTGCCTCGGGACGTGTGTTTGGCTCTGCGTCGGGACGTGTGTTGGGCTCTACATCGGGACGTGTGTTGGGCTCTAGGTCGGGACGTGTGTTGGGCTCTAGGTCGGGACGTGTGTTGGGCTCTAGGTCGGGACGTGTGTTGGGCTCTACGTCGGGACGTGTGTTGGGCTCTACGTCGGGACGTGTGTTGGGCTCTACGTCGGGATTTAGCTTACTTCCAGCTCTACGTCGGGATTTAGCTTACTTTCAGCTCTACGTCGGGACGTGTGTTGGGCTCTAGGTCGGGACGTGTGTTGGGCTTTAGGTCGGGACGTGTGTTGGGCTCTACGTCGGGACGTGTGTTGGGCTCTGCGTCGGGACGTGTGTTGGGCTCTGCGTCGGGACGTGTGTTGGGCTCTACGTCGGGACGTGTGTTGGGCTCTACGTCGGGACGTGTGTTGGGCTCTACGTCGGGACGTGTGTTGGGCTCTACGTCGGGACGTGTGTTGGGCTCTACGTCGGGACGTGTGTTGGGCTCTAGGTCGGGACGTGTGTTGGGCTCTAGGTCGGGACGTGTGTTGGGCTCTAGGTCGGGACGTGTGTTGGGCTCTACCTCAGGATTTAGCTTACTTTCAGCTCTTCTTGGGGACGTGTGTTGGGCTCTACCTCAGGATTTAGCTTACTTTCCGCTCTGCGTCGGGACGTGTGTTGGGCTCTAGGTCGGGACGTGTGTTGGGCTCTAGGTCGGGACGTGTGTTGGGCTCTAGGTCGGGACGTGTGTTGGGCTCTAGGTCGGGACGTGTGTTGGGCTCTAGGTCGGGACGTGTGTTGGGCTCTAGGTCGGGACGTGTGTTGGGCTCTACCTCAGGGTTTAGCTTACTTTCAGCTCTACGTGGGGACGTGTGTTGGGCTCTACCTCAGGATTTAGCTTACTTTCCGCTCTGCGTCGGGACATGTGTTGGGCTCTACCTCAGGATTAAGCCTACTTTCCGCTCTGCGTCGGGACGTGTGTTGGGCTCTACGTCGGGACGTGTGTTGGGCTCTGCGTCGGGACGTGTGTTGGGCTCTACATCATGATTTAGCTTACTTTCAGCTCTACATAGGAACGTGTGTTTGGCTCTGCGTCGGGACGTGTGTGGGGCTCTGCGTCGGGACGTGTGTGGGGCTCTGCGTCGGGACGTGTGTGGGGCTCTGCGTCGGGACGTGTGTGGGGCTCTGCGTCGGGACGTGTGTGGGGCTCTGCGTCGGGACGTGTGTGGGGCTCTGCGTCGGGACGTGTGTGGGGCTCTGCGTCGGGACGTGTGTGGGGCTCTACGTCGGGACGTGTGTGGGGCTCTACGTCGGGACGTGTGTGGGGCTCTAGGTCGGGACGTGTGTGGGGCTCTAGGTCGGGACGTGTGTTGGGCTCTAGGTCGGGACGTGTGTTGGGCTCTACATCAGGATTTAGCTTACTTTCAGCTCTACGTCGGGACGTGTGTTGGGCTCTACGTCGGGACGTGTGTTTGGCTGTGCCTCGGGACGTGTGTTGGGCTCTGCGTCGGGACGTGTGTTTGGCTCTGCGTCGGGACGTGTGTTTGGCTCTGCGTCGGGACGTGTGTTGGGCTCTACATCGGGACGTGTGTTGGGCTCTACCTCAGGATTTAGCTTACTTTCAGCTCTACGTGGGGACGTGTGTTGGGCTCTACCTCAGGATTTATCTTACTTTCAGCTCTACGTGGGGACGTGTGTTGGGCTCTACCTAAGGATTTAGCTTACTTTCAGCTCTACGTCGGGACGTGTGTTGGGCTCTAGGTCGGGACGTGTGTTGGGCTCTAGGTCGGGACGTGTGTTGGGCTCTAGGTCGGGACGTGTGTTGGGCTCTAGGTCGGGACGTGTGTTGGGCTCTAGGTCGGGACGTGTGTTGGGCTCTAGGTCGGGACGTGTGTTGGGCTCTAGGTCGGGACGTGTGTTGGGCTCTACGTCGGGACGTGTGTTGGGGTCTAGGTCGGGACGTGTGTTGGGCTCTACGTCGGGACGTGTGTTGGGCTCTACGTCGGGACGTGTGTTGGGCTCTACGTCGGGACGTGTGTTGGGCTCTACGTCGGGACGTGTGTTGGGCTCTACGTCGGGACGTGTGTTGGGCTCTACGTCGGGACGTGTGTTGGGCTCTACCTCAGGATTTAGCTTACTTTCAGCTCTACGTGGGGACGTGTTTTGGGCTCTACCTCAGGATTTAGCTTACTTTCCGCTCTGCGTCGGGACGTGTGTTGGGCTCGACCTCAGGATTTAGCTTACTTTCAGCTCTGCGTCGGGACGTGTGTTGGGCTCGACCTCAGGATTTAGCTTACTTTCCGCTCTGCGTCGGGACGTGTGTTGGGCTGTACGTCGGGACGTGTGTTGGGCTGTACGTCGGGACGTGTGTTGGGCTGTACGTCGGGACGTGTGTTGGGCTGTACGTCGGGACGTGTGTTGGGCTCTCCGTCGGGATGTGTGTTGGGCTCTACGTCAGGTTTTAGCTTACATTCAGCTCTACGTCGGGACGTGTGTTGGGCTCTACGTCGGGACGTGTGTTGGGCTCTACCTCAGGATTTAGCTTACTTTCAGCTCTGCGTCGGGACATGTGTTGGGCTCTACGTCGGGACGAGTGTTGGGCTCTACGTCGGGACGAGTGTTGGGCTCTACGTCGGGACGTGTGTTGGGCTCTACGTCGGGACGTGTGTTGGGCTCTGCGTCGGGACGTGTGTTGGGCTCTGCGTCGGGACGTGTGTTGGGCTCTGCGTCGGGACGTGTGTTGGGCTCTGCGTCGGGACGTGTGTTGGGCTCTGCGTCGGGACGTGTGTTGGGCTCTGCGTCGGGACGTGTGTTGGGCTCTACCTCAGGATTTAGCTTACTTTCCGCTCTGCGTCGGGACGCGTGTTCGGCTCTCCCTCAGGATTTAGCTTACTTTCCGCTCTGCGTCGGGAAGCGTGTTGGGCTCTACCTCAGGATTTAGCTTACTTTCCGCTCTGCGTCGGGACGTGTGTTGGGCTCTACCTCAGTATTTAGCTTACTTTCCGCTCTGCGTCGGGCTGTGTGTTGGGCTCTACCTCAGGATTTAGCTTACTTTCAGCTCTACGTCGGGACGTGTGTTGGGCTGTGCGTCGGGACGTGTGTTGGGCTCTACATCAGTATTTCGCTTACTTTCAGCGCTACATCGGAACGTGTGTTGGGCTCTGCGTCGGGACGTGTGTTGGGCTCTGCGTCGGGACGTGTGTTGCGCTCTGCGTCGGGACGTGTGTTGGGCTCTACGTCGGGACGTGTGTTGGGCTCTAAGTCGGGACGTGTGTTGGGCTCTACGTCGAGACGTGTGATGGGCTCTACATCAGGATTTAGCTTACTTTCAGCTCTACGTCGGGACGTGTGTTGGGCTCTACGTCGGGACGTGTGTTGGGCTCTACGTCGGGACGTGTGTTGGGCTCTACGTCGGGACGTGTGTTGGGCTCTACGTCGGGACGTGTGTTGGGCTCTACGTCGGGACGTGTGTTGGGCTCTACGTCGGGACGTGCGTTGAGCTCTACGTCAGGATTTAGCTTACTTTCAGCTCTACGTCGGGACGTGCGTTGGGCTCTACGTCGGGACGTGCGTTGGGCTCTACGTCGGGACGTGCGTTGGGCTCTACGTCAGGACGTGCGTTGGGCTCTACCTCAGGATTTAGCTTACTTTCAGCTCTACGTCGGGACGTGCGTTGGGCTCTACGTCGGGACGTGCGTTGGGCTCTACGTCGGGACGTGCGTTGGGCTCTACGTCGGGACGTGCGTTGGGCTCTACGTCGCGACCTGCGTTGGGCTCTACGTCGCGACCTGCGTTGGGCTCTTCGTCAGGATTTAGCTTACTTTCAGCTCTACGTCGGGACGTGTGTTGGGCTCTCCGTCGGGGCGAGTGTTGGGCTCTCCGTCGGGACGTGTGTTGGGCTCTCCGTCGGGACGTGTGTTGGGCTCTCCGTCGGGACGTGTGTTGGGCTCTCCGTCGGGACGTGTGTTGGGCTCTCCGTCGGGACGTGTGTTGGGCTCTCCGTCGGGACGTGTGTTGGGCTCTCCGTCGGGACGTGTGTTGGGCTCTCCGTCGGGACGTGTGTTGGGCTCTACGTCAGGATTTCGCTTACTTTCAGCTCTACGTCGGGACGTGCGTTGGGCTCTACGTCGGGACGTGCGTTGGGCTCTACGTCGGGACGTGCGTTGGGCTCTACGTCGGGACGTGCGTTGGGCTCTACGTCGGGACGTGCGTTGGGCTCTACGTCGCGACCTGCGTTGGGCTCTACGTCGCGACCTGCTTTGGGCTCTTCGTCAGGATTTAGCTTACTTTCAGCTCTACGTCGGGACGTGTGTTGGGCTCTCCGTCGGGGCGAGTGTTGGGCTCTCCGTCGGGACGTGTGTTGGGCTCTCCGTCGGGACGTGTGTTGGGCTCTCCGTCGGGACGTGTGTTGGGCTCTCCGTCGGGACGTGTGTTGGGCTCTCCGTCGGGACGTGTGTTGGACTCTACGTCGGGACGTGTGTTGGGCTCTACGTCGGGACGTGTGTTGGGCTCTCCGTCGGGACGTGTGTTGGGCTCTCTGTCGGGACGTGTGTTGGACTCTACGTCGGGACGTGTGTTGGACTCTACGTCGGGACGTGTGTTGGACTCTACGTCGGGACGTGTGTTGGGCTCTACGTCGGGACGTGTGTTGGACTCTACGTCGGGACGTGTGTTGGACTCTACGTCGGGACGTGTGTTGGACTCTACGTCGGGACGTGTGTTGGACTCTACATCAGGATTTAGCTTACTTTCAGGTCAATGTCGGGACGTGTGTTGGCTCTACGTGGGGACGTGTGTTGGGCTCTACCTCAGGATTTAGCTTACTTTCCGCTCTGCGTCGGGACGTGTGTTGGGCTCTACCTCAGGATTTAGCTTACTTTCCGCTCTGCGTCGGGACGTGTGTTGGGCTCTACCTCAGGATTTAGCTTACTTTCCGCTCTGCGTCGGGACGTGTGTTGGGCTCTACCTCAGGATTTAGCTTACTTTCCGCTCTGCGTCGGGACGTGTGTTGGGCTCTACCTCAGGATTTAGCTTACTTTCCGCTCTGCGTCGGGACGTGTGTTGGGCTCTACCTCAGGATTTAGCTTACTTTCCGCTCTGCGTCGGGACGTGTGTTGGGCTCTACCTCAGGATTTAGCTTACTTTCCGCTCTGCGTCGGGACGTGTGTTGGGCTCTACCTCAGGATTTAGCTTACTTTCCGCTCTGCGTCGGGACGTGTGTTGGGCTGTGCGTCGGGACGTGTGTTGGGCTCTACATCAGTATTTAGCTTACTTTCCGCTCTACGTCGTGACGTGTGTTGGGCTCTGCGTCGGGACGTGTGTTGGGCTCTGCGTCGGGACGTGTGTTGGGCTCTGCGTCGGGACGTGTGTTGGGCTCTGCGTCGGGACGTGTGTTGGGCTCTACGTCGGGACGTGTGTTGGGCTCTACCTCAGGATTTAGCTTACTTTCAGCTCGTACGTCGGGACATGTGTTGGGCTCTACGTCGGGACGTGTGTTGGGCTCTACGTCGGGACGTGTGTTGGGCTCTACGTCGGGACGTGTGTTGGGCTCTACGTCGGGACGTGTGTTGGGCTCTACGTCGGGACGTGTGTTGGGCTCTACGTCGGGACGTGTGTTGGGCTCTGCGTCGGGACGTGTGTTGGGCTCTACATCAGGATTTAGCTTACTTTCAGCTCTACATCGGAACGTGTGTTGGGCTCTACGTCGGGACGTGTGTTTGGCTCTGCGTCGGGACGTGTGTGGGGCTCTGCGTCGGGACGTGTGTTGGGCTCTGCGTCGGGACGTGTGTGGGGCTCTGCGTCGGGACGTGTGTTGGGCTCTGCGTCGGGACGTGTGTGGGGCTCTGCGTCGGGACGTGTGTGGGGCTCTACGTCGGGACGTGTGTGGGGCTCTACGTCGGGACGTGTGTGGGGCTCTACGTCGGGACGTGTGTGGGGCTCTACGTCGGGACGTGTGTGGGGCTCTACGTCGGGACGTGTGTTGCGCTCTGCGTCGGGACGAGCGTTGGGCTCTACCTCGGGATTTAGCTTACTTTCAGGTCTACGTCGGGACGTGTGTTGGGCTCTACATCGGGACATGTGTTGGGCTCTACCTCAGGATTTAGCTTACTTTCAGATCTACGTGGGGACGTGTCTTGGGCTCTACCTCAGTATTTAGCTTACTTTCCGCTCTGCGTCGGGACGTGTTTTGGGCTCTACCTCAGGATTTAGCTTACTTTCCGCTCTGCGTCGGGACGTGTTTTGGGCTCTACCTCAGGATTTAGCTTACTTTCCGCTCTGCGTCGGGACGTGTGTTGGGCTCTACGTCGGGACGTGTGTTGGGCTCTACGTCGGGACGTGTGTTGGGCTCTGCGTCGGGACGTGTGTTGGGCTCTGCGTCGGGACGTGTGTTGGGCTCTATATCAGGATTTAGCTTACTTTCAGCTCTACGTCGGGACGTGTGTTGGGTTCTACGTCGGGACGTGTGTTTGGCTCTGCGTCGGGACGTGTGTTTGGCTCTGCGTCGGGATGTGTGTTTGGCTCTGCGTCGGGACGTGTGTTGGGCTCTACCTCAGGATTTAGCTTACTTTCCGCTCTGCGTTTGGACGTGTGTTGGGCTCTACCTCAGGATTTAGCTTACTTTCTGCTCTACGTGGGGACGTGTGTTGGGCTCTCCCTCAGGATTTAGCTTACTTTCAGCTCTACGTCGGGACGTGTGTTGGGCTCTACGTCGGGATTTAGCTTACTTCCAGCTCTACGTCGGGACGTGTGTTGGACTCTACGTCGGGACGTGTGTTGGACTCTACGTCGGGACGTGTGTTGGACTCTACGTCGGGACGTGTGTTGGACTCTACGTCGGGACGTGTGTTGGACTCTATGTCGGGACGTGTGTTGGGCTCTACCTCAGGATTTAGCTTACTTTCCGCTCTGCGTCGGGACGTGTGTTGGGCTCTACCTCAGGATTTAGCTTACTTTCAGCTCTACGTCGGGACGTGTGTTGGGCTCTAGGTCGGGACGTGTGTTGGGCTCTAGGTCGGGACGTGTGTTGGGCTCTAGGTCGGGACGTGTGTTGGGCTCTAGGTCGGGACGTGTGTTGGGCTCTAGGTCGGGACCTGTGTTGGGCTCTACGTCGGGACCTGTGTTGGGCTCAACGTCGGGACGTGTGTTGGGCTCAACGTCGGGACGTGTGTTGGGCTCAACGTCGGGACGTGTGTTGGGCTCTACGTCGGGACGTGTGTTGGGCTCTAGGTCGGTACGTGTGTTGGGCTCTACCTCAGGATTTAGCTTACTTTCAGCTCTACGTGGGGACGTGTGTTGAGATCTACCTCAGGATTTAGCTTACTTTCCGCTCTGCGTCGGGACGTGTGTTGGGCTCTAGGTCGGGACGTGTGTTGGGCTCTAGGTCGGGACGTGTGTTGGGCTCTAGGTCGGGACGTGTGTTGGGCTCTGCGTCGGGACGTGTGTTGGGCTCTGCGTCGGGACGTGTGTTGGGCTCTGCGTCGGGACGTGTGTGGGGCTCTACGTCGGGACGTGTGTTGGGCTCTACGTCGGGACGTGTGTTGGGCTCTACGTCGGGACGTGTGTTTGGCTCTGCGTCGGGACGTTTGTGGGGCTCTGCGTCGGGACGTGTGTTGGGCTCTGCGTCGGGACGTGTGTTGGGCTCTGCGTCGGGACGTGTGTTGGGCTCTGCGTCGGGACGTGTGTGGGGCTCTGCTTCGGGACGTGTGTGGGGCTCTGCTTCGGGACGTGTGTCAGGCTCTACGTCGGGACGTGTGTGAGGCTCTACGTCGGGACGTGTGTGGGGCTCTACGTCGGGACGTGTGTGGGGCTCTACGTCGGGACGTGTGTGGGGCTCTACGTCGGGACGTGTGTGGGGCTCTACGTCGGGACGTGTGTGGGGCTCTACGTCGGGACGTGTGTGGGGCTCTACGTCGGGACGTGTGTGGGGCTCTACGTCGGGACGTGTGTGGGGCTCTACGTCGGGACGTGTGTGGGGCTCTACGTCGGGACGTGTGTGGGGCTCTACGTCGGGACGTGTGTGGGGCTCTACGTCGGGACGTGTGTTGCGCTCTGCGTCGGGACGTGTGTTGGGCTCTACCTCAGGATTTAGCTTACTTTCAGCTCTACTTCGGGACGTGTGTTGGGCTCTCCGTCGGGACGTGTGTTGGGCTCTCCGTCGGGACGTGTGTTGGGCTCTACCTCAGGATTTAGCTTACTTTCAGCTCTACGTCGGGACGTGTGTTGGGCTCTACGTCGGGACGTGTGTTGGGCTCTACGTCGGGACGTGTGTTGGGCTCTACGTCGGGACGTGTGTTGGGCTCTACGTCGGGACGTGTGTTGGGCTCTACGTCGGGACGTGTGTTGGGCTCTACGTCGAGACGTGTTATGGGCTCTACCTCAGGATTTAGCTTACTTTCCGCTCTGCGTTGGGACGTGTGTTGGGCTCTACCTCAGGATTTAGCTTACTTTCAGCTCTACGTCGGGACGTGTGTTGGGCTCTACGTCGGGACGTGTGTTGGGCTCTACGTCGGGACGTGTGTTGGGCTCTACGTCGGGACGTGTGTTGGGCTGTACGTCGGGACGTGTGTTGGGCTCTACGTCGGGACGTGTGTTTGGCTCTACGTCGGGACGTGTGTTGGGCTCTACGTCGGGACGTGTGTGGGGCTCTACGTCGGGACGTGTGTTGGGCTCTACGTCGGGACGTGTGTTGGGCTCTACCTCAGGATTTAGCTTACTTTCAGCTGTGCGTCGGGACGTGTGTTGGTCTCTGCGTCGGGACGTGTGTTGGGCTCTGCGTCGGGACGTGTGTTGGGCTCTACATCAGGATTTAGCTTACTTTCAGCTCTACGTCGGGACGTGTGTTGGGCTCCACGTCGGGTCGTGTGTTGGGCTCCACGTCGGGTCGTGTGTTGGGCTCCACGTCGGGACGTGTGTTGGGCTCTACGTCGGGACGTGTGTTGGGCTCTACGTCGGGACGTGTGTTGGGCTCTACCTCAGGATTTAGCTTACTTTCAGCTCTGCGTCGGGACGTGTGTTGGGCTCTACGTCGGGACGTGTGTTGGGCTCTACGTCGGGACGTGTGTTGGGCTCCACGTCGGGACCTGTGTGGGGCTCCACGTCGGGACGTGTGTTGGGCTCTACGTCGGGACGTGTGTTGGGCTCTACGTCGGGACGTGTGTTGGGCTCCACGTCGGGACGTGTGTTGGGCTCTACGTCGGGACGTGTGTGGGGCTCCACGTCGGGACGTGTGTTGGGCTCTACGTCGGGACGTGTGTTGGGCTCTGCGTCGGTACGTGTGTTGGGCTCTACATCAGGATTTAGCTTACTTTCAGCTCTACGTCGGGACGTGTGTTGGGCTCTACGTCGGGACCTGCGTTGGGCTCTACGTCGGGACGTGCGTTGGGCTCTACGTCGGGACGTGAGTTGGGCTCTACGTCGGGACGTGAGTTGGGCTCTACGTCGGGACCTGCGTTGGGCTCTACGTCGGGACCTGCGTTGGGCTCTACGTCGGGACGTGTGTTGGGCTCTACGTCGGGACGTGTGTTGGGCTCTGCGTCGGGACGTGTGTTGGGCTCTACATCAGGATTTAGCTTACTTTCAGCTCTACATCGGAACGTGTGTTGGGCTCTACGTCGGGACGTGTGTTTGGCTCTGCGTCGGGACGTGTGTGGGGCTCTGCGTCGGGACGTGTGTTGGGCTCTGCGTCGGGACGTGTGTGGGGCTCTGCGTCGGGACGTGTGTGGGGCTCTACGTCGGGACGTGTGTGGGGCTCTACGTCGGGACGTGTGTGGGGCTCTACGTCGGGACGTGTGTGGGGCTCTACGTCGGGACGTGTGTGGGGCTCTACGTCGGGACGTGTCTGGGTCTCTACGTCGGGACGTGTGTGGGGCTCTGCGTCGGGACGTGTGTTGCGCTCTGCGTCGGGACGTGCGTTTGGCTCTGCGTCGGGACGTGTGTTGGGCTCTACCTCAGGATTTAGCTTATTTCAGCTCTGCGTCGGGACATGTGTTGGGCTCTACGTCGGGACGTGTGTTGGGCTCTGAGTCGGGACGTGTGTTGGGCTCTGAGTCGGGACGTGTGTTGGGCTGTACGTCGGGACGTGTGGTGGGCTCTGCGTCGGGACGTGTGTGGGGCTCTACGTCGGGACGTGTGTTGGGCTCTACGTCGGGACGTGTGTTGGGCTCTACGTCGGGACGTGTGTTTGGCTCTGCGTCGGGACGTGTGTGGGGCTCTGCGTCGGGACGTGTGTTGGACTCTGCGTCGGGACGTGTGTTGGGCTCTGCGTCGGGACGTGTGTGGGGCTCTGCGTCGGGACGTGTGTGGGGCTCTGCTTCGGGACGTGTGTGGGGCTCTACGTCGGGACGTGTGTGGGGCTCTACGTCGGGACGTGTGTGGGGCTCTACGTCGGGACGTGTGTGGGGCTCTACGTCGGGACGTGTGTGGGGCTCTACGTCGGGATGTGTGTGGGGCTCTACGTCGGGACGTGTGTGGGGCTCTACGTCGGGACGTGTGTTGCGCTCTGCGTCGGGACGTGTGTTGGGCTCTACCTCAGGATTTAGCTTACTTTCCGCTCTGCGTCGGGACGTGTGTTGGGCTCTACCTCAGGATTTAGCTTACTTTCCGCTCTACGTCGGGACGTGTGTTGGGCTGTACGTCGGGACGTGTGTTGGGCTCTACGTCGGGACGTGAGTTGGGCTCTACGTCGGGACGTGAGTTGGGCTCTACGTCGGGACCTGCGTTGGGCTCTACGTCGGGACCTGCGTTGGGCTCTACGTCGGGACGTGTGTTGGGCTCTACGTCGGGACGTGTGTTGGGCTCTGCGTCGGGACGTGTGTTGGGCTCTACATCAGGATTTAGCTTACTTTCAGCTCTACATCGGAACGTGTGTTGGGCTCTACGTCGGGACGTGTGTTTGGCTCTGCGTCGGGACGTGTGTGGGGCTCTGCGTCGGGACGTGTGTTGGGCTCTGCGTCGGGACGTGTGTTGGGCTCTGCGTCGGGACGTGTGTGGGGCTCTACGTCGGGACGTGTGTGGGGCTCTACGTCGGGACGTGTGTGGGGCTCTACGTCGGGACGTGTGTGGGGCTCTACGTCGGGACGTGTGTGGGGCTCTACGTCGGGACGTGTATGGGGCTCTACGTCGGGACGTGTGTGGGGCTCTACGTCGGGACGTGTCTGGGTCTCTACGTCGGGACGTGTGTGGGGCTCTGCGTCGGGACGTGTGTTGCGCTCTGCGTCGGGACGTGCGTTTGGCTCTGCGTCGGGACGTGTGTTGGGCTCTACCTCAGGATTTAGCTTATTTCAGCTCTGCGTCGGGACGTGTGTTGGGCTCTACGTCGGGACGTGTGTTGGGCTCTGAGTCGGGACGTGTGTTGGGCTCTGAGTCGGGACGTGTGTTGGGCTGTACGTCGGGACGTGTGTTGGGCTCTGCGTCGGGACGTGTGTGGGGCTCTACGTCGGGACGTGTGTTGGGCTCTACGTCGGGACGTGTGTTGGGCTCTTCGTCGGGACGTGTGTTTGGCTCTGCGTCGGGACGTGTGTGGGGCTCTGCGTCGGGACGTGTGTTGGGCTCTGCGTCGGGACGTGTGTTGGGCTCTGCGTCGGGACGTGTGTGGGGCTCTGCGTCGGGACGTGTGTGGGGCTCTGCTTCGGGACGTGTGTGGGGCTCTACGTCGGGACGTGTGTGGGGCTCTACGTCGGGACGTGTGTGGGGCTCTACGTCGGGACGTGTGTGGGGCTCTACGTCGGGATGTGTGTGGGGCTCTACGTCGGGACGTGTGTGGGGCTCTACGTCGGGACGTGTGTTGCGCTCTGCGTCGGGACGTGTGTTGGGCTCTACCTCAGGATTTAGCTTACTTTCCGCTCTGCGTCGGGACGTGTGTTGGGCTCTACCTCAGGATTTAGCTTACTTTCCGCTCTACGTCGGGACGTGTGTTGGGCTGTACGTCGGGACGTGTGTTGGGCTCTACGTCGGGACGTGTGTTGGGCTCTCCGTCGGGACGTGTGTTGGGCTCTACGTCAGGATTTAGCTTACATTCAGCTCTACGTCGGGACGTGTGTTGGGCTCTACGTCGGGACGTGTGTTGGGCTCTACCTCAGGATTTAGCTTACTTTCAGCTCTACGTCGGGACGTGTGTTGGGCTCTACGTCGGGACGTGTGTTGGACTCTACGTCGGGACGTGTGTTGGGCTCTCCGTCGGGACGTGTGTTGGGCTCTACGTCGGGACGTGTGTTGGCTCTACGTCGGGACGTGTGTTGGGCTCTACGTCGGGACGTGTGTTGGGCTCTACGTCGGGACGTGTGTTGGGCTCTACGTCGGGACGTGTGTTGGGCTCTACGTCGGGACGTGTGTTGGGCTCTACGTCGGGACGTGTGTTGGTCTCTACGTCGGGACGTGTGTTGGGCTCTACCTCAGGATTTAGCTTACTTTCAGCTCTGCGTCGGGACGTGTGTTGGGCTCTGCGTCGGGACGTGTGTTGGGTTCTACATCAGGATTTAGCTTACTTTCAGCTCTGCGTCGGGACGTGTGTTGGGCTCCACGTCGGGACGTGTGTTGGGCTCTACGTCGGGACGTGTGTTGGGCTCCACGTCGGGACGTGTGTGGGGCTCCACGTCGGGACGTGTGTGGGGCTCCACGTCGGGACGTGTGTGGGGCTCCACGTCGGGACGTGTGTGGGGCTCCACGTCGGGACGTGTGTGGGGCTCCACGTCGGGACGTGTGTGGGGCTCTACGTCGGGACGTGTGTGGGGCTCTACCTCAGGATTTAGCTTACTTTCGGCTCTACGTCGGGACGTGTGTTGGGCTCTACCTCAGGATTTAGCTTACTTTCGGCTCTACGTCGGGACGTGTGTTGGACTCTACGTCGGGACGTGTGTTGGACTTTACGTCGGGACGTGCGTTGGGCTCTACCTCAGGATTTAGCTTACTTTCAGCTCTACGTGGGGACGTGTGTTGGGCTCTACCTCAGGATTTAGCTTACTTTCAGCTCTGCGTCGGGACGTGTGTTGGGCTCTGCGTCGGGACGTGTGTTGGGGTCTACGTCGGGACGTGTGTTGGGCTCTACGTCGGGACGTGTGTTGGGCTCTACGTCGGGACGTGTGTGGGGCTCCACGTCGGGACGTGTGTTGGGCTCTGCGTCGGTACGTGTGTTGGGCTCTACATCAGGATTTAGCTTACTTTCATCTCTACGTCGGGACGTGTGTTTGCCTCTGCGTCGGTACGTGTGTTTGGCTCTGCGTCGGGACGTGTGTTTGGCTCTGCCTCGGGACGTGTGTGGGGCTCCACGTCGGGACGTGTGTGGGGCTCCACGTCGGGACGTGTGTGGGGCTCTACGTCGGGACGTGTGTGGGGCTCTACCTCAGGATTTAGCTTACTTTCAGCTCTACGTCGGGACGTGTGTTGGACTCTACGTCGGGACGTGTGTTGGACTTTACGTCGGGACGTGCGTTGGGCTCTACCTCAGGATTTAGCTTACTTTCAGCTCTACGTGGGGACGTGTGTTGGGCTCTACCTCAGGATTTAGCTTACTTTCAGCTCCACGTCGGGACGTGTGTGGGGCTCCACGTCGGGACGTGTGTGGGGCTCCACGTCGGGACGTGTGTTGGGCTCTACGTCGGGACGTGTGTTGGGCTCTGCGTCGGTACGTGTGTTGGGCTCTACATCAGGATTTAGCTTACTTTCAGCTCTACGTCGGGACGTGTGTTGGGCTCTACGTCGGGACGTGTGTTTGGCTCTTCGTCGGGACGTGTGTTTGCCTCTGCGTCGGGACGTGTGTTTGGCTCTGCGTCGGTACGTGTGTTTGGCTCTGCGTCGGGACGTGTGTTGGGCTCTGCGTCGGGACGTGTGTTGGGCTCTGCGTCGGGACGTGTGTTGGGCTCTGCGTCGGGACGTGTGTTGGGCTCTGCGTCGGGACGTGTGTTGGGCTCTACGTCGGGACGTGTGTTGGGCTCTACCTCAGGATTTAGCTTACTTTCAGCTCTACGTCGGGACGTGTGTTGGGCTGTACGTCGGGACGTGTGTTGGGCTCTCCGTCGGGACGTGTGTTGGGCTCTCCGTCGGGACGTGTGTTGGGCTCTACGTCAGGATTTAGCTTACATTCAGCTCTACGTCGGGACGTGTGTTGGGCTCTACGTCGGGACGTGTGTTGGGCTCTACCTCAGGATTTAGCTTACTTTCAGCTCTACGTCGGGACGTGTGTTGGGCTCTACGTCGGGACGTGTGTTGGGCTCTACGTCGGGACGTGTGTTGGGCTCTACGTCGGGACGTGTGTTGGGCTCTACGTCGGGACGTGTGTTGGGCTCTACGTCGGGACGTGTGTTGGGCTCTACGTCGGGACGTGTGTTGGGCTCTACGTCGGGACGTGTGTTGGGCTCTACCTCAGGATTTAGATTACTTTCCGCTCTGCGTCGGGACGTGTGTTGGGCTCTACCTCAGGATTTAGCTTACTTTCCGCTCTACGTCGGGACGTGTGTTGGGCTGTACGTCGGGACGTGTGTTGGGCTGTACGTCGGGACGTGTGTTGGGCTCTACGTCGGGACGTGTGTTGGGCTCTACGTCGGGACGTGTGTTGGGCTCTACGTCGGGACGTGTGTTGGGCTCTACGTCGGGACGTGTGTTGGGCTCTACGTCGGGACGTGTGTTGGGCTCTACGTCAGGATTTAGCTTACATTCAGCTCTACGTCGGGACGTGTGTTGGGCTCTACGTCGGGACGTGTGTTGGGCTCTACCTCAGGATTTAGCTTACTTTCAGCTCTACGTCGGGACGTGTGTTGGGCTCTCCGTCGGGACGTGTGTTGGGCTCTCCGTCGGGACGTGTGTTGGGCTCTACGTCGGGACGTGTGTTGGGCTCTACGTCGGGACGTGTGTTGGCTCTACGTCGGGACGTGTGTTGGGCTCTACGTCGGGACGTGTGTTGGGCTCTACGTCGAGACGTGTGATGGGCTCTACCTCAGGATTTAGCTTACTTTCTGCTCTGCGTCGGGACGTGTGTTGGGCTCTACGTCGGGACGTGTGTTGGGCTCTACGTCGGGACGTGTGTTGGGCTCTACGTCGGGACGTGTGTTGGGCTTTACGTCGGGACGTGTGTTGGGCTGTACGTCGGGACGTGTGTTGGGCTGTACGTCGGGACGTGTGTTGGGCTCTACGTCGGGACGTGTGTTGGGCTCTACGTCGGGACTTGTGTTGGGCTCTACGTCGGGACGTGTGTTGGGCTCTACGTCGGGACGTGTGTTGGGCTCTACCTCAGGATTTAGCTTACTTTCAGCTCTGCGTCGGGACGTGTGTTGGGCTCTACGTCGGGACGTGTGTTGGGCTCTGCGTCGGGACGTGTGTTGGGCTCTACATCAGGATTTAGCTTACTTTCAGCTCTACGTCGGGACGTGTGTTGGGCTCCACGTCGGGACGTGTGTTGGGCTCCACGTCGGGACGTGTGTTGGGCTCCACGTCGGGACGTGTGTTGGGCTCCACGTCGGGACGTGTGTTGGGCTCTACGTCGGGACGTGTGTTGGGCTCTACGTCGGGACGTGTGTTGGGCTCTACGTCGGGACGTGTGTGGGGCTCCACGTCGGGACGTGTGTGGGGCTCCACGTCGGGACGTGTGTTGGGCTCCACGTCGGGACGTGTGTTGGGCTCCACGTCGGGACGTGTGTGGGGCTCCACGTCGGGACGTGTGTGGGGCTCTACGTCGGGACGTGTGTGGGGCTCTACCTCAGGATTTAGCTTACTTTCAGCTCTACGTCGGGACATGTGTTGGGCTCTACCTCAGGATTTAGCTTACTTTCGGCTCTACGTCGGGACGTGTGTTGGACTCTACGTCGGGACGTGTGTTGGAATTTACGTCGGGACTTGCGTTGGGCTCTACCTCAGGATTTAGCTTACTTTCAGCTCTACGTGGGGACGTGTGTTGGGCTCTACCTCAGGATTTAGCTTACTTTCAGCTCTGCGTCGGGACGTGTGTTGGGCTCTGCGTCGGGACGTGTGTTGGGCTCTACGTCGGGACGTGTGTTGGGCTCTACGTCGGGACGTGTGTTGGGCTCTACGTCGGGACGTGTGTGGGGCTCCACGTCGGGACGTGTGTTGGGCTCTGCGTCGGTACGTGTGTTGGGCTCTACATCAGGATTTAGCTTACTTTCAGCTCTACGTCGGGATGTGTGTTTGCCTCTGCGTCGGTACGTGTGTTTGGCTCTGCGTCGGGACGTGTGTTTGGCTCTGCGTCGGGACGTGTGTTGGGCTCTGCGTCGGGACGTGTGTTGGGCTCTGCGTCGGGACGTGTGTTGGGCTCTACGTCGGGACGTGTGTTGGGCTCTACCTCAGGATTTAGCTTACTTTCAGCTCTACGTCGGGTCGTGTGTTGGGCTGTACGTCGGGACGTGTGTTGGGCTGTACGTCGGGACGTGTGTTGGGCTGTACGTCGGGACGTGTGTTGGGCTCTCCGTCGGGACGTGTGTTGGGCTCTCCGTCGGGACGTGTGTTGGGCTCTACGTCAGGATTTAGCTTACATTCAGCTCTACGTCGGGACGTGTGTTGGGCTCTAAATCAGGATTTAGCTGACTTTCAGCTCTACGTCGGGACGTGTGTTGGGCTCTATGTCGGGACGTGTGTTGGGCTCTACGTCGGACGTGTGTTGGGCTCTCCGTCGGGACGTGTGTTGGGCTCTACGTCGGCACGTGTGTTGGGCTATACGTCGGGACGTGTGTTGAGCTCTACCTCAGGATTTAGCTTACTTTCAGCTCTGCGTCGGGACGTGTGTTGGGCTCTACGTCGGGACGTGTGTTGGGCTCTGCGTCGGGACGTGTGTTGGGCTCTACATCAGGATTTAGCTTACTTTCAGCTCTACGTCGGGACGTGTGTTGGGCTCCGCGTCGGGACGTGTGTTGGGCTCTACGTCGGGACGTGTGTTGGGCTCTACGTCGGGACGTGTGTTGGGCTCTACGTCGGGACGTGTGTTGGGCTCTACCTCAGGATTTAGCTTACTTTCAGCTCTGCGTCGGGACGTGTGTTGGGCTCTACGTCGGGACGTGTGTTGGGCTCTACGTCGGGACGTGTGTTGGGCTCCACGTCGGGACGTGTGTGGGGCTCCACGTCGGGACGTGTGTGGGGCTCCACGTCGGGACGTGTGTGGGGCTCCACGTCGGGACGTGTGTGGCGCTCCACGTCGGGACGTGTGTGGCGCTCCACGTCGGGACGTGTGTGGGGCTCCACGTCGGGACGTGTGTGGGGCTCCACGTCGGGACGTGTGTGGGGCTCCACGTCGGGACGTGTGTGGGGCTCTACGTCGGGACGTGTGTGGGGCTCTACCTCAGGATTTAGCTTAGTTTCAGCTCTACGTCGGGACGTGTGTTGGGCTCTACCTCAGGATTTAGCTTACTTTCAGCTCTACGTCGGGACGTGTGTTGGACTCTACGTCGGGACGTGTGTTGGACTTTACGTCGGGACGTGCGTTGGGCTCTACCTCAGGATTTAGCTTACTTTCAGCTCTACGTGGGGACGTGTCTTGGGCTCTACCTCAGGATTTAGCTTACTTTCAGCTCTGCGTCGGGACGTGTGTTGGGCTCTACGTCGGGACGTGTGTTGGGCTCTACGTCGGGACGTGTGTTGGGCTCTACGTCGGGACGTGTGTGGGGCTCCACGTCGGGACGTGTGTGGGGCTCCACGTCGGGACGTGTGTGGGGCTCCACGTCGGGACGTGTGTTGGGCTCTACGTCGGGACGTGTGTTGGGCTCTGCGTCGGTACGTGTGTTGGGCTCTACATCAGGATTTAGCTTACTTTCAGCTCTACGTCGGGACGTGTGTTGGGCTCTACGTCGGGACGTGTGTTTGGCTCTTCGTCGGGACGTGTGTTTGCCTCTGCGTCGGGACGTGTGTTTGCCTCTGCGTCGGTACGTGTGTTTGGCTCTGCGTCGGGACGTGTGTTGGGCTCTGCGTCGGGACGTGTGTTGGGCTCTGCGTCGGGACGTGTGTTGGGCTCTGCGTCGGGACGTGTGTTGGGCTCTGCGTCGGGACGTGTGTTGGGCTCTACCTCAGGATTTAGCTTACTTTCAGCTCTACGTCGGGACGTGTGTTGGGCTGTACGTCGGGACGTGTGTTGGGCTCTCCGTCGGGACGTGTGTTGGGCTCTCCGTCGGGACGTGTGTTGGGCTCTCCGTCGGGACGTGTGTTGGGCTCTCCGTCGGGACGTGTGTTGGGCTCTCCGTCAGGATTTAGCTTACATTCAGCTCTACGTCGGGACGTGTGTTGGGCTCCACGTCGGGACGTGTGTTGGGCTCTACGTCGGGACGTGTGTTGGGCTCTACGTCGGGACGTGTGTTGGGCTCTACCTCAGGATTTAGCTTACTTTCAGCTCTGCGTCGGGACGTGTGTTGGGCTCTACGTCGGTACGTGTGTTGGGCTCTACGTCGGGACGTGTGTTGGGCTCCACGTCGGGACGTGTGTGGGGCTCCACGTCGGGACGTGTGTGGGGCTCCACGTCGGGACGTGTGTGGGGCTCCACGTCGGGACGTGTGTGGGGCTCCACGTCGGGACGTGTGTGGCGCTCCACGTCGGGACGTGTGTGGCGCTCCACGTCGGGACGTGTGTGGGGCTCCACGTCGGGACGTGTGTGGGGCTCCACGTCGGGACGTGTGTGGGGCTCCACGTCGGGACGTGTGTGGGGCTCCACGTCGGGACGTGTGTGGGGCTCCACGTCGGGACGTGTGTGGGGCTCTACGTCGGGACGTGTGTGGGGCTCTACCTCAGGATTTAGCTTACTTTCAGCTCTACGTCGGGACGTGTGTTGGACTCTACGTCGGGACGTGTGTTGGACTTTACGTCGGGACGTGCGTTGGGCTCTACCTCAGGATTTAGCTTACTTTCAGCTCTACGTCGGGACGTGTGTTGGACTCTACGTCGGGACGTGTGTTGGACTTTACGTCGGGACGTGCGTTGGGCTCTACCTCAGGATTTAGCTTACTTTCAGCTCTACATGGGGACGTGTGTTGGGCTCTACCTCAGGATTTAGCTTACTTTCAGCTCTGCGTCGGGACGTGTGTTGGGCTCTACGTCGGGACGTGTGTTGGGCTCTACGTCGGGACGTGTGTTGGGCTCTACGTCGGGACGTGTGTTGGGCTCTACGTCGGGACGTGTGTGGGGCTCCACGTCGGGACGTGTGTGGGGCTCCACGTCGGGACGTGTGTGGGGCTCCACGTCGGGACGTGTGTTGGGCTCTACGTCGGGACGTGTGTTGGGCTCTGCGTCGGTACGTGTGTTGGGCTCTACATCAGGATTTAGCTTACTTTCAGCTCTACGTCGGGACGTGTGTTGGGCTCTACGTCGGGACGTGTGTTTGGCTCTTCGTCGGGACGTGTGTTTGCCTCTGCGTCGGGACGTGTGTTTGGCTCTGCGTCGGGACGTGTGTTGGGCTCTGCGTCGGGACGTGTGTTGGGCTCTGCGTCGGGACGTGTGTTGGGCTCTGCGTCGGGACGTGTGTTGGGCTCTGCGTCGGGACGTGTGTTGGGCTCTGCGTCGGGACGTGTGTTGGGCTCTACCTCAGGATTTAGCTTACTTTCAGCTCTACGTCGGGACGTGTGTTGGGCTGTACGTCGGGACGTGTGTTGGGCTCTCCGTCGGGACGTGTGTTGGGCTCTCCGTCGGGACGTGTGTTGGGCTCTCCGTCGGGACGTGTGTTGGGCTCTCCGTCGGGACGTGTGTTGGGCTCTCCGTCAGGATTTAGCTTACATTCAGCTCTACGTCGGGACGTGTGTTGGGCTCTACGTCGGGACGTGTGTTGGGCTCTACCTCAGGATTTAGCTTACTTTCAGCTCTACGTCGGGACGTGTGTTGGGCTCTACGTCGGGACGTGTGTTGGGCTCTACGTCGGGACGTGTGTTGGGCTCTACGTCGGGACGTGTGTTGGGCTCTACGTCGGGACGTGTGTTGGGCTCTACCTCAGGATTTAGCTTACTTGCCGCTCTACGTCGGGACGTGTGTTGGGCTCTACGTCGGGACGTGTGTTGGGCTCTACGTCGGGACGTGTGTTGGGCTCTACGTCGGGACGTGTGTTGGGCTCTACGTCGGGACGTGTGTTGGGCTGTACGTCGGGACGTGTGTTGGGCTCTCCGTCGGGACGTGTGTTGGGCTCTCCGTCGGGACGTGTGTTGGGCTCTACCTCAGGATTTAGCTTACTTTCAGCTCTACGTCGGGACGTGTGTTGGGCTCTACGTCGGGACGTGTGTTGGGCTCTACGTCGGGACGTGTGTTGGGCTCTACGTCGGGACGTGTGTTGGGCTCTACGTCGGGACGTGTGTTGGGCTCTACGTCGGGACGTGTGTTGGGCTCTACCTCAGGATTTAGGTTACTTTCCGCTCTGCGTCGGGACGCGTGTTGGGCTCTACCTCAGGATTTAGCTTACTTTCCGCTCTGCGTCGGGACGCGTGTTGGGCTCTACCTCAGGATTTAGCTTACTTTCAGCTCTACGTCGGGACGTGTGTTGGGCTGTGCGTCGGGACGTGTGTTGGACTCTACATCAGGATTTCGCTTACTTTCAGCTCTACATCGGAACGTATGTTGGGCTCTGCGTCGGGACGTGTGTTGGGCTCTGCGTCGGGACGTGTGTTGGGCTCTACGTCGGGACGTGTGTTGGGCTCTACGTCGGGACGTGTGTTGGGCTCTGCGTCGGGACGTGTGTTGGGCTCTGCGTCGGGACGTGTGTTGGGCTCTACGTCGGGACGTGTGTTGGGCTCTGCGTCGGGACGTGTGTGGGGCTCTACGTCGGGACGTGTGTGGGGCTCTACGTCGGGACGTGTGTTGCGCTCTGCGTCGGGACGTGTGTTGGGCTCTACCTCAGGATTTAGCTTACTTTCAGCTCTACTTCGGGACGTGTGTGGGGCTCTACGTCGGGACGTGTGTGGGGCTCTACGTCGGGACGTGTGTTGCGCTCTGCGTCGGGACGTGCGTTGGGCTCTACCTCGGGATTTAGCTTACTTTCAGGTCTACGTCGGGACGTGTGTTGGGCTCTACATCGGGACATGTGTTGGGCTCTCCCTCAGGATTTAGCTTACTTTCAGCTCTACGTGGGGACGTGTCTTGGGCTCTACCTCAGGATTTAGCTTACTTTCCGCTCTGCGTCGGGACGTGTTTTGGGCTCTACCTCAGGATTTAGCTTACTTTCCGCTCTGCGTCGGGACGTGTGTTGGGCTCTACGTCGGGACGTGTGTTGGGCTCTGCGTCGGGACGTGTGTTGGGCTCTACATCAGGATTTAGCTTACTTTCAGCTCTACGTCGGGACGTGTGTTGGGTTCTACGTCGGGACGTGTGTTTGGCTCTGCGTCGGGATGTGTGTTTGGCTCTGCGTCGGGATGTGTGTTTGGCTCTGCGTCGGGACGTTTGTTGGGCTCTACGTCAGGATTTAGCTTACTTTCCGCTCTGCGTTTGGACGTGTGTTGGGCTCTACCTCAGGATTATCTTACTTTCTGCTCTACGTGGGGACGTGTGTTGGGCTCTCCCTCAGGATTTAGCTTACTTTCAGCTCTACGTCGGGACGTGTGTTGGGCTCTACGTCGGCATTTAGCTTACTTCCAGCTCTACGTCGGGACGTGTGTTGGACTCTACGTCGGGACGTGTGTTGGACTCTACGTCGGGACGTGTGTTGGACTCTATGTCGGGACGTGTGTTGGGCTCTACCTCAGGATTTAGCTTACTTTCCGCTCTGCGTCGGGACGTGTGTTGGGCTCTACCTCAGGATTTAGCTTACTTTCAGCTCTACGTCGGGACGTGTGTTGGGCTCTAGGTCGGGACGGGTGTTGGGCTCTACGTCGGGACGGGTGTTGGGCTCTACGTCGGGACGTGTGTTGGGATCTAGGTCGGGACGTGTGTTGGGCTCTACCTCAGGATTTAGCTTACTTTCAGCTCTACGTGGGGACGTGTGTTGGGATCTACCTCAGGATTTAGCTTACTTTCCGCTCTGCGTCGGGACGTGTGTTGGGCTCTAGGTCGGGACGTGTGTTGGGCTCTAGGTCGGGACGTGTGTTGGGCTCTACGTCGGGACGTGTGTTGGGCTCTACGTCGGGACGTGTGTTGGGCTCTACGTCGGGACGTGTGTTGGGCTCTGAGTCGGGACGTGTGTTGGGCTCTGAGTCGGGACGTGTGTTGGGCTCTGCGTCGGGACGTGTGTTGGGCTCTGCGTCGGGACGTGTGTTGGGCTCTGCGTCGGGACGTGTGTGGGGCTCTGCGTCGGGACGTGTGTGGGGCTCTACGTCGGGACGTGTGTGGGGCTCTACGTCGGGACGTGTGTTTGGCTCTGCGTCGGGACGTGTGTGGGGCTCTGCGTCGGGACGTGTGTGGGGCTCTGCGTCGGGACGTGTGTTCGGCTCTGCGTCGGGATGTGTGTGGGGCTCTGCGTCGGGACGTGTGTGGGGCTCTGCTTCGGGACGTGTGTGGGGCTCTACGTCGGGACGTGTGTGGGGCTCTACGTCGGGACGTGTGTTGCGCTCTGCGTCGGGACGTGTGTTGGGCTCTACCTCAGGATTTAGCTTACTTTCAGCTCTACTTCGGGACGTGTGTTGGGCTGTACGTCGGGACGTGTGTTGGGCTGTACGTCGGGACGTGTGTTGGGCTCTCCGTCGGGACGTGTGTTGGGCTCTCCGTCGGGACGTGTGTTGGGCTCTACGTCAGGATTTAGCTTACATTCAGCTCTACGTCGGGACGTGTGTTGGGCTCTACGTCGGGACGTGTGTTGGGCTCTACCTCAGGATTTAGCTTACTTTCAGCTCTACGTCGGGACGTGTGTTGGGCTCTACGTCGGGACGTGTGTTGGGCTCTACGTCGGGACGTGTGTTGGGCTCTCCGTCGGGACGTGTGTTGGGCTCTACGTCGGGACGTGTGTTGGGCTCTACGTCGGGACGTGTGTTGGCTCTACGTCGGGACGTGTGTTGGGCTCTACGTCGGGACGTGTGTTGGGCTCTACGTCGGGACGTGTGTTGGGCTCTACGTCGAGACGTGTGATGGGCTCTACCTCAGGATTTAGCTTACTTTCCGCTCTGCGTCGGGACGTGTGTTGGGCTCTACCTCAGGATTTAGCTTACTTTCAGCTCTACGTCGGGACGTGTGTTGGGCTCTACGTCGGGACATGTGTTGGGCTGTACGTCGGGACGTGTGTTGGGCTGTACGTCGGGTCGTGTGTTGGGCTCTACGTCGGGACGTGTGTTGGGCTCTACGTCGGGACGTGTGTTGGGCTCTACGTCGGGACGTGTGTTGGGCTCTACGTCGGGACGTGTGTTGGGCTCTACCTCAGGATTTAGCTTACTTTCAGCTCTGCGTCGGGACGTGTGTTGGGCTCTACGTCGGGACGTGTGTTGGGCTCTGCGTCGGGACGTGTGTTGGGCTCTGCGTCGGGACGTGTGTTGGGCTCTACATCAGGATTTAGCTTACTTTCAGCTCTACGTCGGGACGTGTGTTGGGCTCCACGTCGGGACGTGTGTTGGGCTCTACGTCGGGACGTGTGTTGGGCTCTACGTCGGGACGTGTGTTGGGCTCTACGTCGGGACGTGTGTTGGGCTCTACCTCAGGATTTAGCTTACTTTCAGCTCTGCGTCGGGACGTGTGTTGGGCTCTACGTCGGGACGTGTGTTGGGCTGTACGGCGGGAGGTGTGTTGGGCTCTACGTCGGGACGGGTGTTGGGCTCTACGTCGGGACGTGTGTTGGGATCTAGGTCGGGACGTGTGTTGGGCTCTAGGTCGGGACGTGTGTTGGGCTCTACGTCGGGACGTGTGTTGGGCTCTCCGTCGGGACGTGTGTTGGGCTCTACGTCGGGACGTGTGTTGGGCTCTACGTCGGGACGTGTGTAGGGCTCTACGTCGGGACGTGTGTTGGGCTCTACGTCGGGACGTGTGTTGGGCTCTACGTCGAGACGTGTGATGGGCTCTACCTCAGGATTTAGCTTACTTTCCGCTCTGCGTCGGGACGTGTGTTGGGCTCTACCTCAGGATTTAGCTTACTTTCAGCTCTACGTCGGGACGTGTGTTGGGCTCTACGTCGGGACGTGTGTTGGGCTGTACGTCGGGACGTGTGTTGGGCTGTACGTCGGGACGTGTGTTGGGCTCTACGTCGGGACGTGTGTTGGGCTCTACGTCGGGACGTGTGTTGGGCTCTACGTCGGGATGTGTGTTGGGCTCTACGTCGGGACGTGTGTTGGGCTCTACGTCGGGACGTGTGTTGGGCTCTACCTCAGGATTTAGCTTACTTTCAGCTCTGCGTCGGGACGTGTGTTGGGCTCTACGTCGGGACGTGTGTTGGGCTCTGCGTCGGGACGTGTGTTGGGCTCTACATCAGGATTTAGCTTACTTTCAGCTCTACGTCGGGACGTGTGTTGGGCTCCACGTCGGGACGTGTGTTGGGCTCTACGTCGGGACGTGTGTTGGGCTCTACGTCGGGACGTGTGTTGGGCTCTACCTCAGGATTTAGCTTACTTTCAGCTCTGCGTCGGGACGTGTGTTGGGCTCTACGTCGGGACGTGTGTTGGGCTCTACGTCGGGACGTGTGTTGGGCTCTACGTCGGGACGTGTGTGGGGCTCCACGTCGGGACGTGTGTGGGGCTCCACGTCGGGACGTGTGTGGGGCTCCACGTCGGGACGTGTGTGGGGCTCCACGTCGGGACGTGTGTGGGGCTCCACGTCGGGACGTGTGTGGGGCTCCACGTCGGGACGTGTGTGGGGCTCTACCTCAGGATTTAGCTTACTTTCAGCTCTACGTCGGGACGTGTGTTGGGCTCTACCTCAGGATTTAGCTTACTTTCGGCTCTACGTCGGGACGTGTGTTGGACTCTACGTCGGGACGTGTGTTGGAATTTACGTCGGGACGTGCGTTGGGCTCTACCTCAGGATTTAGCTTACTTTCAGCTCTACGTGGGGACGTGTGTTGGGCTCTACCTCAGGATTTAGCTTACTTTCAGCTCTGCGTCGGGACGTGTGTTGGGCTCTGCGTCGGGACGTGTGTTGGGCTCTACGTCGGGACGTGTGTTGGGCTCTACGTCGGGACGTGTGTGGGGCTCCACGTCGGGACGTGTGTTGGGCTCTGCGTCGGTACGTGTGTTGGGCTCTACATCAGGATTTAGCTTACTTTCAGCTCTACGTCGGGACGTGTGTTTGCCTCTGCGTCGCTACGTGTGTTTGGCTCTGCGTCGGGACGTGTGTTTGGCTCTGCGTCGGGACGTGTGTTGGGCTCTACGTCAGGATTTAGCTTACATTCAGCTCTACGTCGGGACGTGTGTTGGGCTCTACGTCGGGACGTGTGTTGGGCTCTACCTCAGGATTTAGCTTACTTTCAGCTCCACGTCGGGACGTGTGTTGGGCTCTACGTCGGGACGTGTGTTGGGCTCTACGTCGGGACGTGTGTTGGGCTCTACGTCGGGATTTAGCTTACTTTCAGCTCTACGTCGGGACGTGTGTTTGCCTCTACGTCGGGACGTGAGTTTGCCTCTGCGTCGGTACGTGTGTTTGGCTCTGCGTCGGGACGTGTGTTGGGCTCTCCGTCGGGACGTGTGTTGGGCTCTACGTCAGGATTTAGCTTACATTCAGCTCTCCGTCGGGACGTGTGTTGGGCTCTACGTCAGGATTTAGCTTCCATTCAGCTCTACGTCGGGACGTGTGTTGGGCTCTACGTCGGGACGTGTGTTGGGCTCTACCTCAGGATTTAGCTTACTTTCAGCTCTACGTCGGGACGTGTGTTGGGCTCTACGTCGGGACGTGTGTTGGGCTCTACGTCGGGACGTGTGTTGGGCTGTACGTCGGGACGTGTGTTGGGCTGTACGTCGGGACGTGTGTTGGGCTCTACGTCGGGACGTGTGTTGGGCTCTACGTAGGGACGTGTGTTGGGCTCTACGTCGGGACGTGTGTTGGGCTCTACCTCAGGATTTAGCTTACTTTCAGCTCTGCGTCGGGACGTGTGTTGGGCTCTACGTCGGGACGTGTGTTGGGCTCTGCGTCGGGACGTGTGTTGGGCTCTACATCAGGATTTAGCTTACTTTCAGCTCTACGTCGGGACGTGTGTTGGGCTCCGCGTCGGGACGTGTGTTGGGCTCTACGTCGGGACGTGTGTTGGGCTCTACGTCGGGACGTGTGTTGGGCTCTACGTCGGGACGTGTGTTGGGCTCTACCTCAGGATTTAGCTTACTTTCAGCTCTGCGTCGGGACGTGTGTTGGGCTCTACGTCGGGACGTGTGTTGGGCTCTACGTCGGGACGTGTGTTGGGCTCCACGTCGGGACGTGTGTGGGGCTCCACGTCGGGACGTGTGTGGGGCTCCACGTCGGGACGTGTGTGGGGCTCCACGTCGGGACGTGTGTGGGGCTCCACGTCGGGACGTGTGTGGCGCTCCACGTCGGGACGTGTGTGGCGCTCCACGTCGGGACGTGTGTGGGGCTCCACGTCGGGACGTGTGTTGGGCTCCACGTCGGGACGTGTGTGGGGCTCCACGTCGGGACGTGTGTGGGGCTCCACGTCGGGACGTGTGTGGGGCTCCACGTCGGGACGTGTGTGGGGCTCTACCTCAGGATTTAGCTTACTTTCAGCTCTACGTCGGGACGTGTGTTGGGCTCTACCTCAGGATTTAGCTTACTTTCAGCTCTACGTCGGGACGTGTGTTGGACTCTACGTCGGGACGTGTGTTGGACTTTACGTCGGGACGTGCGTTGGGCTCTACCTCAGGATTTAGCTTACTTTCAGCTCTACGTGGGGACGTGTGTTGGGCTCTACCTCAGGATTTAGCTTACTTTCAGCTCTGCGTCGGGACGTGTGTTGGGCTCTACGTCGGGACGTGTGTTGGGCTCTACGTCGGGACGTGTGTTGGGCTCTACGTCGGGATGTGTGTTGGGCTCTACGTCGGGACGTGTGTTGGGCTCCACGTCGGGACGTGTGTGCGGCTCCACGTCGGGACGTGTGTGGGGCTCCACGTCGGGACGTGTGTGGGGCTCCACGTCGGGACGTGTGTTGGGCTCTACGTCGGGACGTGTGTTGGGCTCTGCGTCGGGACGTGTGTTGGGCTCTACATCAGGATTTAGCTTACTTTCAGCTCTACGTCGGGACGTGTGTTGGGCTCTACGTCGGGACGTGTGTTTGGCTCTTCGTCGGGACGTGTGTTTGCCTCTGCGTCGGGACGTGTGTTTGCCTCTGCGTCGGTACGTGTGTTTGGCTCTGCGTCGGGACGTGTGTTGGGCTCTGCGTCGGGACGTGTGTTGGGCTCTGCGTCGGGACGTGTGTTGGGCTCTGCGTCGGGACGTGTGTTGGGCTCTGCGTCGGGACGTGTGTTGGGCTCTACCTCAGGATTTAGCTTACTTTCAGCTCTACGTCGGGACGTGTGTTGGGCTGTACGTCGGGACGTGTGTTGGGCTCTCCGTCGGGACGTGTGTTGGGCTCTCCGTCGGGACGTGTGTTGGGCTCTACGTCGGGACGTGTGTTGGGCTCTACGTCGGGACGTGTGTTGGGCTCTACGTCGAGACGTGTGATGGGCTCTACCTCAGGATTTAGCTTACTTTCAGCTCTACGTCGGGACGTGTGTTGGGCTCTACGTCGGGACGTGTGTTGGGCTGTACGTCGGGACGTGTGTTGGGCTGTACGTCGGGACGTGTGTTGGGCTCTACGTCGGGACGTGTGTTGGGCTCTACGTCGGGACGTGTGTTGGGCTCTACGTCGGGACGTGTGTTGGGCTCTACGTCGGGATGTGTGTTGGGCTCTACGTCGGGACGTGTGTTGGGCTCTACGTCGGGACGTGTGTTGGGCTCTACCTCAGGATTTAGCTTACTTTCAGCTCTGCGTCGGGACGTCTGTTGGGCTCTACGTCGGGACGTGTGTTGGGCTCTGCGTCGGGACGTGTGTTGGGCTCTACATCAGGATTTAGCTTACTTTCAGCTCTACGTTGGGACGTGTGTTGGGCTCCACGTCGGGACGTGTGTTGGGCTCTACGTCGGGACGTGTGTTGGGCTCTACGTCAGGACGTGTGTTGGGCTCTACCTCAGGATTTAGCTTACTTTCAGCTCTGCGTCGGGACGTGTGTTGGGCTCTACGTCGGGACGTGTGTTGGGCTCTACGTCGGGACGTGTGTTGGGCTCTACGTCGGGACGTGTGTTGGGCTCTACGTCGGGACGTGTGTGGGGCTCCACGTCGGGACGTGTGTGGGGCTCCACGTCGGGACGTGTGTGGGGCTCCACGTCGGGACGTGTGTGGGGCTCTACGTCTGGACGTGTGTGGGGCTCTACCTCAGGATTTAGCTTACTTTCAGCTCTACGTCGGGACGTGTGTTGGGCTCTACCTCAGGATTTAGCTTACTTTCGGCTCTACGTCGGGACGTGTGTTGGACTCTACGTCGGGACGTGTGTTGGACTTTACGTCGGGACGTACGTTGGGCTCTACCTCAGGATTTAGCTTACTTTCAGCTCTACGTGGGGACGTGTGTTGGGCTCTACCTCAGGATTTAGCTTACTTTCAGCTCTGCGTCGGGACGTGTGTTGGGCTCTGCGTCGGGACGTGTGTTGGGCTCTACGTCGGGACGTGTGTTGGGCTCTACGTCGGGACGTGTGTTGGGCTCTACGTCGGGACGTGTGTGGGGCTCCACGTCGGGACGTGTGTTGGGCTCTGCGTCGGTACGTGTGTTGGGCTCTACATCAGGATTTAGCTTACTTTCAGCTCTACGTCGGGACGTGTGTTTGCCTCTGCGTCGCTACGTGTGTTTGGCTCTGCGTCGGGACGTGTGTTTGGCTCTGCGTCGGGACGTGTGTTGGGCTCTACGTCAGGATTTAGCTTACATTCAGCTCTACATCGGGACGTGTGTTGGGCTCTACGTCGGGACGTGTGTTGGGCTCTACCTCAGGATTTAGCTTACTTTCAGCTCTACGTCGGGACGTGTGTTGGGCTCTCCGTCGGGACGTGTGTTGGGCTCTACGTCAGGATTTAGGTTACATTCAGCTCTACGTTGGGACGTGTGTTGGGCTCTACGTCTGGACGTGTGTTGGGCTCTACCTCAGGATTTAGCTTACTTTCAGCTCTACGTCGGGACGTGTGTTGGGCTCTACGTCGGGACGTGTGTTGGGCTCTACGTCGGGACGTGTGTTGGGCTCTACGTCGGGACGTGTGTTGGGCTCTACGTCGGGACGTGTGTTGGGCTCTACGTCGGGACGTGTGTTGGGCTCTACCTCAGGATTTAGCTTACTTTCCGCTCTGCGTCGGGACGTGTGTTGTGCTCTACCTTAGGATTTAGCTTACTTTCCGCTCTACGTCGGGACGTGTGTTGGGCTGTACGTCGGGACGTGTGTTGGGCTGTACGTCGGGACGTGCGTTGGGCTGTACGTCGGGACGTGTGTTGGGCTGTACGTCGGGACGTGTGTTCGGCTCTCCGTCGGGACGTGTGTTGGGCTCTCCGTCGGGACGTGTGTTGGGCTCTACGTCAGGATTTAGCTTACATTCAGCTCTACGTTGGGACGTGTGTTGGGCTCTACGTCGGGACGTGTGTTGGGCTCTACCTCAGGATTTAGCTTACTTTCCGCTCTGCGTCGGGACGTGTGTTGGGCTCTACCTCAGGATTTAGCTTACTTTCCGCTCTACGTCGGGACGTGTGTTGGGCTGTACGTCGGGACGTGTGTTGGGCTGTACGTCGGGACGTGTGTTGGGCTCTACGTCGGGACGTGTGTTGGGCTCTACGTCGGGACGTGTGTTGGGCTCTACGTCGGGACGTGTGTTGGGCTCTACCTCAGGATTTAGCTTACTTTCAGCTCTACGTCGGGACGTGTGTTGGGCTGTACGTCGGGACGTGTGTTGGGCTGTACGTCGGGATGTGTGTTGGGCTCTACGTCGGGACGTGTGTTGGGCTCTACGTCGGGACGTGTGTTGGGCTCTACGTCGGGACGTGTGTTGGGCTCTACGTTGGGACGTGTGTTGGGCTCTACCTCAGGATTTAGCTTACTTTCCGCTCTGTGTCGGGACGCGTGTTGGGCTCTACCTCAGGATTTAGCTTACTTTCTGCTCTGCGTCGGGACGTGTGTTGGGCTCTACGTCGAGACGTGTGATGGGCTCTACCTCAGGATTTAGCTTACTTTCCGCTCTGCGTCGGGACGTGTGTTGGGCTCTACCTCAGGATTTAGCTTACTTTCCGCTCTACGTCGGGACGTGTGTTGGGCTGTACGTCGGGACGTGTGTTGGGCTGTACGTCGGGACGTGTGTTGGGCTCTACGTCGGGACGTTTGTTGGGCTCTACGTCGGGACGTGTGTTGGGCTCTACCTCAGGAATTAGCTTACTTTCCGCTCTGCGTCGGGACGCGTGTTGGGCTCTACCTCAGGATTTAGCTTACTTTCCGCTCTGCGTCGGGACGCGTGTTGGGCTCTACCTCAGGATTTAGCTTACTTTCCGCTCTGCGTCGGGACGCGTGTTGGGCTCTACCTCAGGATTTAGCTTACTTTCAGCTCTACGTCAGGACGTGTGTTGGTCTGTGCGTCGGGACGTGTGTTGGGCTCTACATCAGGATTTCGCTTACTTTCAGCTCTACATCGGAACGTGTGTTGGGCTCTGCGTCGGGACGTGTGTTGGGCTCTGCGTCGGGACGTGTGTTGGGCTGTACGTCGGGACGTGTGTTGGGCTCTGCGTCGGGACGTGTGTTGGGCTCTGCGTCGGGACGTGTGTTGGGCTCTACGTCGGGACGTGTGTTGGGCTCTACGTCGAGACGTGTGATGGGCTCTAAATCAGGATTTAGATTACTTTCAGCTCTACGTCGGGACGTGTGTTGGGCTCTACGTCGGGACGTGTGTTGGGCTCTACGTCGGGACGTGTGTTGGGCGCTACGTCGGGACGTGTGTTGGGCTCTACCTCAGGATTTAGCTTACTTTCAGCTCTACGTCGGGACGTGCGTTGGGCTCTACGTCGGGACGTGCGTTGGGCTCTACGTCGGGACGTGCGTTGGGCTCTACGTCGGGACGTGCGTTGGGCTCTACGTCGGGACGTGCGTTGGGCTCTACTTCGGGACGTGCGTTGGGCTCTACGTCGGGACGTGCGTTGGGCTCTGCGTCGGGACCTGCGTTGGGCTCTGCGTCGGGACGTGTGTTGAGCTCTACGTCGGGACGTGTGTTGGGCTCTACGTCGGGACGTGTGTTGGGCTCTACCTCAGGATTTAGCTTACTTTCCGCTCTGCGTCGGGACGCGTGTTGGGCTCTACCTCAGGATTTAGCTTACTTTCTGCTCTGCGTCGGGACGTGTGTTGGGCTCTACGTCGAGACGTGTGATGGGCTCTATCTCAGGATTTAGCTTACTTTCCGCTCTACGTCGGGACGTGTGTTGGGCTCTACCTCAGGATTTAGCTTACTTTCCGCTCTACGTCGGGACGTGTGTTGGGCTGTACGTCGGGACGTGTGTTGGGCTCTACGTCGGGACGTGTGTTGGGCTCTACGTCGGGACGTGTGTTGGGCTCTACGTCGGGACGTGTGTTGGGCTCTACGTCGGGACGTTTGTTGGGCTCTACGTCGGGACGTGTGTTGGGCTCTACGTCGGGACGTGTGTTGGGCTCTACCTCAGGATTTAGCTTACTTTCCGCTCTGCGTCGGGACGCGTGTTGGGCTCTACCTCAGGATTTAGCTTACTTTCCGCTCTGCGTCGGGACGCGTGTTGGGCTCTACCTCAGGATTTAGCTTACTTTCCGCTCTGCGTCGGGACGCGTGTTGGGCTCTACCTCAGGATTTAGCTTACTTTCAGCTCTACGTCAGGACGTGTGTTGGTCTGTGCGTCGGGACGTGTGTTGGGCTCTACATCAGGATTTCGCTTACTTTCAGCTCTACATCGGAACGTGTGTTGGGCTCTGCGTCGGGACGTGTGTTGGGCTCTGCGTCGGGACGTGTGTTGGGCTCTGCGTCGGGACGTGTGTTGGGCTGTACGTTGGGACGTGTGTTGGGCTCTGCGTCGGGACGTGTGTTGGGCTCTGCGTCGGGACGTGTGTTGGGCTCTACGTCGGGACGTGTGTTGGGCTCTACGTCGAGACGTGTGATGGGCTTAAAATCAGGATTTAGATTACTTTCAGCTCTACGTCGGGACGTGTGTTCGGCTCTACGTCGGGACGTGTGTTGGGCTCTACGTCGGGACGTGTGTTGGGCGCTACGTCGGGACGTGTGTTGGGCTCTACGTCGGGACGTGTGTTGGGCTCTACCTCAGGATTTAGCTTACTTTCAGCTCTACGTCGGGACGTGCGTTGGGCTCTACGTCGGGACGTGCGTTGGGCTCTACGTCGGGACGTGCGTTGGGCTCTACGTCGGGACGTGCGTTGGGCTCTGCGTCGGGACCTGCGTTGGGCTCTGCGTCGGGACGTGCGTTGGGCTCTACGTCGGGACGTGCGTTGGGCTCTACGTCGGGACGTGCGTTGGGCTCTACGTCGGGACGTGCGTTGGGCTCTACGTCGGGACGTGTGTTGGGCTCTACCTCAGGATTTAGCTTACTTTCAGCTCTACGTCGGGACGTGCGTTGGGCTCTACGTCGGGACGTGCGTTGGGCTCTACGTCGCGACCTGCGTTGGGCTCTACGTCGCGACCTGCATTGGGCTCTACGTCGCGACCTGCGTTGGGCTCTACGTCGCGACCTGCGTTGGGCTCTACGTCGCGACCTGCGTTGGGCTCTACGTCGCGACCTGCGTTGGGCTCTACGTCGCGACCTACGTTGGGCTCTTCGTCAGAATTTAGCTTACTTTCAGCTCTACGTCGGGACGTGTGTTGGGCTCTCCGTCGGGGCGAGTGTTGGGCTCTCCGTCGGGGCGTGTGTTGGGCTCTCCGTCGGGACGTGTGTTGGGCTCTTCGTCGGGACGTGTGTTGGGCTCTACGTGGGGATTTAGCTTACTTCCAGCTCTCCGTCGGGACGTGTGTTGGGCTCTCCGTCGGGACGTGTGTTGGGCTCTACGTGGGGATTTAGCTTACTTCCAGCTCTACGTCGAGATGTGTGTTGGACTCTACGTCGGGACGTGTGTTGGACTCTACGTCGGGACGTGTGTTGGACTCTACGTCGGGACGTGTGTTGGACTCTACGTCGGGACGTGTGTTAGGCTCTACATCAGGATTTAGCTTACTTTCAGGTCAATGTCGGGACGTGTGTTGGGCTCTACGTCGGGACGTGTGTTGGGCTCTACCTCAGGATTTAGCTTACTTTCCGCTCTGCGTCGGGACGTGCGTTGGGCTCTACCTCAGGATTTAGCTTACTTTCCGCTCTGCGTCGGGACGTGCGTTGGGCTCTACCTCAGGATTTAGCTTACTTTCCGCTCTGCGTCGGGACGTGCGTTGGGCTCTACCTCAGGATTTAGCTTACTTTCCGCTCTGCGTCGGGACGTGTGTTGGGCTCTACCTCAGGATTTAGCTTACTTTCCGCTCTGCGTCGGGACGTGTGTTGGGCTCTACCTCAGCATTTAGCTTACTTTCAGCTCTACGTCGGGACGTGTGTTGGGCTGTGCGTCGGGACGTGTGTTGGGCTCTACATCAGGATTTCGCTTACTTTCAGCTCTACATCGGAATGTGTGTTGGGCTCTGCGTCGGGACGTGTGTTGGGCTCTGCGTCGGGACGTGTGTTGGGCTCTGCGTCGGGACGTGTGTTGGGCTCTACGTCGGGACGTGTGTTGGGCTCTACATCAGGATTTAGCTTACTTTCAGCTCTACGTCGGGACGTGCGTTGGGCTCTACGTCGGGACGTGCGTTGGGCTCTACATCGGGACGTGAGTTGGGCTCTACGTCGGGACGTGCGTTGGGCTCTACGTCGGGACGTGCGTTGGGCTCTACGTCGGGACGTGCGTTGGGCTCTGCGTCGGGACGTGTGTTGGGCTCTACGTCGGGACGTGTGTTGGGCTCTACGTCGGGACGTGTGTTGGGCTCTACCTCAGGATTTAGCTTACTTTCAGCTCTACGTCGGGACGTGTGTTGGGCTGTACGTCGTGACGTGTGTTGGGCTCTACGTCGGGACGTGTGTTGGGCTCTACGTCGGGACGTGTGTTGGGCTCTACGTCGGGACGTGTGTTGGGCTCTACGTCGGGACGTGTGTTGGGCTCTACGTCGGGACGTGTGATGGGCTCTACGTCGGGACGTGTGTTGGGCTCTACGTCGGGACGTGTGATGGGCTCTACGTCGGGACATGTGTTGGGCTCTACCTCAGGATTTAGCTTACTTTCCGCTCTGCGTCGGGACGCGTGTTTGGCTCTACCTCAGGATTTAGCTTACTTTCCGCTCTGCGTCGGGACGTGTGTTGGGCTCTACCTCAGGATTTAGCTTACTTTCCGCTCTGCGTCGGGACGTGTGTTGGGCTCTACCTCAGGATTTAGCTTACTTTCAGCTCTACGTCAGGACGTGTGTTGGGCTCTACGTCGGGACGTGTGTTGGGCTCTACGTTGGGACGTGTGTTGGGCTCTACGTCGGGACGTGTGTTGGGCTCTAAATCAGGATTTAGATTACTTTCAGCTCTACGTCGGGACGTGTGTTGGGCTCCACGTCGGGACGTGTGTGGGGCTCCACGTCGGGACGTGTGTGGGGCTCTACGTCGGGACGTGTGTGGGGCTCTACCTCAGGATTTAGCTTACTTTCAGCTCTACGTCGGGACGTGTGTTGGGCTCTACCTCAGGATTTAGCTTACTTTCAGCTCTACGTCGGGACGTGTGTTGGACTCTACGTCGGGACGTGTGTTGGACTTTACGTCGGGACGTGCGTTGGGCTCTACCTCAGGATTTAGCTTACTTTCAGGTCTACGTGGGGACGTGTGTTGGGCTCTACCTCAGGATTTAGCTTACTTTCAGCTCTGCGTCGGGACGTGTGTTGGGGTCTACGTCGGGACGTGTGTTGGGCTCTGCGTCGGTACGTGTGTTGGGCTCTACATCAGGATTTAGCTTACTTTCAGCTCTACGTCGGGACGTGTGTTGGGCTCTACGTCGGGACGTGTGTTTGGCTCCTCGTCGGGACGTGTGTTTGCCTCTGCGTCGGGACATGTGTTTGGCTCTGCGTCGGTACGTGTGTTTGGCTCTGCGTCGGGACGTGTGTTTGGCTCTGCGTCGGGACGTGTGTTGGGCTCTGCGTCGGGACGTGTGTTGGGCTCTACGTCGGGACGTGTGTTGGGCTCTACCTCAGGATTTAGCTTACTTTCAGCTCTACGTCGGGACGTGTGTTGGGCTCTACGTCGGGACGTGTGTTGGGCTCTACGTCGGGACGTGTGTTGGGCTCTACCTCAGGATTTAGCTTACTTTCAGCTCTACGTCGGGACGTGTGTTGGGCTCTACGTCGGGACGTGTGTTGGGCTCTACGTCGGGACGTGTGTTGGGCTCTACGTCGGGACGTGTGTTGGGCTCTACGTCGGGACGTGTGTTGGGCTCTACGTTGGGACGTGTTTTGGGCTCTGCGTCGGGACGTGTGTTGGGCTCTGCGTCGGGACGTGTGTTGGGCTCTGCGTCGGGACGTGTGTTGGGCTCTACCTCAGGATTTAGCTTACTTTCCGCTCTGCGTCGGGACGCGTGTTGGGCTCTACCTCAGGATTTAGCTTACTTTCCGCTCTGCGTCGGGACGTGTGTTGGGCTCTACGTCGAGACGTGTGATGGGCTCTACCTCAGGATTTAGCTTACTTTCCGCTCTGCGTCGGGACGTGTGTTGGGCTCTACCTCAGGATTTAGCTTACTTTCAGCTCTACGTCGGGACGTGTGTTGGGCTGTACGTCGGGACGTGTGTTGGGCTCTACGTCGGGACGTGTGTTGGGCTCTACGTCGGGACGTGTGTTGGGCTCTACGTCGGGACGTTTGTTGGGCTCTACGTCGGGACGTTTGTTGGGCTCTACGTCGGGACGTGTGTTGGGCTCTACGTCGGGACGTTTGTTGGGCTCTACGTCGGGACGTGTGTTGGGCTCTACGTCGGGACGCGTGTTGGGCTCTACCTCAGGATTTAGCTTACTTTCCGGTCTGCGTCGGGACGCGTGTTGGGCTCTACCTCAGGATTTAGCTTACTTTCCGCTCTGCGTCGGGACGCGTGTTGGGCTCTACCTCAGGATTTAGCTTACTTTCAGCTCTACGTCGGGACGTGTGTTGGGCTGTGCGTCGGGACGTGTGTTGGGCTCTACATCAGGATTTCTCTTACTTTCAGCTCTACATCGGAACGTGTGTTGGGCTCTGCGTCGGGACGTGTGTTGGGCTCTGCGTCGGGACGTGTGTTGGGCTCTACGTCGGGACGTGTGTTGGGCTCTACGTCGGGACGTGTGTTGGGCTCTACGTCGGGACGTGTGTTGGGCTCTAAATCAGGATTTAGATTACTTTCAGCTCTACGTCGTGACGTGTGTTGGGCTCTACGTCGGGACGTGTGTTGGGCTCTACGTCGGGACGTGTGTTGGGCTCTACGTCGGGACGTGTGTTGGGCTCTACCTCAGGATTTAGCTTACTTCCAGCTCTACGTCGGGACGTGTGTTGGGGTGTACGTCGAGACGTGTGTTGGGCTGTACGTCGGGACGTGTGTTGGGCTGTACGTCGGGACGTGTGTTGGGCTGTACGTCGGGACGTGTGTTGGGCTCTCCGTCGGGACGTGTGTTGGGCTCTACGTCAGGATTTAGCTTACATTCAGCTCTACGTCGGGACGTGTGTTGGGCTCTACGTCGGGACGTGTGTTGGGCTCTACGTCGGGACGTGTGTTGGGCTCTACGTCGGGACGTGTGTTGGGCTCTACGTCGGGACGTGTGTTGGGCTCTACGTCGGGACGTGTGTTGGGCTCTACGTCGGGACGTGTGTTGGGCTCTACGTCAGGATTTAGCTTACTTTCAGCTCTACGTCGGGACGTGTGTTGGGCTCTACGTTGGGACGTGTGTTGGGCTCTACGTCGGGACGTGTGTTGGGCTCTACGTCGGGACGTGTGTTGGGCTCTACGTCGGGACGTGTGTTGGGCTCTACCTCAGGATTTAGCTTACTTTCCGCTCTGCGTCGGGACGTGTGTTGGTCTCTACCTCAGGATTTAGCTTACTTTCCGCTCTGCGTCGGGACGTGCGTTGGGCTCTACTTCGGGACGTGCGTTGGGCTCTACGTCGGGACCTGCGTTGGGCTCTACGTCGGGACGTGCGTTGGGCTCTACGTCGGGACGTGCGTTGGGCTCTACGTCGGGACGTGCGTTGGGCTCTACGTCGGGACCTGCGTTGGGCTCTACGTCGGGACGTGCGTTGGGCTCTACGTCGGGACCTGCGTTGGGCTCTACGTCGGGACGTGCGTTGGGCTCTACGTCGGGACGTGCGTTGGGCTCTACCTCAGGATTTAGCTTACTTTCAGCTCTACGTCGGGACCTGCGTTGGGCTCTACGTCGCGACCTGCGTTGGGCTCTACGTCGCGACCTGCGTTGGGCTCTACGTCGCGACCTGCGTTGGGCTCTACGTCGCGACCTACGTTGGGCTCTTCGTCAGGATTTAGCTTACTTTCAGCTCTACGTCGGGACGTGTGTTGGGCTCTCCGTCGGGGCGAGTGTTGGGCTCTCCGTCGGGGCGTGTGTTGGGCTCTCCGTCGGGACGTGTATTTGGGCTCTCTGTCGGGACGTGTGTTGGGCTCTCTGTCGGGACGTGTGTTGGGCTCTCCGTCGGGACGTGTGTTGGGCTCTACGTGGGGATTTAGCTTACTTCCAGCTCTACGTCGGGACGTGTGTTGGACTCTACGTCGGGACGTGTGTTGGACTCTACGTCGGGACGTGTGTTGGACTCTACGTCGGGACGTGTGTTGGACTCTACGTCGGGACGTGTGTTGGACTCTACCTCAGGATTTAGCTTACTTTCCGCTCTGCGTCGGGACGTGCGTTGGGCTCTACCTCAGGATTTAGCTTACTTTCCGCTCTGCGTCGGGACGTGCGTTGGGCTCTAACTCAGGATTTAGCTTACTTTCCGCTCTGCGTCGGGACGTGTGTTGGGCTCTACCTCAGGATTTAGCTTACTTTCCGCTCTGCGTCGGGACGTGTGTTGGGCTCTACCTCAGGATTTAGCTTACTTTCCGCTCTGCGTCGGGACGTGTGTTGGGCTCTACCTCAGGATTTAGCTTACTTTCCGCTCTGCGTCGGGACGTGTGTTGGGCTCTACCTCAGGATTTAGCTTACTTTCAGCTCTACGTCGGGACGTGTGTTGGGCTGTGCGTCGGGACGTGTGTTGGGCTCTACATCAGGATTTCGCTTACTTTCAGCTCTACATCGGAATGTGTGTTGGGCTCTGCGTCGGGACGTGTGTTGGGCTCTGCGTCGGGACGTGTGTTGGGCTCTACGTCGGGACGTGTGTTGGGCTCTACGTCGGGACGTGTGTTTGGCTCTACGTCGGGACGTGTGTTGGGCTCTACGTCGGGACGTGTGTTGGGCTCTACGTCGCGACGTGTGTTGGGCTCTACGTCGGGACGTGTGTTGGGCTCTACGTCGGGACGTGTGATGGGCTCTACGTCGGGACGTGTGTTGGGCTCTACCTCAGGATTTAGCTTACTTTCCGCTCTGCGTCGGGACGCGTGTTGGGCTCTACCTCAGGATTTAGCTTACTTTCCGCTCTGCGTCGGGACGTGTGTTGGGCTCTACCTCAGGATTTAGCTTACTTTCCGCTCTGCGTCGGGACGTGTGTTGGGCTCTACCTCAGGATTTAGCTTACTTTCAGCTCTACGTCGGGACGTGTGTTGGGCTGTGCGTCGGGACGTGTGTTGGGCTCTACATCAGGATTTCGCTTACTTTCAGCTCTACATCGGAACGTGTGTTGGGCTCTGCGTCGGGACGTGTGTTGGGCTCTGCGTCGGGACGTGTGTTGGGCTCTGCGTCGGGACGTGTGTTGGGCTCTGCGTCGGGACGTGTGTTGGGCTCTGCGTCGGGACGTGTGTTGGGCTCTACGTCGGGACGTGTGTTGGGCTCTACGTCGGGACGTGTGTTGGGCTCTAAATCAGGATTTAGATTACTTTCAGCTCTACGTCGGGACGTGTGTTGGGCTCTACGTCGGGACGTGTGTTGGGCTCCACGTCGGGACGTGTGTGGGGCTCCACGTCGGGACGTGTGTGGGGCTCTACGTCAGGACGTGTGTGGGGCTCTACCTCAGGATTTAGCTTACTTTCAGCTCTACGTCGGGACGTGTGTTGGGCTCTACCTCAGGATTTAGCTTACTTTCAGCTCTACGTCGGGACGTGTGTTGGACTCTACGTCGGGACGTGTGTTGGACTTTACGTCGGGACGTGCGTTGGGCTCTACCTCAGGATTTAGCTTACTTTCAGCTCTACGTGGGGACGTGTGTTGGGCTCTACCTCAGGATTTAGCTTACTTTCAGCTCTGCGTCGGGACGTGTGTTGGGCTCTACGTCGGGACGTGTGTTGGGCTCTACGTCGGGACGTGTGTTGGGCTCTACGTCGGGACGTGTGTGGGGCTCTACGTCGGGACGTGTGTGGGGCTCTACGTCGGGACGTGTGTTGGGCTCTGCGTCGGGACGTGTGTTGGGCTCTGCGTCGGTACGTGTGTTGGGCTCTACATCAGGATTTAGCTTACTTTCAGCTCTACGTCGGGACGTGTGTTGGGCTCTACGTCGGGACGTGTGTTTGGCTCGTCGTCGGGACGTGTGTTGGGCTCTACGTCGGGACGTGTGTTTGCCTCTGCGTCGGGACGTGTGTTTGGCTCTGCGTCGGGACGTGTGTTTGGCTCTGCGTCGGGACGTGTGTTGGGCTCTGCGTCGGGACGTGTGTTGGGCTCTGCGTCGGGACGTGTGTTGGGCTCTGCGTCGGGACGTGTGTTGGGCTCTACGTCGGGACGTGTGTTGGGCTCTACCTCAGGATTTAGCTTACTTTCAGCTCTACGTCGGGACGTGTGTTGGGCTGTACGTCGGGACATGTGTTGGGCTGTACGTCGGGACGTGTGTTGGGCTCTCCGTCGGGACGTGTGTTGGGCTCTATGTCAGGATTTAGCTTACATTCAGCTCTACGTCGGGACGTGTGTTGGGCTCTACGTCGGGACGTGTGTTGGGCTCTACCTCAGGATTTAGCTTACTTTCAGCTCTACGTCGGGACGTGTGTTGGGCTCTACGTCGGGACGTGTGTTGGGCTCTACGTCGGGACGTGTGTTGGGCTCTACGTCAGGACGTGTGTTGGGCTCTACGTCGGGACGTCTGTTGGGCTCTACGTCGGGACGTGTGTTGGGCTCTACCTCATGATTTAGCTTGCTTTCCGCTCTGCGTCGGGACGTGTGTTGGGCTCTACCTCAGGATTTAGCTTACTTTCCGCTCTGCGTCGGGACGTGTGTTGGTCTGTACGTCGGGACGTGTGTTGGGCTGTACGTCGGGACGTGTGTTGGGCTCTACGTCGGGACGTGTGTTGGGCTCTACGTCTGGACGTGTGTTGGGCTCTACGTCGGGACGTGTGTTGGGCTCTACCTCAGGATTTAGCTTACTTTCCGCTCTGCGTCGGGACGCGTGTTGGGCTCTACCTCAGGATTTAGCTTACTTAACGCTCTGCGTCGGGACGTGTGTTGGGTTCTACATCAGGATTTAGCTTACTTTCACCTCTACGTCGGGACGTGTGTTGGGCTCTATGTCGGGACGTGTGTTGGGCTCTACATCAGGATTTAGCTTACTTTCAGCTCTACGTCGGGACGTGTGTTTGGCTCTACTTCGGGACGTGTGTTGGGCTCCACATCAGCATTTCGCTTACTTTCAGCTCTACGTCGGGACGTGTGTTGGGCTCTACGTCGGGACGTCTATTGGGCTCTACATCAGGATTTAGCTTACTTTCAGCTCTACGTCGGGACGTGTGTTGGGCTCTACGTCGGGACGTGTGTTGGGCTCTACGTCTGGACGTGTGTTGGGCTCTACGTCGGGACGTGTGTTGGGCTCTACATCAGGATTTAGCTTACTTTCATCTCTACGTCGGGACGTGTGTTGGGCACTACGTCGGGACGTGTGTTGGGTTCTACGTCGGGACGTGTGTTGGGCTCTACGTCGGGACGTGTGTTGGTCTCTACATCAGGATTTGGCATACTTTCAGCTCTACGTCGGGAAATGTGTTATGCTCTTTGTCGGGACGTGTGTTGGGCTCTACGTCGGGACATGTGTTGGGCTCTACATCAGGACTTAGCTTACTTTCAGCTCTACGTTGGGACGTGTGTTGGGCTCTACGTTGGGACGTGTGTTGGGCTCTACATCAGGATTTAGCTTACTTTCAGCTCAACGTCTGGATGTGTATTGGGCTCTACGTCGGGATGTCTGTTGGGCTCTACGTCGGGACGTGTGTTGGGTTCTACATCAGGATTTAGCTTACTTTCACCTCTACGTCGGGACGTGTGTTGGGCTCTACGTCGGGACGTGTGTTGGGCTCTATGTCGGGACGTGTGTTGGGCTTTACGTCGGGACGTGTGTTGGGCTCTACGTCGGGATGTGTGTTGGGCTCTACGTCGGGACGTGTGTTGGGCTGTACATCAGGATTTAGCTTACTTTCAGCTGTACGTCGGGACGTGTGTTGGGCTCTACATCAGGATTTAGCTTACTTTCAGCTGTACGTCGGGACGTGTGTTGGGCTCTACGTCGAGACATGTGTTGGGCTCTACATCAGGATTTAGCTTACTTTCAGCTCTACGTCGGGACGTGCGTTGGGCTCTACGTCGGGACGTGCGTTGGGCTTTACGTCGGGACGTGCGTTGGGCTCTACATCAGGATTTAGCGTACTTTCAGCTCTACGTCGGGACATGTGTTGGGTTCTACGTCGCGACGTGTGTTGGGCTCTACGTCGAGACGTATGTTGGGCTCTACATCAGGATTTAGCTTACTTTCAGCTCTACGTCGGGACGTGTGTTGGGCTCTACGTCGGTACTTGTGTTGGGCTCTACGTCGGGACGTGTGTTGGGCTCTACGTCGGGACGTGTGTTGGGTTCTACATCAGGATTTAGCTTACTTTGAGTTCTACGTCGGGACGTGTGTTGGGCTCTACGTTGGGATGTGTGTTGGGCTCTACATCAGGATTTAGCTTACTTTCAGCTCTACGTGGGGACGTGTTTTCGGATCGACATCAGGATTTAGCTTACTTTCAGCTCTACTTCGGGACGTGTCTTGGGCTCTACGTCAGGACGTGTGTTGGGCTCTACGTCGGGACGTGTGTTGGGCTCTTCGTCGGGACGTCTCTTGGGCTCTACATCAGGATTTAGCTTACTTTCAGCTCTACGTCGGGACGTGTGTTGGGCTCTACGTCGGTACTTGTGTTGGGCTCTACGTCGGGACGTGTGTTGGGCTCTACGTCGGGACTTGTGTTGGGCTCTACGTCGCGACGTGTGTTGGGCTCTACGTCGCGACGTGTGTTGGGCTCTACGTCGCGACGTGTGTTGGGCTCTACGTCGCGACGTGTGTTGGGCTCTACGTCGAGACGTATATTGGGCTCTACATCAGGGTTTACCTTACTTTCAGCTCTACGTCGGGACGTGAGTTCGTGTCTACGTCGGGACGTGGGTTCGTGTCTACGTCGGGACGTGTGCTGGGCTCTATGTCGGGACGTGTGCTGGGCTCTACGTCGGGACATGTGCTGGGCTCTACGTCGCGACGTGTGTTGGGCTCTACGTCGCGACGTGTGTTGGAGTCTGCCTCGGGACGTGTGTTGGGCTCTACGTCCGGACGTGTGTTGGACTCTACGTCGGGACGTGTGTTGGGCTCTACATCAGGATTTAGCTTACTTTCAGCTCTACGTCAGGACGTGTGTTGGGCTCTACATCAGGGTTTAGCGTACTTTCAGCTCTACGTCGGGACGTGTGTTGGGCTCTACGTCGGGACGTGTGTTGGGCTCTACGTTGGGACGTCTGTTGGGCTCTACGTCGGGACGTGTGTTGGGCTCTAGATCAGGATTTAGCTTACTTTCAGCTCTACGAGGGGACGTGTGTTGGGCTCGACATCAGGATTTAGCTTACTTTCAGCTCTACGTCGGGAAATGTGTTATGCTCTTTGTCGGGACGTGTGTTGGGCTCTACATCAGATTTAGCTTTCTTTCAGCTCTACGTCGGGACTTGTGTTGGGCTCTACATCAGGATTTAGCTTGTTTTCAGCTCTACGTCGGGACGTGTGTTGGGCTCTACATCGGGACGTGTGTTGGGCTCTACATCAGGATTTAGCTTACTTACAGCTCTACGTCGGGACATGTGTTGGGCTCTACGTTGGGACGTGTGTTGGGCTCTACATCAGGACTTAGCTTACTTTCAGCTCTACGTTGGGACGTGTGTTGGGCTCTACGTTGGGACGTGTGTTGGGCTCTACATCAGGATTTAGCTTACTTTCAGCTCAACGTCGGGATGTGTGTTGGGCTCTACGTCGGGATGTCTGTTGGGCTCTACGTCGGGACGTGTGTTGGGTTCTACATCAGGATTTAGCTTACTTTCACCTCTACGTCGGGACGTGTGTTGGGCTCTACGTCGGGACGTGTGTTGGGCTCTATGTCGGGACGTGTGTTGGGCTCTATGTCGGGACGTGTGTTGGGCTTTACGTCGGGACCTGTGTTGGGCTCTACGTCGGGATGTGTGTTGGGCTCTACGTCGGGATGTGTGTTGGGCTCTACGTCGGGACGTGTGTTGGGCTCTACATCAGGATTTAGCTTACTTTCAGCTCTACGTCGGGACGTGTGTTGGGCTCTACTTCGGGACGTGTGTTGGGCTCCACATCAGCATTTCGCTTACTTTCAGCTCTACGTCGGGACGTGTGTTGGGCTCTACGTCGGGACGTCTATTGGGCTCTACATCAGGATTTAGCTTACTTTCAGCTCTACGTCGGGACGTGTGTTGGGCTCTACGTCGGGAAATGTGTTATGCTCTTTGTCGGGACGTGTGTTGGGCTCTACGTCGGGACGTGTGTTGGGCTCTACATCAGGACTTAGCTTACTTTCAGCTCTACGTTGGGACGTGTGTTGGGCTCTACGTTGGGACGTGTGTTGGGCTCTACATCAGGATTTAGCTTACTTTCAGCTCAACGTCTGGATGTGTATTGGGCTCTACGTCGGGATGTCTGTTGGGCTCTACGTCGGGACGTGTGTTGGGTTCTACATCAGGATTTAGCTTACTTTCACCTCTACGTCGGGACGTGTGTTGGGCTCTACGTCGGGACGTGTGTTGGGCTCTATGTCGGGACGTGTGTTGGGCTTTACGTCGGGACGTGTGTTGGGCTCTACGTCGGGATTTGTGTTGGGCTCTACGTCGGGACGTGTGTTGGGCTGTACATCAGGATTTAGCTTACTTTCAGCTGTACGTCGGGACGTGTGTTGGGCTCTACATCAGGATTTAGCTTACTTTCAGCTGTACGTCTGGACGTGTGTTGGGCTCTACGTCGAGACATGTGTTGGGCTCTACATCAGGATTTAGCTTACTTTCAGCTCTACGTCGGGACGTGCGTTGGGCTCTACGTCGGGACGTGCGTTGGGCTTTACGTCGGGACGTGCGTTGGGCTCTACATCAGGATTTAGCGTACTTTCAGCTCTACGTCGGGACATGTGTTGGGTTCTACGTCGCGACGTGTGTTGGGCTCTACGTCGAGACGTATGTTGGGCTCTACATCAGGATTTAGCTTACTTTCAGCTCTACGTCGGGACGTGTGTTGGGCTCTACGTCGGGACGTGTGTTGGGCTCTACGTCGGGACGTGTGTTGGGCTCTACGTTGGGATGTGTGTTGGGCTCTACATCAGGATTTAGCTTACTTTCAGCTCTACGTGGGGACGTGTTTTCGGATCGACATCAGGATTTAGCTTACTTTCAGCTCTACTTCGGGACGTGTCTTGGGCTCTACGTCAGGACGTGTGTTGGGCTCTACGTCGGGACGTGTGTTGGGCTCTTCGTCGGGACGTCTCTTGGGCTCTACATCAGGATTTAGCTTACTTTCAGCTCTACGTCGGGACGTGTGTTGGGCTCTACGTCGGTACTTGTGTTGGGCTCTACGTCGGGACGTGTGTTGGGCTCTACGTCGGGACTTGTGTTGGGCTCTACGTCGCGACGTGTGTTGGGCTCTACGTCGCGACGTGTGTTGGGCTCTACGTCGAGACGTATGTTGGGCTCTACATCAGGGTTTACCTTACTTTCAGCTCTACGTCGGGACGTGAGTTCGTGTCTACGTCGGGACGTGGGTTCGTGTCTACGTCGGGACGTGTGCTGGGCTCTATGTCGGGACGTGTGCTGGGCTCTACGTCGGGACATGTGCTGGGCTCTACGTCGCGACGTGTGTTGGGCTCTACGTCGCGACGTGTGTTGGAGTCTGCCTCGGGACGTGTGTTGGGCTCTACGTCGGGACGTGTGTTGGGCTCTACGTCGGGACGTGTGTTGGGCTCTACATCAGGATTTAGCTTACTTTCAGCTCTACGTCAGGACGTGTGTTGGGATCTACGTCAGGACGTGTGTTGGGCTCTACGTCGGGACGTGTGTTGGGCTCTACGTCGGGACGTATGTTGGGCTCTACGTCTGGACGTGTGTTGGGCTCTACGTCGGGACGTATGTTGGGCTCTACATCAGGATTTAGCTTACTTTCAGCTCTACGTCGGGACGTGTGTTGGGCACTACGTCGGGACGTGTGTTGGGTTCTACGTCGGGACGTGTGTTGGGCTCTACGTCGGGACGTGTGTTGGGCTCTACGTCGGGACGTATGTTGGTCTCTACATCAGGATTTGGCATACTTTCAGCTCTACGTCGGGAAATGTGTTATGCTCTTTGTCGGGACGTGTGTTGGGCTCTACATCAGATTTAGCTTTCTTTCAGCTCTACGTCGGGACCTGTGTTGGGCTCTACGTCGGGATGTGTGTTGGGCTCTACGTCGGGATGTGTGTTGGGCTCTACGTCGGGACGTGTGTTGGGCTCTATGTCGGGACGTGTGTTGGGCTCTATGTCGGGACGTGTGTTGGGCTTTACGTCGGGACGTGTGTTGGGCTCTACGTCGGGATGTGTGTTGGGCTCTACGTCGGGACGTGTGTTGGGCTGTACATCAGGATTTAGCTTACTTTCAGCTGTACGTCGGGACGTGTGTTGGGCTCTACATCAGGATTTAGCTTACTTTCAGCTGTACGTCGGGACGTGTGTTGGGCTCTACGTCGAGACATGTGTTGGGCTCTACATCAGGATTTAGCTTACTTTCAGCTCTACGTCGGGACGTGCGTTGGGCTCTACGTCGGGACGTGCGTTGGGCTTTACGTCGGGACGTGCGTTGGGCTCTACATCAGGATTTAGCGTACTTTCAGCTCTACGTCGGGACATGTGTTGGGTTCTACGTCGCGACGTGTGTTGGGCTCTACGTCGAGACGTATGTTGGGCTCTACATCAGGATTTAGCTTACTTTCAGCTCTACGTCGGGACGTGTGTTGGGCTCTACGTCGGTACTTGTGTTGGGCTCTACGTCGGGACGTGTGTTGGGCTCTACGTCGGGACGTGTGTTGGGTTCTACATCAGGATTTAGCTTACTTTGAGTTCTACGTCGGGACGTGTGTTGGGCTCTACGTTGGGATGTGTGTTGGGCTCTACATCAGGATTTAGCTTACTTTCAGCTCTACGTGGGGACGTGTTTTCGGATCGACATCAGGATTTAGCTTACTTTCAGCTCTACTTCGGGACGTGTCTTGGGCTCTACGTCAGGACGTGTGTTGGGCTCTACGTCGGGACGTGTGTTGGGCTCCTCGTCGGGACGTCTCTTGGGCTCTACATCAGGATTTAGCTTACTTTCAGCTCTACGTCGGGACGTGTGTTGGGCTCTACGTCGGTACTTGTGTTGGGCTCTACGTCGGGACGTGTGTTGGGCTCTACGTCGGGACTTGTGTTGGGCTCTACGTCGCGACGTGTGTTGGGCTCTACGTCGCGACGTGTGTTGGGCTCTACGTCGCGACGTGTGTTGGGCTCTACGTCGCGACGTGTGTTGGGCTCTACGTCGAGACGTATGTTGGGCTCTACATCAGGGTTTACCTTACTTTCAGCTCTACGTCGGGACGTGAGTTCGTCTCTACGTCGGGACGTGGGTTCGTGTCTACGTCGGGACGTGTGCTGGGCTCTATGTCGGGACGTGTGCTGGGCTCTACGTCGGGACATGTGCTGGGCTCTACGTCGCGACGTGTGTTGGGCTCTACGTCGCGACGTGTGTTGGAGTCTGCCTCGGGACGTGTGTTGGGCTCTACGTCCGGACGTGTGTTGGACTCTACGTCGGGACGTGTGTTGGGCTCTACATCAGGATTTAGCTTACTTTCAGCTCTACGTCAGGACGTGTGTTGGGCTCTACATCAGGGTTTAGCGTACTTTCAGCTCTACGTCGGGACGTGTGTTGGGCTCTACGTCGGGACGTGTGTTGGGCTCTACGTTGGGACGTCTGTTGGGCTCTACGTCGGGACGTGTGTTGGGCTCTAGATCAGGATTTAGATTACTTTCAGCTCTACGAGGGGACGTGTGTTGGGCTCGACATCAGGATTTAGCTTACTTTCAGCTCTACGTCGGGAAATGTGTTATGCTCTTTGTCGGGACGTGTGTTGGGCTCTACATCAGATTTAGCTTTCTTTCAGCTCTACGTCGGGACTTGTGTTGGGCTCTACATCAGGATTTAGCTTGTTTTCAGCTCTACGTCGGGACGTGTGTTGGGCTCTACATCGGGACGTGTGTTGGGCTCTACATCAGGATTTAGCTTACTTACAGCTCTACGTCGGGACATGTGTTGGGCTCTACGTTGGGACGTGTGTTGGGCTCTACATCAGGACTTAGCTTACTTTCAGCTCTACGTTGGGACGTGTGTTGGGCTCTACGTTGGGACGTGTGTTGGGCTCTACATCAGGATTTAGCTTACTTTCAGCTCAACGTCGGGATGTGTGTTGGGCTCTACGTCGGGATGTCTGTTGGGCTCTACGTCGGGACGTGTGTTGGGTTCTACATCAGGATTTAGCTTACTTTCACCTCTACGTCGGGACGTGTGTTGGGCTCTACGTCGGGACGTGTGTTGGGCTCTATGTCGGGACGTGTGTTGGGCTCTATGTCGGGACGTGTGTTGGGCTCTATGTCGGGACGTGTGTTGGGCTTTACGTCGGGACCTGTGTTGGGCTCTACGTCGGGATGTGTGTTGGGCTCTACGTCGGGATGTGTGTTGGGCTCTACGTCGGGACGTGTGTTGGGCTCTACATCAGGATTTAGCTTACTTTCAGCTCTACGTCGGGACGTGTGTTGGGCTCTACTTCGGGACGTGTGTTGGGCTCCACATCAGCATTTCGCTTACTTTCAGCTCTACGTCGGGACGTGTGTTGGGCTCTACGTCGGGACGTCTATTGGGCTCTACATCAGGATTTAGCTTACTTTCAGCTCTACGTCGGGACGTGTGTTGGGCTCTACGTCGGGAAATGTGTTATGCTCTTTGTCGGGACGTGTGTTGGGCTCTACGTCGGGACATGTGTTGGGCTCTACATCAGGACTTAGCTTACTTTCAGCTCTACGTTGGGACGTGTGTTGGGCTCTACGTTGGGACGTGTGTTGGGCTCTACATCAGGATTTAGCTTACTTTCAGCTCAACGTCTGGATGTGTATTGGGCTCTACGTCGGGATGTCTGTTGGGCTCTACGTCGGGACGTGTGTTGGGTTCTACATCAGGATTTAGCTTACTTTCACCTCTACGTCGGGACGTGTGTTGGGCTCTACGTCGGGACGTGTGTTGGGCTCTATGTCGGGACGTGTGTTGGGCTTTACGTCGGGACGTGTGTTGGGCTCTACGTCGGGATGTGTGTTGGGCTCTACGTCGGGACGTGTGTTGGGCTGTACATCAGGATTTAGCTTACTTTCAGCTGTACGTCGGGACGTGTGTTGGGCTCTACATCAGGATTTAGCTTACTTTCAGCTGTACGTCTGGACGTGTGTTGGGCTCTACGTCGAGACGTATGTTGGGCTCTACATCAGGATTTAGCTTACTTTCAGCTCTACGTCGGGACGTGTGTTGGGCTCTACGTCGGGACGTGTGTTGGGCTCTACGTCGGGACGTGTGTTGGGTTCTACATCAGGATTTAGCTTACTTTGAGTTCTACGTCGGGACGTGTGTTGGGCTCTACGTTGGGATGTGTGTTGGGCTCTACATCAGGATTTAGCTTACTTTGAGTTCTACGTGGGGACGTGTTTTCGGCTCGACATCAGGATTTAGCTTACTTTCAGCTCTACTTCGGGACGTGTCTTGGGCTCTACGTCAGGACGTGTGTTGGGCTCTACGTCGGGACGTGTGTTGGGCTCTTCGTCGGGACGTCTGTTGGGCTCTACATCAGGATTTAGCTTACTTTCAGCTCTACGTCGGGACGTGTGTTGGGCTCTACGTCGGTACTTGTGTTGGGCTCTACGTCGGGACTTGTGTTGGGCTCTACGTCGCGACGTGTGTTGGGCTCTACGTCGCGACGTGTGTTGGGCTCTACGTCGAGACGTATGTTGGGCTCTACATCAGGGTTTACCTTACTTTCAGCTCTACGTCGGGACGTGAGTTCGTGTCTACGTCGGGACGTGGGTTCGTGTCTACGTCGGGACGTGTGCTGGGCTCTATGTCGGGACGTGTGCTGGGCTCTACGTCGGGACATGTGCTGGGCTCTACGTCGCGACGTGTGTTGGGCTCTACGTCGCGACGTGTGTTGGAGTCTGCCTCGGGACGTGTGTTGGGCTCTACGTCGGGACGTGTGTTGGACTCTACGTCGGGACGTGTGTTTGGCTCTACATCAGGATTTAGCTTACTTTCAGCTCTACGTCAGGACGTGTGTTGGGCTCTACATCAGGGTTTAGCGTACTTTCAGCTCTACTTCGGGACGTGTGTTGGGCTCTACGTCGGGACGTGTGTTGGGCTCTACGTTGGGACGTCTGTTGGGCTCTACGTCGGGATGTGTGTTGGGCTCTAGATCAGGATTTAGCTTACTTTCAGCTCTACGAGGGGACGTGTGTTGGGCTCGACATCAGGATTTAGCTTACTTTCAGCTCTACGTCGGGACGTGTGTTGGGCTCTACGTCGGGACGTGTGTTGGGCTCTACATCAGGATTTGGCATACTTTCAGCTCTACGTCGGGAAATGTGTTATGCTCTTTCTCGGGACGTGTGTTGGGCTCTACATCAGATTTAGCTTTCTTTCAGCTCTACGTCGGGACTTGTGTTGGGCTCTACATCAGGATTTAGCTTGTTTTCAGCTCTACTTCGGGACGTGTGTTGGGCTCTACATCGGGACGTGTGTTGGGCTCTACATCAGGATTTAGCTTACTTACAGCTCTACGTCGGGACATGTGTTGGGCTCTACGTTGGGACGTGTGTTGGGCTCTACATCAGGACTTAGCTTACTTTCAGCTCTACGTTGGGACGTGTGTTGGGCTCTACGTTGGGACGTGTGTTGGGCTCTACATCAGGATTTAGCTTACTTTCAGCTCAACGTCGGGATGTGTGTTGGGCTCTACGTCGGGATGTCTGTTGGGCTCTATGTCGGGACGTGTGTTGGGCTCTACGTCGGGACGTGTGTTGGGCTCTATGTCGGGACGTGTGTTGGGCTCTATGTCGGGACGTGTGTTGGGCTTTACGTCGGGACGTGTGTTGGGCTGTACGTCGGGATGTGTGTTGGGCTCTACGTCGGGACGTGTGTTGGGCTCTACATCAGGATTTAGCTTACTTTCAGCTGTACGTCGGGACGTGTGTTGGGCTCTATATCAGGATTTAGCGTACTTTCAGCTCTACGTCGGGACATGTGTTGGGTTCTACGTCGCGACGTGTGTTGGGCTCTACGTCGAGACGTATGTTGGGCTCTACATCAGGATTTAGCTTACTTTCAGCTCTACGTCGGGACGTGTGTTGGGCTCTACGTCGGTACTTGTGTTGGGCTCTACGTCGGGACGTGTGTTGGGCTCTACGTCGGGACGTGTGTTGGGTTCTACATCAGGATTTAGCTTACTTTGAGTTCTACGTCGGGACGTGTGTTGGGCTCTACGTTGGGATGTGTGTTGGGCTCTACATCAGGATTTAGCTTACTTTCAGCTCTACGTGGGGACGTGTTTTCGGATCGACATCAGGATTTAGCTTACTTTCAGCTCTACTTCGGGACGTGTCTTGGGCTCTACGTCAGGACGTGTGTTGGGCTCTACGTCGGGACGTGTGTTGGGCTCTTCGTCGGGACGTCTCTTGGGCTCTACATCAGGATTTAGCTTACTTTCAGCTCTACGTCGGGACGTGTGTTGGGCTCTACGTCGGTACTTGTGTTGGGCTCTACGTCGGGACGTGTGTTGGGCTCTACGTCGGGACTTGTGTTGGGCTCTACGTCGCGACGTGTGTTGGGCTCTACGTCGCGACGTGTGTTGGGCTCTACGTCGCGACGTGTGTTGGGCTCTACGTCGAGACGTATGTTGGGCTCTACATCAGGGTTTACCTTACTTTCAGCTCTACGTCGGGACGTGAGTTCGTGTCTACGTCGGGACGTGGGTTCGTGTCTACGTCGGGACGTGTGCTGGGCTCTATGTCGGGACGTGTGCTGGGCTCTACGTCGGGACATGTGCTGGGCTCTACGTCGCGACGTGTGTTGGGCTCTACGTCGCGACGTGTGTTGGAGTCTGCCTCGGGACGTGTGTTGGGCTCTACGTCCGGACGTGTGTTGGACTCTACGTCGGGACGTGTGTTGGGCTCTACATCAGGATTTAGCTTACTTTCAGCTCTACGTCAGGACGTGTGTTGGGCTCTACATCAGGGTTTAGCGTACTTTCAGCTCTACGTCGGGACGTGTGTTGGGCTCTACGTCGGGACGTGTGTTGGGCTCTACGTTGGGACGTCTGTTGGGCTCTACGTCGGGACGTGTGTTGGGCTCTAGATCAGGATTTAGCTTACTTTCAGCTCTACGAGGGGACGTGTGTTGGGCTCGACATCAGGATTTAGCTTACTTTCAGCTCTACGTCGGGAAATGTGTTATGCTCTTTGTCGGGACGTGTGTTGGGCTCTACATCAGATTTAGCTTTCTTTCAGCTCTACGTCGGGACTTGTGTTGGGCTCTACATCAGGATTTAGCTTGTTTTCAGCTCTACGTCGGGACGTGTGTTGGGCTCTACATCGGGACGTGTGTTGGGCTCTACATCAGGATTTAGCTTACTTACAGCTCTACGTCGGGACATGTGTTTGGCTCTACGTTGGGACGTGTGTTGGGCTCTACATCAGGACTTAGCTTACTTTCAGCTCTACGTTGGGACGTGTGTTGGGCTCTACGTTGGGACGTGTGTTGGGCTCTACATCAGGATTTAGCTTACTTTCAGCTCAACGTCGGGATGTGTGTTGGGCTCTACGTCGGGATGTCTGTTGGGCTCTACGTCGGGACGTGTGTTGGGTTCTACATCAGGATTTAGCTTACTTTCACCTCTACGTCGGGACGTGTGTTGGGCTCTACGTCGGGACGTGTGTTGGGCTCTATGTCGGGACGTGTGTTGGGCTCTATGTCGGGACGTGTGTTGGGCTTTACGTCGGGACCTGTGTTGGGCTCTACGTCGGGATGTGTGTTGGGCTCTACGTCGGGATGTGTGTTGGGCTCTACGTCGGGACGTGTGTTGGGCTCTACATCAGGATTTAGCTTACTTTCAGCTCTACGTCGGGACGTGTGTTGGGCTCTACTTCGGGACGTGTGTTGGGCTCCACATCAGCATTTCGCTTACTTTCAGCTCTACGTCGGGACGTGTGTTGGGCTCTACGTCGGGACGTCTATTGGGCTCTACATCAGGATTTAGCTTACTTTCAGCTCTACGTCGGGACGTGTGTTGGGCTCTACGTCGGGAAATGTGTTATGCTCTTTGTCGGGACGTGTGTTGGGCTCTACGTCGGGACGTGTGTTGGGCTCTACATCAGGACTTAGCTTACTTTCAGCTCTACGTTGGGACGTGTGTTGGGCTCTACGTTGGGACGTGTGTTGGGCTCTACATCAGGATTTAGCTTACTTTCAGCTCAACGTCTGGATGTGTATTGGGCTCTACGTCGGGATGTCTGTTGGGCTCTACGTCGGGACGTGTGTTGGGTTCTACATCAGGATTTACCTTACTTTCACCTCTACGTCGGGACGTGTGTTGGGCTCTACGTCGGGACGTGTGTTGGGCTCTATGTCGGGACGTGTGTTGGGCTTTACGTCGGGACGTGTGTTGGGCTCTACGTCGGGATGTGTGTTGGGCTCTACGTCGGGACGTGTGTTGGGCTGTACATCAGGATTTAGCTTACTTTCAGCTGTACGTCGGGACGTGTGTTGGGCTCTACATCAGGATTTAGCTTACTTTCAGCTGTACGTCTGGACGTGTGTTGGGCTCTACGTCGAGACATGTGTTGGGCTCTACATCAGGATTTAGCTTACTTTCAGCTCTACGTCGGGACGTGCGTTGGGCTCTACGTCGGGACGTGCGTTGGGCTTTACGTCGGGACGTGCGTTGGGCTCTACATCAGGATTTAGCGTACTTTCAGCTCTACGTCGGGACATGTGTTGGGTTCTACGTCGCGACGTGTGTTGGGCTCTACGTCGAGACGTATGTTGGGCTCTACATCAGGATTTAGCTTACTTTCAGCTCTACGTCGGGACGTGTGTTGGGCTCTACGTCGGGACGTGTGTTGGGCTCTACGTTGGGATGTGTGTTGGGCTCTACATCAGGATTTAGCTTACTTTCAGCTCTACGTGGGGACGTGTTTTCGGATCGACATCAGGATTTAGCTTACTTTCAGCTCTACTTCGGGACGTGTCTTGGGCTCTACGTCAGGACGTGTGTTGGGCTCTACGTCGGGACGTGTGTTGGGCTCTTCGTCGGGACGTCTCTTGGGCTCTACATCAGGATTTAGCTTACTTTCAGCTCTACGTCGGGACGTGTGTTGGGCTCTACGTCGGTACTTGTGTTGGGCTCTACGTCGGGACGTGTGTTGGGCTCTACGTCGGGACTTGTGTTGGGCTCTACGTCGCGACGTGTGTTGGGCTCTATGTCGCGACGTGTGTTGGGCTCTACGTCGAGACGTATGTTGGGCTCTACATCAGGGTTTACCTTACTTTCAGCTCTACGTCGGGACGTGAGTTCGTGTCTACGTCGGGACGTGGGTTCGTGTCTACGTCGGGACGTGTGCTGGGCTCTATGTCGGGACGTGTGCTGGGCTCTACGTCGGGACATGTGCTGGGCTCTACGTCGCGACGTGTGTTGGGCTCTACGTCGCGACGTGTGTTGGAGTCTGCCTCGGGACGTGTGTTGGGCTCTACGTCGGGACGTGTGTTGGACTCTACGTCGGGACGTGTGTTGGGCTCTACATCAGGATTTAGCTTACTTTCAGCTCTACGTCAGGACGTGTGTTGGGATCTACGTCAGGACGTGTGTTGGGCTCTACGTCGGGACGTGTGTTGGGCTCTACGTCGGGACGTGTGTTGGGCTCTACGTCTGGACGTGTGTTGGGCTCTACGTCGGGACGTATGTTGGGCTCTACATCAGGATTTAGCTTACTTTCAGCTCTACGTCGGGACGTGTGTTGGGCACTACGTCGGGACGTGTGTTGGGTTCTACGTCGGGACGTGTGTTGGGCTCTACGTCGGGACGTGTGTTGGTCTCTACATCAGGATTTGGCATACTTTCAGCTCTACGTCGGGAAATGTGTTATGCTCTTTGTCGGGACGTGTGTTGGGCTCTACATCAGATTTAGCTTTCTTTCAGCTCTACGTCGGGACCTGTGTTGGGCTCTACGTCGGGATGTGTGTTGGGCTCTACGTCGGGATGTGTGTTGGGCTCTACGTCGGGACGTGTGTTGGGCTCTACGTCGGGACGTGTGTTGGGCTCTATGTCGGGACGTGTGTTGGGCTTTACGTCGGGACGTGTGTTGGGCTCTACGTCGGGATGTGTGTTGGGCTCTACGTCGGGACGTGTGTTGGGCTGTACATCAGGATTTAGCTTACTTTCAGCTGTACGTCGGGACGTGTGTTGGGCTCTACATCAGGATTTAGCTTACTTTCAGCTGTACGTCGGGACGTGTGTTGGGCTCTACGTCGAGACATGTGTTGGGCTCTACATCAGGATTTAGCTTACTTTCAGCTCTACGTCGGGACGTGCGTTGGGCTCTACGTCGGGACGTGCGTTGGGCTTTACGTCGGGACGTGCGTTGGGCTCTACATCAGGATTTAGCGTACTTTCAGCTCTACGTCGGGACATGTGTTGGGTTCTACGTCGCGACGTGTGTTGGGCTCTACGTCGAGACGTATGTTGGGCTCTACATCAGGATTTAGCTTACTTTCAGCTCTACGTCGGGACGTGTGTTGGGCTCTACGTCGGTACTTGTGTTGGGCTCTACGTCGGGACGTGTGTTGGGCTCTACGTCGGGACGTGTGTTGGGTTCTACATCAGGATTTAGCTTACTTTGAGTTCTACGTCGGGACGTGTGTTGGGCTCTACGTTGGGATGTGTGTTGGGCTCTACATCAGGATTTAGCTTACTTTCAGCTCTACGTGGGGACGTGTTTTCGGATCGACATCAGGATTTAGCTTACTTTCAGCTCTACTTCGGGACGTGTCTTGGGCTCTACGTCAGGACGTGTGTTGGGCTCTACGTCGGGACGTGTGTTGGGCTCTTCGTCGGGACGTCTCTTGGGCTCTACATCAGGATTTAGCTTACTTTCAGCTCTACGTCGGGACGTGTGTTGGGCTCTACGTCGGTACTTGTGTTGGGCTCTACGTCGGGACGTGTGTTGGGCTCTACGTCGGGACTTGTGTTGGGCTCTACGTCGCGACGTGTGTTGGGCTCTACGTCGCGACGTGTGTTGGGCTCTACGTCGCGACGTGTGTTGGGCTCTACGTCGAGACGTATGTTGGGCTCTACATCAGGGTTTACCTTACTTTCAGCTCTACGTCGGGACGTGAGTTCGTCTCTACGTCGGGACGTGGGTTCGTGTCTACGTCGGGACGTGTGCTGGGCTCTATGTCGGGACGTGTGCTGGGCTCTACGTCGGGACATGTGCTGGGCTCTACGTCGCGACGTGTGTTGGGCTCTACGTCGCGACGTGTGTTGGAGTCTGCCTCGGGACGTGTGTTGGGCTCTACGTCCGGACGTGTGTTGGACTCTACGTCGGGACGTGTGTTGGGCTCTACATCAGGATTTAGCTTACTTTCAGCTCTACGTCAGGACGTGTGTTGGGCTCTACATCAGGGTTTAGCGTACTTTCAGCTCTACGTCGGGACGTGTGTTGGGCTCTACGTCGGGACGTGTGTTGGGCTCTACGTTGGGACGTCTGTTGGGCTCTACGTCGGGACGTGTGTTGGGCTCTAGATCAGGATTTAGCTTACTTTCAGCTCTACGAGGGGACGTGTGTTGGGCTCGACATCAGGATTTAGCTTACTTTCAGCTCTACGTCGGGAAATGTGTTATGCTCTTTGTCGGGACGTGTGTTGGGCTCTACATCAGATTTAGCTTTCTTTCAGCTCTACGTCGGGACTTGTGTTGGGCTCTACATCAGGATTTAGCTTGTTTTCAGCTCTACGTCGGGACGTGTGTTGGGCTCTACATCGGGACGTGTGTTGGGCTCTACATCAGGATTTAGCTTACTTACAGCTCTACGTCGGGACATGTGTTGGGCTCTACGTTGGGACGTGTGTTGGGCTCTACATCAGGACTTAGCTTACTTTCAGCTCTACGTTGGGACGTGTGTTGGGCTCTACGTTGGGACGTGTGTTGGGCTCTACATCAGGATTTAGCTTACTTTCAGCTCAACGTCGGGATGTGTGTTGGGCTCTACGTCGGGATGTCTGTTGGGCTCTACGTCGGGACGTGTGTTGGGTTCTACATCAGGATTTAGCTTACTTTCACCTCTACGTCGGGACGTGTGTTGGGCTCTACGTCGGGACGTGTGTTGGGCTCTATGTCGGGACGTGTGTTGGGCTCTATGTCGGGACGTGTGTTGGGCTCTATGTCGGGACGTGTGTTGGGCTTTACGTCGGGACCTGTGTTGGGCTCTACGTCGGGATGTGTGTTGGGCTCTACGTCGGGATGTGTGTTGGGCTCTACGTCGGGATGTGTGTTGGGCTCTACGTCGGGACGTGTGTTGGGCTCTACATCAGGATTTAGCTTACTTTCAGCTCTACGTCGGGACGTGTGTTGGGCTCTACTTCGGGACGTGTGTTGGGCTCCACATCAGCATTTCGCTTACTTTCAGCTCTACGTCGGGACGTGTGTTGGGCTCTACGTCGGGACGTCTATTGGGCTCTACATCAGGATTTAGCTTACTTTCAGCTCTACGTCGGGACGTGTGTTGGGCTCTACGTCGGGAAATGTGTTATGCTCTTTGTCGGGACGTGTGTTGGGCTCTACGTCGGGACGTGTGTTGGGCTCTACATCAGGACTTAGCTTACTTTCAGCTCTACGTTGGGACGTGTGTTGGGCTCTACGTTGGGACGTGTGTTGGGCTCTACATCAGGATTTAGCTTACTTTCAGCTCAACGTCTGGATGTGTATTGGGCTCTACGTCGGGATGTCTGTTGGGCTCTACGTCGGGACGTGTGTTGGGTTCTACATCAGGATTTAGCTTACTTTCACCTCTACGTCGGGACGTGTGTTGGGCTCTACGTCGGGACGTGTGTTGGGCTCTATGTCGGGACGTGTGTTGGGCTTTACGTCGGGACGTGTGTTGGGCTCTACGTCGGGATGTGTGTTGGGCTCTACGTCGGGACGTGTGTTGGGCTGTACATCAGGATTTAGCTTACTTTCAGCTGTACGTCGGGACGTGTGTTGGGCTCTACATCAGGATTTAGCTTACTTTCAGCTGTACGTCTGGACGTGTGTTGGGCTCTACGTCGAGACGTATGTTGGGCTCTACATCAGGATTTAGCTTACTTTCAGCTCTACGTCGGGACGTGTGTTGGGCTCTACGTCGGGACGTGTGTTGGGCTCTACGTCGGGACGTGTGTTGGGTTCTACATCAGGATTTAGCTTACTTTGAGTTCTACGTCGGGACGTGTGTTGGGCTCTACGTTGGGATGTGTGTTGGGCTCTACATCAGGATTTAGCTTACTTTGAGTTCTACGTGGGGACGTGTTTTCGGCTCGACATCAGGATTTAGCTTACTTTCAGCTCTACTTCGGGACGTGTCTTGGGCTCTACGTCAGGACGTGTGTTGGGCTCTACGTCGGGACGTGTGTTGGGCTCTTCGTCGGGACGTCTGTTGGGCTCTACATCAGGATTTAGCTTACTTTCAGCTCTACGTCGGGACGTGTGTTGGGCTCTACGTCGGTACTTGTGTTGGGCTCTACGTCGGGACTTGTGTTGGGCTCTACGTCGCGACGTGTGTTGGGCTCTACGTCGCGACGTGTGTTGGGCTCTACGTCGAGACGTATGTTGGGCTCTACATCAGGGTTTACCTTACTTTCAGCTCTACGTCGGGACGTGAGTTCGTGTCTACGTCGGGACGTGGGTTCGTGTCTACGTCGGGACGTGTGCTGGGCTCTATGTCGGGACGTGTGCTGGGCTCTACGTCGGGACATGTGCTGGGCTCTACGTCGCGACGTGTGTTGGGCTCTACGTCGCGACGTGTGTTGGAGTCTGCCTCGGGACGTGTGTTGGGCTCTACGTCGGGACGTGTGTTGGACTCTACGTCGGGACGTGTGTTTGGCTCTACATCAGGATTTAGCTTACTTTCAGCTCTACGTCAGGACGTGTGTTGGGCTCTACATCAGGGTTTAGCGTACTTTCAGCTCTACTTCGGGACGTGTGTTGGGCTCTACGTCGGGACGTGTGTTGGGCTCTACGTTGGGACGTCTGTTGGGCTCTACGTCGGGATGTGTGTTGGGCTCTAGATCAGGATTTAGCTTACTTTCAGCTCTACGAGGGGACGTGTGTTGGGCTCGACATCAGGATTTAGCTTACTTTCAGCTCTACGTCGGGACGTGTGTTGGGCTCTACGTCGGGACGTGTGTTGGGCTCTACATCAGGATTTGGCATACTTTCAGCTCTACGTCGGGAAATGTGTTATGCTCTTTCTCGGGACGTGTGTTGGGCTCTACATCAGATTTAGCTTTCTTTCAGCTCTACGTCGGGACTTGTGTTGGGCTCTACATCAGGATTTAGCTTGTTTTCAGCTCTACTTCGGGACGTGTGTTGGGCTCTACATCGGGACGTGTGTTGGGCTCTACATCAGGATTTAGCTTACTTACAGCTCTACGTCGGGACATGTGTTGGGCTCTACGTTGGGACGTGTGTTGGGCTCTACATCAGGACTTAGCTTACTTTCAGCTCTACGTTGGGACGTGTGTTGGGCTCTACGTTGGGACGTGTGTTGGGCTCTACATCAGGATTTAGCTTACTTTCAGCTCAACGTCGGGATGTGTGTTGCGCTCTACGTCGGGATGTCTGTTGGGCTCTACGTCGGGACGTGTGTTGGGTTCTACATCAGGATTTAGCTTACTTTCACCTCTACGTCGGGACGTGTGTTGGGCTCTACGTCGGGACGTGTGTTGGGCTCTATGTCGGGACGTGTGTTGGGCTCTATGTCGGGACGTGTGTTGGGCTTTACGTCGGGACGTGTGTTGGGCTCTACGTCGGGATATGTGTTGGGCTCTACGTCGGGACGTGTGTTGGGCTCTACATCAGGATTTAGCTTACTTTCAGCTGTACGTCGGGACGTGTGTTGGGCTCCATATCAGGATTTAGCTTACTTTCAGCTGTACGTCGGGACGTGTGTTGGGCTCTACGTCGAGACATGTGTTGGGCTCTACATCAGGATTTAGCTTACTTTCAGCTCTACGAGGGGACGTGTGTTGGGCTCGACATCAGGATTTAGCTTACTTTCAGCTCTACGTCGGGACGTGCGTTGGGCTCTACGTCGGGACGTGCGTTGGGCTCTACATCAGGATTTAGCTTACTTTCAGCTCTACGTCGGGACGTGCGTTGGGCTCTACGTCGGGACGTGCGTTGGGCTTTACGTCGGGACGTGCGTTGGGCTCTACATCAGGATTTAGCGTACTTTCAGCTCTACGTCGGGACATGTGTTGGGTTCTACGTCGCGACGTGTGTTGGGCTCTACGTCGAGACGTATGTTGGGCTCTACATCAGGATTTAGCTTACTTTCAGCTCTACGTCGGGACGTGTGTTGGGCTCTACGTCGGGACGTGTGTTGGGCTCTACGTTGGGATGTGTGTTGGGCTCTACATCAGGATTTAGCTTACTTTCAGCTCTACGTGGGGACGTGTTTTCGGATCGACATCAGGATTTAGCTTACTTTCAGCTCTACTTCGGGACGTGTCTTGGGCTCTACGTCAGGACGTGTGTTGGGCTCTACGTCGGGACGTGTGTTGGGCTCTTCGTCGGGACGTCTCTTGGGCTCTACATCAGGATTTAGCTTACTTTCAGCTCTACGTCGGGACGTGTGTTGGGCTCTACGTCGGTACTTGTGTTGGGCTCTACGTCGGGACGTGTGTTGGGCTCTACGTCGGGACTTGTGTTGGGCTCTACGTCGCGACGTGTGTTGGGCTCTATGTCGCGACGTGTGTTGGGCTCTACGTCGAGACGTATGTTGGGCTCTACATCAGGGTTTACCTTACTTTCAGCTCTACGTCGGGACGTGAGTTCGTGTCTACGTCGGGACGTGGGTTCGTGTCTACGTCGGGACGTGTGCTGGGCTCTATGTCGGGACGTGTGCTGGGCTCTACGTCGGGACATGTGCTGGGCTCTACGTCGCGACGTGTGTTGGGCTCTACGTCGCGACGTGTGTTGGAGTCTGCCTCGGGACGTGTGTTGGGCTCTACGTCGGGACGTGTGTTGGACTCTACGTCGGGACGTGTGTTGGGCTCTACATCAGGATTTAGCTTACTTTCAGCTCTACGTCAGGACGTGTGTTGGGATCTACGTCAGGACGTGTGTTGGGCTCTACGTCGGGACGTGTGTTGGGCTCTACGTCGGGACGTGTGTTGGGCTCTACGTCTGGACGTGTGTTGGGCTCTACGTCGGGACGTATGTTGGGCTCTACATCAGGATTTAGCTTACTTTCAGCTCTACGTCGGGACGTGTGTTGGGCACTACGTCGGGACGTGTGTTGGGTTCTACGTCGGGACGTGTGTTGGGCTCTACGTCGGGACGTGTGTTGGTCTCTACATCAGGATTTGGCATACTTTCAGCTCTACGTCGGGAAATGTGTTATGCTCTTTGTCGGGACGTGTGTTGGGCTCTACATCAGATTTAGCTTTCTTTCAGCTCTACGTCGGGACCTGTGTTGGGCTCTACGTCGGGATGTGTGTTGGGCTCTACGTCGGGATGTGTGTTGGGCTCTACGTCGGGACGTGTGTTGGGCTCTACGTCGGGACGTGTGTTGGGCTCTATGTCGGGACGTGTGTTGGGCTTTACGTCGGGACGTGTGTTGGGCTCTACGTCGGGATGTGTGTTGGGCTCTACGTCGGGACGTGTGTTGGGCTGTACATCAGGATTTAGCTTACTTTCAGCTGTACGTCGGGACGTGTGTTGGGCTCTACATCAGGATTTAGCTTACTTTCAGCTGTACGTCGGGACGTGTGTTGGGCTCTACGTCGAGATATGTGTTGGGCTCTACATCAGGATTTAGCTTACTTTCAGCTCTACGTCGGGACGTGCGTTGGGCTCTACGTCGGGACGTGCGTTGGGCTTTACGTCGGGACGTGCGTTGGGCTCTACATCAGGATTTAGCGTACTTTCAGCTCTACGTCGGGACATGTGTTGGGTTCTACGTCGCGACGTGTGTTGGGCTCTACGTCGAGACGTATGTTGGGCTCTACATCAGGATTTAGCTTACTTTCAGCTCTACGTCGGGACGTGTGTTGGGCTCTACGTCGGTACTTGTGTTGGGCTCTACGTCGGGACGTGTGTTGGGCTCTACGTCGGGACGTGTGTTGGGTTCTACATCAGGATTTAGCTTACTTTGAGTTCTACGTCGGGACGTGTGTTGGGCTCTACGTTGGGATGTGTGTTGGGCTCTACATCAGGATTTAGCTTACTTTCAGCTCTACGTGGGGACGTGTTTTCGGATCGACATCAGGATTTAGCTTACTTTCAGCTCTACTTCGGGACGTGTCTTGGGCTCTACGTCAGGACGTGTGTTGGGCTCTACGTCGGGACGTGTGTTGGGCTCTTCGTCGGGACGTCTCTTGGGCTCTACATCAGGATTTAGCTTACTTTCAGCTCTACGTCGGGACGTGTGTTGGGCTCTACGTCGGTACTTGTGTTGGGCTCTACGTCGGGACGTGTGTTGGGCTCTACGTCGGGACTTGTGTTGGGCTCTACGTCGCGACGTGTGTTGGGCTCTACGTCGCGACGTGTGTTGGGCTCTACGTCGCGACGTGTGTTGGGCTCTACGTCGAGACGTATGTTGGGCTCTACATCAGGGTTTACCTTACTTTCAGCTCTACGTCGGGACGTGAGTTCGTCTCTACGTCGGGACGTGGGTTCGTGTCTACGTCGGGACGTGTGCTGGGCTCTATGTCGGGACGTGTGCTGGGCTCTACGTCGGGACATGTGCTGGGCTCTACGTCGCGACGTGTGTTGGGCTCTACGTCGCGACGTGTGTTGGAGTCTGCCTCGGGACGTGTGTTGGGCTCTACGTCCGGACGTGTGTTGGACTCTACGTCGGGACGTGTGTTGGGCTCTACATCAGGATTTAGCTTACTTTCAGCTCTACGTCAGGACGTGTGTTGGGCTCTACATCAGGGTTTAGCGTACTTTCAGCTCTACGTCGGGACGTGTGTTGGGCTCTACGTCGGGACGTGTGTTGGGCTCTACGTTGGGACGTCTGTTGGGCTCTACGTCGGGACGTGTGTTGGGCTCTAGATCAGGATTTAGCTTACTTTCAGCTCTACGAGGGGACGTGTGTTGGGCTCGACATCAGGATTTAGCTTACTTTCAGCTCTACGTCGGGAAATGTGTTATGCTCTTTGTCGGGACGTGTGTTGGGCTCTACATCAGATTTAGCTTTCTTTCAGCTCTACGTCGGGACTTGTGTTGGGCTCTACATCAGGATTTAGCTTGTTTTCAGCTCTACGTCGGGACGTGTGTTGGGCTCTACATCGGGACGTGTGTTGGGCTCTACATCAGGATTTAGCTTACTTACAGCTCTACGTCGGGACATGTGTTGGGCTCTACGTTGGGACGTGTGTTGGGCTCTACATCAGGACTTAGCTTACTTTCAGCTCTACGTTGGGACGTGTGTTGGGCTCTACGTTGGGACGTGTGTTGGGCTCTACATCAGGATTTAGCTTACTTTCAGCTCAACGTCGGGATGTGTGTTGGGCTCTACGTCGGGATGTCTGTTGGGCTCTACGTCGGGACGTGTGTTGGGTTCTACATCAGGATTTAGCTTACTTTCACCTCTACGTCGGGACGTGTGTTGGGCTCTACGTCGGGACGTGTGTTGGGCTCTATGTCGGGACGTGTGTTGGGCTCTATGTCGGGACGTGTGTTGGGCTCTATGTCGGGACGTGTGTTGGGCTTTACGTCGGGACCTGTGTTGGGCTCTACGTCGGGATGTGTGTTGGGCTCTACGTCGGGATGTGTGTTGGGCTCTACGTCGGGACGTGTGTTGGGCTCTACATCAGGATTTAGCTTACTTTCAGCTCTACGTCGGGACGTGTGTTGGGCTCTACTTCGGGACGTGTGTTGGGCTCCACATCAGCATTTCGCTTACTTTCAGCTCTACGTCGGGACGTGTGTTGGGCTCTACGTCGGGACGTCTATTGGGCTCTACATCAGGATTTAGCTTACTTTCAGCTCTACGTCGGGACGTGTGTTGGGCTCTACGTCGGGAAATGTGTTATGCTCTTTGTCGGGACGTGTGTTGGGCTCTACGTCGGGACGTGTGTTGGGCTCTACATCAGGACTTAGCTTACTTTCAGCTCTACGTTGGGACGTGTGTTGGGCTCTACGTTGGGACGTGTGTTGGGCTCTACATCAGGATTTAGCTTACTTTCAGCTCAACGTCTGGATGTGTATTGGGCTCTACGTCGGGATGTCTGTTGGGCTCTACGTCGGGACGTGTGTTGGGTTCTACATCAGGATTTAGCTTACTTTCACCTCTACGTCGGGACGTGTGTTGGGCTCTACGTCGGGACGTGTGTTGGGCTCTATGTCGGGACGTGTGTTGGGCTTTACGTCGGGACGTGTGTTGGGCTCTACGTCGGGATGTGTGTTGGGCTCTACGTCGGGACGTGTGTTGGGCTGTACATCAGGATTTAGCTTACTTTCAGCTGTACGTCGGGACGTGTGTTGGGCTCTACATCAGGATTTAGCTTACTTTCAGCTGTACGTCTGGACGTGTGTTGGGCTCTACGTCGAGACGTATGTTGGGCTCTACATCAGGATTTAGCTTACTTTCAGCTCTACGTCGGGACGTGTGTTGGGCTCTACGTCGGGACGTGTGTTGGGCTCTACGTCGGGACGTGTGTTGGGTTCTACATCAGGATTTAGCTTACTTTGAGTTCTACGTCGGGACGTGTGTTGGGCTCTACGTTGGGATGTGTGTTGGGCTCTACATCAGGATTTAGCTTACTTTGAGTTCTACGTGGGGACGTGTTTTCGGCTCGACATCAGGATTTAGCTTACTTTCAGCTCTACTTCGGGACGTGTCTTGGGCTCTACGTCAGGACGTGTGTTGGGCTCTACGTCGGGACGTGTGTTGGGCTCTTCGTCGGGACGTCTGTTGGGCTCTACATCAGGATTTAGCTTACTTTCAGCTCTACGTCGGGACGTGTGTTGGGCTCTACGTCGGTACTTGTGTTGGGCTCTACGTCGGGACTTGTGTTGGGCTCTACGTCGCGACGTGTGTTGGGCTCTACGTCGCGACGTGTGTTGGGCTCTACGTCGAGACGTATGTTGGGCTCTACATCAGGGTTTACCTTACTTTCAGCTCTACGTCGGGACGTGAGTTCGTGTCTACGTCGGGACGTGGGTTCGTGTCTACGTCGGGACGTGTGCTGGGCTCTATGTCGGGACGTGTGCTGGGCTCTACGTCGGGACATGTGCTGGGCTCTACGTCGCGACGTGTGTTGGGCTCTACGTCGCGACGTGTGTTGGAGTCTGCCTCGGGACGTGTGTTGGGCTCTACGTCGGGACGTGTGTTGGACTCTACGTCGGGACGTGTGTTTGGCTCTACATCAGGATTTAGCTTACTTTCAGCTCTACGTCAGGACGTGTGTTGGGCTCTACATCAGGGTTTAGCGTACTTTCAGCTCTACTTCGGGACGTGTGTTGGGCTCTACGTCGGGACGTGTGTTGGGCTCTACGTTGGGACGTCTGTTGGGCTCTACGTCGGGATGTGTGTTGGGCTCTAGATCAGGATTTAGCTTACTTTCAGCTCTACGAGGGGACGTGTGTTGGGCTCGACATCAGGATTTAGCTTACTTTCAGCTCTACGTCGGGACGTGTGTTGGGCTCTACGTCGGGACGTGTGTTGGGCTCTACATCAGGATTTGGCATACTTTCAGCTCTACGTCGGGAAATGTGTTATGCTCTTTCTCGGGACGTGTGTTGGGCTCTACATCAGATTTAGCTTTCTTTCAGCTCTACGTCGGGACTTGTGTTGGGCTCTACATCAGGATTTAGCTTGTTTTCAGCTCTACTTCGGGACGTGTGTTGGGCTCTACATCGGGACGTGTGTTGGGCTCTACATCAGGATTTAGCTTACTTACAGCTCTACGTCGGGACATGTGTTGGGCTCTACGTTGGGACGTGTGTTGGGCTCTACATCAGGACTTAGCTTACTTTCAGCTCTACGTTGGGACGTGTGTTGGGCTCTACGTTGGGACGTGTGTTGGGCTCTACATCAGGATTTAGCTTACTTTCAGCTCAACGTCGGGATGTGTGTTGCGCTCTACGTCGGGATGTCTGTTGGGCTCTACGTCGGGACGTGTGTTGGGTTCTACATCAGGATTTAGCTTACTTTCACCTCTACGTCGGGACGTGTGTTGGGCTCTACGTCGGGACGTGTGTTGGGCTCTATGTCGGGACGTGTGTTGGGCTCTATGTCGGGACGTGTGTTGGGCTTTACGTCGGGACGTGTGTTGGGCTCTACGTCGGGATATGTGTTGGGCTCTACGTCGGGACGTGTGTTGGGCTCTACATCAGGATTTAGCTTACTTTCAGCTGTACGTCGGGACGTGTGTTGGGCTCCATATCAGGATTTAGCTTACTTTCAGCTGTACGTCGGGACGTGTGTTGGGCTCTACGTCGAGACATGTGTTGGGCTCTACATCAGGATTTAGCTTACTTTCAGCTCTACGAGGGGACGTGTGTTGGGCTCGACATCAGGATTTAGCTTACTTTCAGCTCTACGTCGGGACGTGCGTTGGGCTCTACGTCGGGACGTGCGTTGGGCTCTACGTCGGGACGTGTGTTGGGCTCTACATCAGGATTTAGCGTACTTTCAGCTCTACGTCGGGACGTGTGTTGGGCTCTACGTCGGGACATGTGTTGGGTTCTACGTCGCGACGTGTGTTGGGCTCTACGTCGAGACGTATGTTGGGCTCTAAATCAGGATTTAGCTTACTTTCAGCTCTACGTCGGGACGTGTGTTGGGCTCTACGTCGGGACGTGTGTTGGGCTCTACGTCGGGACGTCTGTTGGGTTCTACATCAGGATTTAGCTTACTTTGAGTTCTACGTCGGGACGTGTGTTGGGCTCTACGTTGGGATGTGTGTTGGGCTCTACATCAGGATTTAGCTTACTTTCAGCTCTACGTGGGGACGTGTTTTCGACTCGACATCAGGATTTAGCTTACTTTCAGCTCTACTTCGGGACGTGTCTTGGGCTCTACGTCGGGACGTGTGTTGGGCTCTACGTCGGGACGTGTGTTGGGCTCTACGTTGGGACGTGTGTTGGGCTCTTCGTCGGGACGTCTGTTGGGCTCTACATCAGGATTTAGCTTACTTTCAGCTCTACGTCGGGACGTGTGTTGGGCTCTACGTCGGGACGTGTGTTGGGCTCTACGTCGGTACTTGTGTTGGGCTCTACGTCGGGACGTGTGTTGGGCTCTACGTCGGGACTTGTGTTGGGCTCTACGTCGCGACGTGTGTTGGGCTCTACGTCGCGACGTGTCTTGGGCTCTACATCAGGGTTTACCTTACTTTCAGCTCTACGTCGGGACGTGAGTTCGTGTCTACGTCGGGACGTGGGTTCGTGTCTACGTCGGGACGTGTGCTGGGCTCTATGTCGGGACGTGTGCTGGGCTCTACGTCGGGACATGTGCTGGGCTCTACGTCGCGACGTGTGTTGGGCTCTACGTCGCGACGTGTGTTGGAGTGTGCCTCGGGACGTGTGTTGGGCTCTACGTCGGGACGTGCGTTGGGCTTTACGTCGGGACGTGCGTTGGGCTCTACATCAGGATTTAGCGTACTTTCAGCTCTACGTCGGGACATGTGTTGGGTTCTACGTCGCGACGTGTGTTGGGCTCTACGTCGAGACGTATGTTGGGCTCTACATCAGGATTTAGCTTACTTTCAGCTCTACGTCGGGACGTGTGTTGGGCTCTACGTCGGTACTTGTGTTGGGCTCTACGTCGGGACGTGTGTTGGGCTCTACGTCGGGACGTGTGTTGGGTTCTACATCAGGATTTAGCTTACTTTGAGTTCTACGTCGGGACGTGTGTTGGGCTCTACGTTGGGATGTGTGTTGGGCTCTACATCAGGATTTAGCTTACTTTCAGCTCTACGTGGGGACGTGTTTTCGGATCGACATCAGGATTTAGCTTACTTTCAGCTCTACTTCGGGACGTGTCTTGGGCTCTACGTCAGGACGTGTGTTGGGCTCTACGTCGGGACGTGTGTTGGGCTCTTCGTCGGGACGTCTCTTGGGCTCTACATCAGGATTTAGCTTACTTTCAGCTCTACGTCGGGACGTGTGTTGGGCTCTACGTCGGTACTTGTGTTGGGCTCTACGTCGGGACGTGTGTTGGGCTCTACGTCGGGACTTGTGTTGGGCTCTACGTCGCGACGTGTGTTGGGCTCTACGTCGCGACGTGTGTTGGGCTCTACGTCGCGACGTGTGTTGGGCTCTACGTCGAGACGTATGTTGGGCTCTACATCAGGGTTTACCTTACTTTCAGCTCTACGTCGGGACGTGAGTTCGTGTCTACGTCGGGACGTGGGTTCGTGTCTACGTCGGGACGTGTGCTGGGCTCTATGTCGGGACGTGTGCTGGGCTCTACGTCGGGACATGTGCTGGGCTCTACGTCGCGACGTGTGTTGGGCTCTACGTCGCGACGTGTGTTGGAGTCTGCCTCGGGACGTGTGTTGGGCTCTACGTCCGGACGTGTGTTGGACTCTACGTCGGGACGTGTGTTGGGCTCTACATCAGGATTTAGCTTACTTTCAGCTCTACGTCAGGACGTGTGTTGGGCTCTACATCAGGGTTTAGCGTACTTTCAGCTCTACGTCGGGACGTGTGTTGGGCTCTACGTCGGGACGTGTGTTGGGCTCTACGTTGGGACGTCTGTTGGGCTCTACGTCGGGACGTGTGTTGGGCTCTAGATCAGGATTTAGCTTACTTTCAGCTCTACGAGGGGACGTGTGTTGGGCTCGACATCAGGATTTAGCTTACTTTCAGCTCTACGTCGGGAAATGTGTTATGCTCTTTGTCGGGACGTGTGTTGGGCTCTACATCAGATTTAGCTTTCTTTCAGCTCTACGTCGGGACTTGTGTTGGGCTCTACATCAGGATTTAGCTTGTTTTCAGCTCTACGTCGGGACGTGTGTTGGGCTCTACATCGGGACGTGTGTTGGGCTCTACATCAGGATTTAGCTTACTTACAGCTCTACGTCGGGACATGTGTTGGGCTCTACGTTGGGACGTGTGTTGGGCTCTACATCAGGATTTAGCTTACTTTCAGCTCAACGTCGGGATGTGTGTTGGGCTCTACGTCGGGATGTCTGTTGGGCTCTACGTCGGGACGTGTGTTGGGTTCTACATCAGGATTTAGCTTACTTTCACCTCTACGTCGGGACGTGTGTTGGGCTCTACGTCGGGACGTGTGTTGGGCTCTATGTCGGGACGTGTGTTGGGCTCTATGTCGGGACGTGTGTTGGGCTCTATGTCGGGACGTGTGTTGGGCTTTACGTCGGGACCTGTGTTGGGCTCTACGTCGGGATGTGTGTTGGGCTCTACGTCGGGATGTGTGTTGGGCTCTACGTCGGGACGTGTGTTGGGCTCTACATCAGGATTTAGCTTACTTTCAGCTCTACGTCGGGACGTGTGTTGGGCTCTACTTCGGGACGTGTGTTGGGCTCCACATCAGCATTTCGCTTACTTTCAGCTCTACGTCGGGACGTGTGTTGGGCTCTACGTCGGGACGTCTATTGGGCTCTACATCAGGATTTAGCTTACTTTCAGCTCTACGTCGGGACGTGTGTTGGGCTCTACGTCGGGAAATGTGTTATGCTCTTTGTCGGGACGTGTGTTGGGCTCTACGTCGGGACGTGTGTTGGGCTCTACATCAGGACTTAGCTTACTTTCAGCTCTACGTTGGGACGTGTGTTGGGCTCTACGTTGGGACGTGTGTTGGGCTCTACATCAGGATTTAGCTTACTTTCAGCTCAACGTCTGGATGTGTATTGGGCTCTACGTCGGGATGTCTGTTGGGCTCTACGTCGGGACGTGTGTTGGGTTCTACATCAGGATTTAGCTTACTTTCACCTCTACGTCGGGACGTGTGTTGGGCTCTACGTCGGGACGTGTGTTGGGCTCTATGTCGGGACGTGTGTTGGGCTTTACGTCGGGACGTGTGTTGGGCTCTACGTCGGGATGTGTGTTGGGCTCTACGTCGGGACGTGTGTTGGGCTGTACATCAGGATTTAGCTTACTTTCAGCTGTACGTCGGGACGTGTGTTGGGCTCTACATCAGGATTTAGCTTACTTTCAGCTGTACGTCTGGACGTGTGTTGGGCTCTACGTCGAGACGTATGTTGGGCTCTACATCAGGATTTAGCTTACTTTCAGCTCTACGTCGGGACGTGTGTTGGGCTCTACGTCGGGACGTGTGTTGGGCTCTACGTCGGGACGTGTGTTGGGTTCTACATCAGGATTTAGCTTACTTTGAGTTCTACGTCGGGACGTGTGTTGGGCTCTACGTTGGGATGTGTGTTGGGCTCTACATCAGGATTTAGCTTACTTTGAGTTCTACGTGGGGACGTGTTTTCGGCTCGACATCAGGATTTAGCTTACTTTCAGCTCTACTTCGGGACGTGTCTTGGGCTCTACGTCAGGACGTGTGTTGGGCTCTACGTCGGGACGTGTGTTGGGCTCTTCGTCGGGACGTCTGTTGGGCTCTACATCAGGATTTAGCTTACTTTCAGCTCTACGTCGGGACGTGTGTTGGGCTCTACGTCGGTACTTGTGTTGGGCTCTACGTCGGGACTTGTGTTGGGCTCTACGTCGCGACGTGTGTTGGGCTCTACGTCGCGACGTGTGTTGGGCTCTACGTCGAGACGTATGTTGGGCTCTACATCAGGGTTTACCTTACTTTCAGCTCTACGTCGGGACGTGAGTTCGTGTCTACGTCGGGACGTGGGTTCGTGTCTACGTCGGGACGTGTGCTGGGCTCTATGTCGGGACGTGTGCTGGGCTCTACGTCGGGACATGTGCTGGGCTCTATGTCGCGACGTGTGTTGGGCTCTACGTCGCGACGTGTGTTGGAGTCTGCCTCGGGACGTGTGTTGGGCTCTACGTCGGGACGTGTGTTGGACTCTACGTCGGGACGTGTGTTGGGCTCTACATCAGGATTTAGCTTACTTTCAGCTCTACGTCAGGACGTGTGTTGGGCTCTACATCAGGGTTTAGCGTACTTTCAGCTCTACTTCGGGACGTGTGTTGGGCTCTACGTCGGGACGTGTGTTGGGCTCTACGTTGGGACGTCTGTTGGGCTCTACGTCGGGATGTGTGTTGGGCTCTAGATCAGGATTTAGCTTACTTTCAGCTCTACGAGGGGACGTGTGTTGGGCTCGACATCAGGATTTAGCTTACTTTCAGCTCTACGTCGGGACGTGTGTTGGGCTCTACGTCGGGACGTGTGTTGGGCTCTACATCAGGATTTGGCATACTTTCAGCTCTACGTCGGGAAATGTGTTATGCTCTTTCTCGGGACGTGTGTTGGGCTCTACATCAGATTTAGCTTTCTTTCAGCTCTACGTCGGGACTTGTGTTGGGCTCTACATCAGGATTTAGCTTGTTTTCAGCTCTACTTCGGGACGTGTGTTGGGCTCTACATCGGGACGTGTGTTGGGCTCTACATCAGGATTTAGCTTACTTACAGCTCTACGTCGGGACATGTGTTGGGCTCTACGTTGGGACGTGTGTTGGGCTCTACATCAGGACTTAGCTTACTTTCAGCTCTACGTTGGGACGTGTGTTGGGCTCTACGTTGGGACGTGTGTTGGGCTCTACATCAGGATTTAGCTTACTTTCAGCTCAACGTCGGGATGTGTGTTGCGCTCTACGTCGGGATGTCTGTTGGGCTCTACGTCGGGACGTGTGTTGGGTTCTACATCAGGATTTAGCTTACTTTCACCTCTACGTCGGGACGTGTGTTGGGCTCTACGTCGGGACGTGTGTTGGGCTCTATGTCGGGACGTGTGTTGGGCTCTATGTCGGGACGTGTGTTGGGCTTTACGTCGGGACGTGTGTTGGGCTCTACGTCGGGATATGTGTTGGGCTCTACGTCGGGACGTGTGTTGGGCTCTACATCAGGATTTAGCTTACTTTCAGCTGTACGTCGGGACGTGTGTTGGGCTCCATATCAGGATTTAGCTTACTTTCAGCTGTACGTCGGGACGTGTGTTGGGCTCTACGTCGAGACATGTGTTGGGCTCTACATCAGGATTTAGCTTACTTTCAGCTCTACGAGGGGACGTGTGTTGGGCTCGACATCAGGATTTAGCTTACTTTCAGCTCTACGTCGGGACGTGCGTTGGGCTCTACGTCGGGACGTGCGTTGGGCTCTACGTCGGGACGTGTGTTGGGCTCTACATCAGGATTTAGCGTACTTTCAGCTCTACGTCGGGACGTGTGTTGGGCTCTACGTCGGGACATGTGTTGGGTTCTACGTCGCGACGTGTGTTGGGCTCTACGTCGAGACGTATGTTGGGCTCTAAATCAGGATTTAGCTTACTTTCAGCTCTACGTCGGGACGTGTGTTGGGCTCTACGTCGGGACGTGTGTTGGGCTCTACGTCGGGACGTCTGTTGGGTTCTACATCAGGATTTAGCTTACTTTGAGTTCTACGTCGGGACGTGTGTTGGGCTCTACGTTGGGATGTGTGTTGGGCTCTACATCAGGATTTAGCTTACTTTCAGCTCTACGTGGGGACGTGTTTTCGACTCGACATCAGGATTTAGCTTACTTTCAGCTCTACTTCGGGACGTGTCTTGGGCTCTACGTCGGGACGTGTGTTGGGCTCTACGTCGGGACGTGTGTTGGGCTCTACGTTGGGACGTGTGTTGGGCTCTTCGTCGGGACGTCTGTTGGGCTCTACATCAGGATTTAGCTTACTTTCAGCTCTACGTCGGGACGTGTGTTGGGCTCTACGTCGGGACGTGTGTTGGGCTCTACGTCGGTACTTGTGTTGGGCTCTACGTCGGGACGTGTGTTGGGCTCTACGTCGGGACTTGTGTTGGGCTCTACGTCGCGACGTGTGTTGGGCTCTACGTCGCGACGTGTGTTGGGCTCTACATCAGGGTTTACCTTACTTTCAGCTCTACGTCGGGACGTGAGTTCGTGTCTACGTCGGGACGTGGGTTCGTGTCTACGTCGGGACGTGTGCTGGGCTCTATGTCGGGACGTGTGCTGGGCTCTACGTCGGGACATGTGCTGGGCTCTACGTCGCGACGTGTGTTGGGCTCTACGTCGCGACGTGTGTTGGAGTGTGCCTCGGGACGTGTGTTGGGCTCTACGTCGGGATGTGTGTTGGACTCTACGTCGGGACGTGTGTTGGGCTCTACATCAGGATTTATCTTACTTTCAGCTCTACGTCGGGACGTGTGTTGGGCTCTACATCAGGGTTTAGCGTACTTTCAGCTCTACGTCGGGACGTGTGTTGGGCTCTACATCGGGACGTGTGTTGGGCTCTACATCAGGATTTAGCTTACTTACAGCTCTACGTCGGGACATGTGTTGGGCTCTACGTTGGGACGTGTGTTGGGCTCTACATCAGGACTTAGCTTACTTTCAGCTCTACGTTGGGACGTGTGTTGGGCTCTACGTTGGGACGTGTGTTGGGCTCTACATCAGGATTTAGCTTACTTTCAGCTCAACGTCGGGATGTGTGTTGGGCTCTACGTCGGGATGTCTGTTGGGCTCTACGTCGGGACGTGTGTTGGGCTCTACGTCGGGACGTGTGTTGGGCTCTATGTCGGGACGTGTGTTGGGCTCTATGTCGGGACGTGTGTTGGGCTTTACGTCGGGACGTGTGTTGGGCTGTACGTCGGGATGTGTGTTGGGCTCTACGTCGGGACGTGTGTTGGGCTCTACATCAGGATTTAGCTTACTTTCAGCTGTACGTCGGGACGTGTGTTGGGCTCTATATCAGGATTTAGCTTACTTTCAGCTGTACGTCGGGACGTGTGTTGGGCTCTACGTCGAGACATGTTTTGGGCTCTACATCAGGATTTAGCTTACTTTCAGCTCTACGAGGGGACGTGTGTTGGGCTCGACATCAGGATTTAGCTTACTTTCAGCTCTACGTCGGGACGTGCGTTGGGCTCTACGTCGGGACGTGCGTTGGGCTCTACATCAGGATTTAGCTTACTTTCAGCTCTACGTGGGGACGTGTTTTCGGCTCGACATCAGGATTTAGCTTACTTTCAGCTCTACTTCGGGACGTGTCTTGGGCTCTACGTCGGGACGTGTGTTGGGCTCTACGTTGGGACGTGTGTTGGGCTCTTCGTCGGGACGTCTGTTGGGCTCTACATCAGGATTTAGCTTACTTTCAGCTCTACGTCGGGACGTGTGTTGGGCTCTACGTCGGTACTTGTGTTGGGCTCTACGTCGGGACGTGTGTTGGGCTCTACGTCGGGACTTGTGTTGGGCTCTACGTCGCGACGTGTGTTGGGCTCTACGTCGCGACGTGTGTTGGGCTCTACGTCGAGACGTATGTTGGGCTCTACATCAGGGTTTACCTTACTTTCAGCTCTACGTCGGGACGTGAGTTCGTGTCTACGTCGGGACGTGGGTTCGTGTCTACGTCGGGACGTGGGTTCGTGTCTACGTCGGGACGTGTGCTGGGCTCTATGTCGGGACGTGTGCTGGGCTCTACGTCGGGACATGTGCTGGGCTCTACGTCGCGACGTGTGTTGGGCTCTACGTCGCGACGTGTGTTGGAGTCTGCCTCGGGACGTGTGTTGGGCTCTACGTCGGGACGTGTGTTGGACTCTACGTCGGGACGTGTGTTGGGCTCCACATCAGGGTTTAGCGTACTTTCAGCTCTACGTCGGGACGTGTGTTGGGCTCTACGTCGGGACTTGTGTTGGGCTCTACGTCGGGACGTGTGTTGGGCTCTAAATCAGGATTTAGCTTACTTTCAGCTCTACGAGGGGACGTGTGTTGGGCTCGACATCAGGATTTAGCTTACTTTCAGCTCTACGTCGGGACGTGGGTTGGGCTCTACGTCAGGACGTGTGTTGGGCTCTACATCAGGATTTAGCGTACTTTCAGCTCTACGTGGGGACGTGTGTTGGGCTCTACGTCGGGACGTGTATTGGGCTCTACGTTGGGACGTGTGTTGGGCTCTACGTCGGGACGCGTCTTGGGCTGCATCTCGGGACGTGTGTTGAGCTCTACATCGGGACGTCTTTTGGGCTCTACGTCGGGATGTGTGTTAGGCTCTACGTCGGGACGTGTGTTGGGTTCTACATCAGGATTTAGCTTACTTTCAGCTCTACGTCGGGACGTGTGTTGGGCTCTACGTCGGGACGTCTATTGGGCTCTACATCAGGATTTAGCTTACTTTCAGCTCTACGTTGGGACGTGTGTTGGGCTCTACGTCGGGACGTCTGTTGGGCTCTATGTCGGGACGTGTGTTGGGCTTTACGTCGGGACGTGTGTTGGGCTCTACGTCGGGATGTGTGTTGGGCTCTACGTCGGGACGTGTGTTGGGCTCTACATCAGGATTTAGCTTACTTTCAGCTGTACGTCGGGACGTGTGTTGGGCTCTACATCAGGATTTAGCTTACTTTCAGCTGTACGTCGGGACGTGTGTTGGGCTCTACGTCGAGACATGTGTTGGGCTCTACATCAGGATTTAGCTTACTTTCAGCTCTACGTCGGGACGTGCGTTGGGCTCTACGTCGGGACGTGCGTTGGGCTTTACGTCGGGACGTGCGTTGGGCTTTACGTCGGGACGTGCGTTGGGCTCTACATCAGGATTTAGCGTACTTTCAGCTCTACGTCGGGACGTGTGTTGGGCTCTACGTCGGGACATGTGTTGGGTTCTACGTCGCGACGTGTGTTGGGCTCTACGTCGGGACGTGTGTTGGGCTCTACGTCGGGACGTGTGTTGGGCTCTACGTCGGGAGGTGTGTTGAGTTCTACATCAGGATTTAGCTTACTTTGAATTCTACGTCGGGACGTGTGTTGGGCTCTACGTTGGGATGTGTGTTGGGCTCTACATCAGGATTTAGCTTACTTTCAGCTCTACGTGGGGACGTGTTTTCGGATCGACATCAGGATTTAGCTTACTTTCAGCTCTACTTCGGGACGTGTCTTGGGCTCTTCGTCAGGACGTGTGTTGGGCTCTACGTCGGGACGTGTGTTGGGCTCTTCGTCGGGACGTCTGTTGGGCTCTACATCAGGATTTAGCTTACTTTCAGCTCTACGTCGGGAGGTGTGTTGGGCTCTACGTCGGTACTTGTGTTGCGCTCTACGTCGCGACGTGTGTTGGGCTCTAGGTCGCGACGTGTGTTGGGCTCTACTTCGAGACGTATGTTGGGCTCTACATCAGGGTTTACCTTACTTTCAGCTCTACGTCGGGACGTGAGTTCGTGTCTACGTCGGGACGTGGGTTCGTGTCTACGTCGGGACGTGTGCTGGGCTCTATGTCCGGACGTGTGCTCGGCTCTACGTCGGGACATGTGCTGGGCTCTACGTCGCGACGTGTGTTGGGCTCTACGTCGCGACGTGTGTTGGAGTCTGCCTCGGGATGTGTGTTGGGCTCTACGTCGGGATGGGTGTTGGGCTCTACGTCGGGACGTGTGTTGGGCTCTACATCAGGATTTAGCTTACTTTCAGCTGTACGTCGGGACGTGTGTTGGGCTCTATATCAGGATTTAGCTTACTTTCAGCTGTACGTCGGGACGTGTGTTGGGCTCTACGTCGAGACATGTGTTGGGCTCTACATCAGGATTTAGCTTACTTTCAGCTCTACGAGGGGACGTGTGTTGGGCTCGACATCAGGATTTAGCTTACTTTCAGCTCTACGTCGGGACGTGCGTTGGGCTCTACGTCGGGACGTGCGTTGGGCTCTACGTCGGGACGTGCGTTGGGCTCTACGTCGGGACGTGTGTTGGGCTCTACATCAGGATTTAGCGTACTTTCAGCTCTACGTCGGGACGTGTGTTGGGCTCTACGTCGGGACATGTGTTGGGTTCTACGTCGCGACGTGCGTTGGGCTCTACGTCGAGACGTATGTTGGGCTCTAAATCAGGATTTAGCTTACTTTCAGCTCTACGTCGGGACGTGTGTTGGGCTCTACGTCGGGACGTGTGTTGGGCTCTACGTCGGGACGTGTGTTGGGTTCTACATCAGGATTTAGCTTACTTTGAGTTCTACGTCGGGACGTGTGTTGGGCTCTACGTTGGGATGTGTGTTGGGCTCTACATCAGGATTTAGCTTACTTTCAGCTCTACGTCGGGACGTGTGTTGGGCTCTACGTCGGGACGTCTATTGGGCTCTACATCAGGATTTAGCTTACTTTCAGCTCTACGTCGGGACGTGTGTTGGGCTCTACGTCGGGACGTCTGTTGGGCTCTATGTCGGGACGTGTGTTGGGCTTTACGTCGGGACGTGTGTTGGGCTCTACGTCGGGATGTGTGTTGGGCTCTACGTCGGGACGTGTGTTGGGCTCTACATCAGGATTTAGCTTACTTTCAGTTGTACGTCGGGACGTGTGTTGGGCTCTACATCAGGATTTAGCTTACTTTCAGCTGTACGTCGGGACGTGTGTTGGGCTCTACGTCGAGACATGTGTTGGGCTCTACATCAGGATTTAGCTTACTTTCAGCTCTACGTCGGGACGTGCGTTGGGCTCTACGTCGGGACGTGCGTTGGGCTTTACGTCGGGACGTGCGTTGGGCTTTACGTCGGGACGTGCGTTGGGCTTTACGTCGGGACGTGCGTTGGGCTCTACATCAGGATTTAGCGTACTTTCAGCTCTACGTCGGGACGTGTGTTGGGCTCTACGTCGAGACGTATGTTGGGCTCTACATCAGGATTTAGCTTACTTTCAGCTCTACGTCGGGACGTGTGTTGGGCTCTACGTCGGGACGTGTGTTGGGCTCTACGTCGGGACGTGTGTTGGGCTCTACGTTGGGATGTGTGTTGGGCTCTACATCAGGATTTAGCTTACTTTCAGCTCTACGTGGGGACGTGTTTTCGGATCGACATCAGGATTTAGCTTACTTTCAGCTCTACTTCAGGACGTGTCTTGGGCTCTACGTCAGGACGTGTGTTGGGCTCTACGTCGGGACGTGTGTTGGGCTCTTCGTCGGGACGTCTGTTGGGCTCTACATCAGGATTTAGCTTACTTTCAGCTCTACGTCGGGACGTGTGTTGGGCTCCACGTCGGTACTTGTGTTGCGCTCTACGTCGGGACGTGTGTTGGGCTCTACGTCGGGACTTGTGTTGGGCTCTACGTCGCGACGTGTGTTGGGCTCTAGGTCGCGACGTGTGTTGGGCTCTACTTCGAGACGTATGTTGGGCTCTACATCAGGGTTTACCTTACTTTCAGCTCTACGTCGGGACGTGAGTTCGTGTCTACGTCGGGACGTGGGTTCGTGTCTACGTCGGGACGTGTGCTGGGCTCTATGTCGGGACGTGTGCTGGGCTCTACGTCGGGACATGTGCTGGGCTCTACGTCGCGACGTGTGTTGGGCTCTACGTCGCGACGTGTGTTGGAGTCTGCCTCGGGACGTGTGTTGGGCTCTACGTCGGGATGTGTGTTGGGCTCTACGTCGGGACGTGTGTTGGGCTCTACATCAGGATTTAGCTTACTTTCAGCTGTACGTCGGGACGTGTGTTGGGCTCTATATCAGGATTTAGCTTACTTTCAGCTGTACGTCGGGACGTGTGTTGGGCTCTACGTCGAGACATGTGTTGGGCTCTACATCAGGATTTAGCTTACTTTCAGCTCTACGAGGGGACGTGTGTTGGGCTCGACATCAGGATTTAGCTTACTTTCAGCTCTACGTCGGGACGTGCGTTGGGCTCTACGTCGGGACGTGCGTTGGGCTCTACGTCGGGACGTGCGTTGGGCTCTACGTCGGGACGTGTGTTGGGCTCTACATCAGGATTTAGCGTACTTTCAGCTCTACGTCGGGACGTGTGTTGGGCTCTACGTCGGGACATGTGTTGGGTTCTACGTCGCGACGTGTGTTGGGCTCTACGTCGAGACGTATGTTGGGCTCTAAATCAGGATTTAGCTTACTTTCAGCTCTACGTCGGGACGTGCGTTGGGCTCTACGTCGGGACGTGTGTTGGGCTCTACGTCGGGACGTGTGTTGGGTTCTACATCAGGATTTAGCTTACTTTGAGTTCTACGTCGGGACGTGTGTTGGGCTCTACGTTGGGATGTGTGTTGGGCTCTACATCAGGATTTAGCTTACTTTCAGCTCTACGTGGGGACGTGTTTTCGGCTCGACATCAGGATTTAGCTTACTTTCAGCTCTACTTCGGGACGTGTCTTGGGCTCTACGTCGGGACGTGTGTTGGGCTCTACGTTGGGACGTGTGTTGGGCTCTTCGTCGGGACGTCTGTTGGGCTCTACATCAGGATTTAGCTTACTTTCAGCTCTACGTCGGGACGTGTGTTGGGCTCTACGTCGGTACTTGTGTTGGGCTCTACGTCGGGACGTGTGTTGGGCTCTACGTCGGGACTTGTGTTGGGCTCTATGTCGCGACGTGTGTTGGGCTCTACGTCGCGACGTGTGTTGGGCTCTACGTCGAGACGTATGTTGGGCTCTACATCAGGGTTTACCTTACTTTCAGCTCTACGTCGGGACGTGAGTTCGTGTCTACGTCGGGACGTGGGTTCGTGTCTACGTCGGGACGTGTGCTGGGCTCTATGTCGGGACGTGTGCTGGGCTCTACGTCGGGACATGTGCTGGGCTCTACGTCGCGACGTGTGTTGGGCTCTACGTCGCGACGTGTGTTGGAGTCTGCCTCGGGACGTGTGTTGGGCTCTACGTCGGGACGTGTGTTGGACTCTACGTCGGGACGTGTGTTGGGCTCTACATCAGGATTTATCTTACTTTCAGCTCTACGTCGGGACGTGTGTTGGGCTCTACATCAGGGTTTAGCATACTTTCAGCTCTACGTCGGGACGTGTGCTGGGCTCTACGTCGGGACTTGTGTTGGGCTCTACGTTGGGACGTCTGTTGGGCTCTACGTCGGGACGTGTGTTGGGCTCTAAATCAGGATTTAGCTTACTTTCAGCTCTACGAGGGGACGTGTGTTGGGCTCGACATCAGGATTTAGCTTACTTTCAGCTCTACGTCGGGACGTGGGTTGGGCTCTACGTCAGGACGTGTGTTGGGCTCTACATCAGGATTTAGCGTACTTTCAGCTCTACGTGGGGACGTGTGTTGGGCTCTACGTCGGGACGTGTATTGGGCTCTACGTTGGGACGTGTGTTGGGCTCTACGTCGGGACGCGTCTTGGGCTGCATCTCGGGACGTGTGTTGAGCTCTACATCGGGACGTGTTTTGGGCTCTACGTCGGGATTTAGTTACTTTCAGCTCTACGTCGGGACGTGTGTTGGGCTCTACGTCGGGACGTGTGTTGGGCTCTACGTCGCGACGTGTGTTAGACTGTGCGTCGGGACGTGTGTTTTGTTCTGCGTCGGGACGTGTGTTGAGCTCTACGTCGGGACGTGTGTTGGGCTCTACGTCGGGACGTGTGTTGGGCTCTACATCAGGATTTAGCTTACTTTCAGCTCTACGTCGGGACGTGTGTTGGGCTCTACGTCGGGACGTCTATTGGGCTCTACATCAGGATTTAGCTTACTTTCAGCTCTACGTCGGGACGTGTGTTGGGCTCTACGTCGGGACGTGTGTTGGGCTCTACGTCGGGACGTGTGTTGGGCTCTACATCAGGATTTAGATTACTTTCAGCTCTACGTCGGGACGTGTGTTGGGCACTACGTCGGGACGTGTGTTGGGTTCTACGTCGGGATGTGTGTTGGGCTCTACGTCGGGACGTGTGTTGGGTTCTACATCAGGATTTAGCTTACTTTCAGCTCTACGTCGGGACGTGTGTTGGGCTCTACGTCGGGACGTATATTGGGCTCTACATCTGGATTTAGCTTACTTTCAGCTCTACGTCGGGACGTGTGTTGGGCTCTACGTCGGGACGTCTGTTGGGCTCTAAGTCGGGACGTGTGTTGGGCTTTACGTCGGGACGTGTGTTGGGCTCTACGTCGGGATGTGTGTTGGGCTCTACGTCGGGACGTGTGTTGGGCTCTACATCAGGATTTAGCTTACTTTCAGCTGTACGTCGGGACGTGTGTTGGGCTCTACATCAGGATTTAGCTTATTTTCAGCTGTACGTCGGGACGTGTGTTGGGCTCTACGTCGAGACATGTGTTGGGCTCTACATCAGGATTTAGCTTACTTTCAGCTCTACGTCGGGACGTGCGTTGGGCTCTACGTCGGGACGTGCTTTGGGCTTTACGTCGGGACGTGCGTTGGGCTCTACATCAGGATTTAGCGTACTTTCAGCTCTACGTCGGGACGTGTGTTGGGCTCTACGTCGGGACATGTGTTGGGTTCTACGTCGGGACGTGTGTTGGGCTCTACGTCGAGACGTATGTTGGGCTCTACATCAGGATTTAGCTTACTTTCAGCTCTACGTCGGGACGTGTGTTGGGCTCTACGTCGGGACGTGTGTTGGGCTCTACGTCGGGAGGTGTGTTGGGTTCTACATCAGGATTTAGCTTACTTTGAGTTCTACGTCGGGACGTGTGTTGGGCTCTACGTTGGGATGTGTGTTGGGCTCTACATCAGGATTTAGCTTACTTTCAGCTCTACGTGGGGACGTGTTTTCGGCTCGACATCAGGATTTAGCTTACTTTCAGCTCTACTTCGGGACGTGTCTTGGGCTCTACGTCAGGACGTGTGTTGGGCTCTACGTCGGGACGTGTGTTGGGCTCTACATCAGGATTTATCTTACTTTCAGCTCTACGTCGGGACGTGTGTTGGGCTCTACATCAGGGTTTAGCGTACTTTCAGCTCTACGTCGGGACGTGTGTTGGGCTCTACGTCGGGACTTGTGTTGGGCTCTACGTTGGGACGTCTGTTGGGCTCTACGTCGGGACGTGTGTTGGGCTCTAAATCAGGATTTAGCTTACTTTCAGCTCTACGAGGGGACGTGTGTTGGGCTCTAAATCAGGATTTAGCTTACTTTCAGCTCTACGAGGGGACGTGTGTTGGGCTCGACATCAGGATTTAGCTTACTTTCAGCTCTACGTCGGGACGTGGGTTGGGCTCTACGTCAGGACGTGTGTTGGGCTCTACATCAGGATTTAGCGTACTTTCAGCTCTACGTGGGGACGTGTGTTGGGCTCTACGTCGGGACGTGTATTGGGCTCTACGTTGGGACGTGTGTTGGGCTCTACGTCGGGACGCGTCTTGGGCTGCATCTCGGGAAGTGTGTTGAGCTCTACATCGGGACGTGTTTTGGGCTCTACGTCGGGATTTAGTTACTTTCAGCTCTACATCGGGACGTGTGTTGGGCTCTACGTCGGGACGTGTGTTGGGCTCTACGTCGCGACGTGTGTTAGACTGTGCGTCGGGACGTGTGTTGGGTTCTGCGTCGGGACGTGTGTTGAGCTCTACGTCGGGACGTGTGTTGGGCTCTACGTCGGGACGTGTGTTGGGCTCTACATCAGGATTTAGCTTACTTTCAGCTCTACGTCGGGACGTGTGTTGGGCTCTACGTCGGGACGTCTATTGGGCTCTTCATCAGGATTTAGCTTACTTTCAGCTCTACGTCGGGACGTGTGTTGGGCTCTACGTCGGGACGTGTGTTGGGGTCTACGTCGGGACGTGTGTTGGGCTCTACATCAGGATTTAGATTACTTTCAGCTCTACGTCGGGACGTGTGTTGGGCACTACGTCGGGACGTGTGTTGGGTTCTACGTCGGGATGTGTGTTGGGCTCTACGTCGGGACGTGTGTTGGGTTCTACATCAGGATTTAGCTTACTTTCAGCTCTACGTCGGGACGTGTGTTGGGCTCTACGTCGGGACGTCTATTGGGCTCTACATCAGGATTTAGCTTACTTTCAGCTCTACGTCGGGACGTCCGTTGGGCTCTATGTCGGGACGTGTGTTGGGCTTTACGTCGGGACGTGTGTTGGGCTCTACGTCGGGACGTGTGTTGGGCTCTACATCAGGATTTAGCTTACTTTCAGCTGTACGTCGGGACGTGTGTTGGGCTCTACATCAGGATTTAGCTTACTTTCAGCTGTACGTCGGGACGTGTGTTGGGCTCTACGTCGAGACATGTGTTGGGCTCTACATCAGGATTTAGCTTACTTTCAGCTCTACGTCGGGACGTGCGTTGGGCTCTACGTCGGGACGTGCGTTGGGCTTTACGTCGGGACGTGCGTTGGGCTCTACATCAGGATTTAGCGTACTTTCAGCTCTACGTCGGGACGTGTGTTGGGCTCTACGTCGGGACATGTGTTGGGTTCTACGTCGCGACGTGTGTTGGGCTCTACGTCGAGACGTATGTTGGGCTCTACATCAGGATTTAGCTTACTTTCAGCTCTACGTCGGGACGTGTGTTGGGCTCTACGTCGGGACGTGTGTTGGGCTCTACGTTGGGATGTGTGTTGGGCTCTACATCAGGATTTAGCTTACTTTCAGCTCTACGTGGGGACGTGTTTTCGGATCGACATCAGGATTTAGCTTACTTTCAGCTCTACTTCGGGACGTGTCTTGGGCTCTACGTCAGGACGTGTGTTGGGCTCTACGTCGGGACGTGTGTTGGGCTCTTCGTCGGGACGTCTGTTGGGCTCTACATCAGGATTTAGCTTACTTTCAGCTCTACGTCGGGACGTGTGTTGGGCTCTACGTCGGTACTTGTGTTGCGCTCTACGTCGGGACGTGTGTTGGGCTCTACGTCGCGACGTGTGTTGGGCTCTAGGTCGCGACGTGTGTTGGGCTCTACTTCGAGACGTATGTTGGGCTCTACATCAGGGTTTACCTTACTTTCAGCTCTACGTCGGGACGTGAGTTCGTGTCTACGTCGGGACGTGGGTTCGTGTCTACGTCGGGACGTGTGCTGGGCTCTATGTCGGGACGTGTGCTGGGCTCTACGTCGCGACGTGTGTTGGGCTCTACGTCGGGACGTGTGTTGGACTCTACGTCGGGACGTGTGTTTGGCTCTATATCAGGATTTAGCTTACTTTCAGCTCTACGTCAGGACGTGTGTTGGGCTCTACATCAGGGTTTAGCGTACTTTCAGCTCTACGTCGGGACGTGTGTTGGGCTCTACGTCGGGACGTGTGTTGGGCTCTACGTCGGGACGTGTGTTGGGCTCTACGTCGGGACGTGTGTTGGGCTCTACGTTGGGACGTCTGTTGGGCTCTACGTCGGGACGTGTGTTGGGCTCTAGATCTGGATTTAGCTTACTTTCAGCTCTACGAGGGGACGTGTGTTGGGCTCGACATCAGGGTTTAGCTTACTTTCAGCTCTACGTCGGGACGTGTGTTGGGCTCTACGTCGGGACGTGTGTTGGGCTCTACATCAGGATTTGGCATACTTTCAGCTCTACGTCGGGAAATGTGTTATGCTCTTTGTCGGGACGTGTGTTGGGCTCTACATCAGATTTAGCTTTCTTTCAGCTCTACGTCGGGACTTGTGTTGGGCTCTACATCAGGATTTAGCTTGTTTTCAGCTCTAATTCGGGACGTGTGTTGGGCTCTACATCGGGACGTGTGTTGGGCTCTACATCAGGATTTAGCTTACTTACAGCTCTACGTCGGGACGTGTGTTGGGCTCTGCGTCGGGACGTGTGTTGGGCTCTGCGTCGGGACGTGTGTTGGGCTCTGCGTCGGGACGTGTGTTGGGCTCTACGTCGAGACGTGTGTTGGGCTCTACATCAGGATTTAGCTTACTTTCAGCTCTACGTCGGGACGTGTGATGGGCTCTACGTCGGGACGTGTGTTGGGCTCTACGTCGGGACGTGTGTTGGGCTCTACGTCGGGACGTGTGTTGGGTTCTACATCAGGATTTAGCTTACTTTCAGCTCTACGTCGGGACGTGTGTTGGGCTCTACGTCGGGACGTCTATTGGGCTCTACATCAGGATTTAGCTTACTTTCAGCTCTACGTCGGGACGTCCGTTGGGCTCTATGTCGGGACGTGTGTTGGGCTTTACGTCGGGACGTGTGTTGGGCTCTACGTCGGGACGTGTGTTGGGCTCTACATCAGGATTTAGCTTACTTTCAGCTGTACGTCGGGACGTGTGTTGGGCTCTACATCAGGATTTAGCTTACTTTCAGCTGTACGTCGGGACGTGTGTTGGGCTCTACGTCGGGACATGTGTTGGGTTCTACGTCGCGACGTGTGTTGGGCTCTACGTCGAGACGTATGTTGGGCTCTACATCAGGATTTAGCTTACTTTCAGCTCTACGTCGGGACGTGCGTTGGGCTCTACGTCGGGACGTGTGTTGGGCTCTACGTTGGGATGTGTGTTGGGCTCTACATCAGGATTTAGCTTACTTTCAGCTCTACGTGGGGACGTGTTTTCGGATCGACATCAGGATTTAGCTTACTTTCAGCTCTACTTCGGGACGTGTCTTGGGCTCTACGTCAGGACGTGTGTTGGGCTCTACGTCGGGACGTGTGTTGGGCTCTTCGTCGGGACGTCTGTTGGGCTCTACATCAGGATTTAGCTTACTTTCAGCTCTACGTCGGGACGTGTGTTGGGCTCTACGTCGGTACTTGTGTTGCGCTCTACGTCGGGACGTGTGTTGGGCTCTACGTCGCGACGTGTGTTGGGCTCTAGGTCGCGACGTGTGTTGGGCTCTACTTCGAGACGTATGTTGGGCTCTACATCAGGGTTTACCTTACTTTCAGCTCTACGTCGGGACGTGAGTTCGTGTCTACGTCGGGACGTGGGTTCGTGTCTACGTCGGGACGTGTGCTGGGCTCTATGTCGGGACGTGTGCTGGGCTCTACGTCGGGACATGTGCTGGGCTCTACGTCGCGACGTGTGTTGGGCTCTACATCGGGACTTGTGTTGGACTCTACGTCGGGACGTGTGTTTGGCTCTATATCAGGATTTAGCTTACTTTCAGCTCTACGTCAGGACGTGTGTTGGGCTCTACATCAGGGTTTAGCGTACTTTCAGCTCTACGTCGGGACGTGTGTTGGGCTCTACGTCGGGACGTGTGTTGGGCTCTACGTCGGGACGTGTGTTGGGCTCTACGTTGGGACGTCTGTTGGGCTCTACGTCGGGACGTGTGTTGGGCTCTAGATCAGGATTTAGCTTACTTTCAGCTCTACGAGGGGACGTGTGTTGGGCTCGACATCAGGGTTTAGCTTACTTTCAGCTCTACGTCGGGACGTGTGTTGGGCTCTACGTCGGGACGTGTGTTGGGCTCTACATCAGGATTTGGCATACTTTCAGCTCTACGTCGGGAAATGTGTTATGCTCTTTGTCGGGACGTGTGTTGGGCTCTACATCAGATTTAGCTTTCTTTCAGCTCTACGTCGGGACTTGTGTTGGGCTCTACATCAGGATTTAGCTTGTTTTCAGCTCTACTTCGGGACGTGTGTTGGGCTCTACATCGGGACGTGTGTTGGGCTCTACATCAGGATTTAGCTTACTTACAGCTCTACGTCGGGACGTGTGTTGGGCTCTGCGTCGGGACGTGTGTTGGGCTCTGCGTCGGGACGTGTGTTGGGCTCTGCGTCGGGACGTGTGTTGGGCTCTACGTCGAGACGTGTGTTGGGCTCTACATCAGGATTTAGCTTACTTTCAGCTCTACGTCGGGACGTGTGATGGGCTCTACGTCGGGACGTGTGTTGGGCTCTACGTCGGGACGTGTGTTGGGCTCTACGTCGGGACGTGTGTTGGGCTCTACATCAGGATTTAGCTTACTTTCAGCTCTACGTCGGGACGTGTGTTGGGCTCTACGTCGGGACGTGCGTTGGGCTCTACGTCGGGACGTGCGTTGGGCTCTACGTCGGGACGTGTGTTGGGCTCTACGTCGGGACGTGTGTTGGGCTCTACGTCGGGACGTGCGTTGGGCTCTACGTCGGGACGTGCGTTGGGCTCTACGTCGGGACGTGCGTTGGGCTCTACGTCGGGACGTGTGTTGGGCTCTACGTCGGGACGTGTGTTGGGCTCTACATCAGGATTTAGCTTACTTTCAGCTCTACGTGGGGACGTGTTTTCGGCTCGACATCAGGATTTAGCTTACTTTCAGCTCTACTTCGGGACGTGTCTTGGGCTCTACGTCGGGACGTGTGTTGGGCTCTACGTTGGGACGTGTGTTGGGCTCTTCGTCGGGACGTCTGTTGGGCTCTACATCAGGATTTAGCTTACTTTCAGCTCTACGTCGGGACGTGTGTTGGGCTCTACGTCGGTACTTGTGTTGGGCTCTACGTCGGGACGTGTGTTGGGCTCTACGTCGGGACTTGTGTTGGGCTCTACGTCGCGACGTGTGTTGGGCTCTACGTCGCGACGTGTGTTGGGCTCTACGTCGAGACGTATGTTGGGCTCTACATCAGGGTTTACCTTACTTTCAGCTCTACGTCGGGACGTGAGTTCGTGTCTACGTCGGGACGTGGGTTCGTGTCTACGTCGGGACGTGTGCCTGGATCTATGTCGGGACGTGTGCTGGGCTCTACGTCGGGACATGTGCTGGGCTCTACGTCGCGACGTGTGTTGGGCTCTACGTCGCGACGTGTGTTGGAGTCTGCCTCGGGACGTGTGTTGGGCTCTACGTCGGGACGTGTGTTGGACTCTACGTCGGGACGTGTGTTGGGCTCTACATCAGGATTTATCTTACTTTCAGCTCTACGTCGGGACGTGTGTTGGGCTCTACATCAGGGTTTAGCGTACTTTCAGCTCTACGTCGGGACGTGTGTTGGGCTCTACGTCGGGACTTGTGTTAGGCTCTACGTTGGGACGTCTGTTGGGCTCTACGTCGGGACGTGTGTTGGGCTCTAAATCAGGATTTAGCTTACTTTCAGCTCTACGAGGGGACGTGTGTTGGGCTCTAAATCAGGATTTAGCTTACTTTCAGCTCTACGAGGGGACGTGTGTTGGGCTCGACATCAGGATTTAGCTTACTTTCAGCTCTACGTCGGGACGTGGGTTGGGCTCTACGTCAGGACGTGTGTTGGGCTCTACATCAGGATTTAGCGTACTTTCAGCTCTACGTGGGGACGTGTGTTGGGCTCTACGTTGGGACGTGTGTTGGGCTCTACGTCGGGACGCGTCTTGGGCTGCATCTCGGGAAGTGTGTTGAGCTCTACATCGGGACGTGTTTTGGGCTCTACGTCGGGATTTAGTTACTTTCAGCTCTACATCGGGACGTGTGTTGGGCTCTACGTCGGGACGTGTGTTGGGCTCTACGTCGCGACGTGTGTTAGACTGTGCGTCGGGACGTGTGTTGTGTTCTGCGTCGGGACGTGTGTTGAGCTCTACGTCGGGACGTGTGTTGGGCTCTACGTCGGGACGTGTGTTGGGCTCTACATCAGGATTTAGCTTACTTTCAGCTCTACGTCGGGACGTGTGTTGGGCTCTACGTCGGGACGTCTATTGGGCTCTACATCAGGATTTAGCTTACTTTCAGCTCTACGTCGGGACGTGTGTTGGGCTCTACGTCGGGACGTCTATTGGGCTCTACATCAGGATTTAGCTTACTTTCAGCTCTACGTCGGGACGTGTGTTGGGCTCTACGTCGGGACGTGTGTTGGGCTCTACGTCGGGACGTGTGTTGGGCTCTACATCAGGATTTAGATTACTTTCAGCTCTACGTCGGGACGTGTGTTGGGCACTACGTCGGGACGTGTGTTGGGTTCTACGTCGGGATGTGTGTTGGGCTCTACGTCGGGACGTCTATTGGGCTCTACATCAGGATTTAGCTTACTTTCAGCTCTACGTCGGGACGTCTGTTGGGCTCTATGTCGGGACGTATGTTGGGCTTTACGTCGGGACGTGTGTTGGGCTCTACGTCGGGACGTGTGTTGGGCTCTACATCAGGATTTAGCTTACTTTCAGCTGTACGTCGGGACGTGTGTTGGGCTCTACATCAGGATTTAGCTTACTTTCAGCTGTACGTCGGGACGTGTGTTGGGCTCTACGTCGAGACATGTGTTGGGCTCTACATCAGGATTTAGCTTACTTTCAGCTCTACGTCGGGACGTGCGTTGGGCTCTACGTCGGGACGTGCGTTGGGCTTTACGTCGGGACGTGCGTTGGGCTCTACATCAGGATTTAGCGTACTTTCAGCTCTACATCGGGACGTGTGTTGGGCTCTACGTCGGGACATGTGTTGGGTTCTACGTCGCGACGTGTGTTGGGCTCTACGTCGAGACGTATGTTGGGCTCTACATCAGGATTTAGCTTACTTTCAGCTCTACGTCGGGACGTGTGTTGGGCTCTACGTCGGGACGTGTGTTGGGCTCTACGTTGGGATGTGTGTTGGGCTCTACATCAGGATTTAGCTTACTTTCAGCTCTACGTGGGGACGTGTTTTCGGATCGACATCAGGATTTAGCTTACTTTCAGCTCTACTTCGGGACGTGTCTTGGGCTCTACGTCAGGACGTGTGTTGGGCTCTACGTCGGGACGTGTGTTGGGCTCTTCGTCGGGACGTCTGTTGGGCTCTACATCAGGATTTAGCTTACTTTCAGCTCTACGTCGGGACGTGTGTTGGGCTCTACGTCGGTACTTGTGTTGCGCTCTACGTCGGGACGTGTGTTGGGCTCTACGTCGCGACGTGTGTTGGGCTCTAGGTCGCGACGTGTGTTGGGCTCTACTTCGAGACGTATGTTGGGCTCTACATCAGGGTTTACCTTACTTTCAGCTCTACGTCGGGACGTGAGTTCGTGTCTACGTCGGGACGTGGGTTCGTGTCTACGTCGGGACGTGTGCTGGGCTCTATGTCGGGACGTGTGCTGGGCTCTACGTCGGGACATGTGCTGGGCTCTACGTCGCGACGTGTGTTGGGCTCTACGTCGGGACGTGTGTTGGACTCTACGTCGGGACGTGTGTTTGGCTCTATATCAGGATTTAGCTTACTTTCAGCTCTACGTCAGGACGTGTGTTGGGCTCTACATCAGGGTTTAGCGTACTTTCAGCTCTACGTCGGGACGTGTGTTGGGCTCTACGTCGGGACGTGTGTTGGGCTCTACGTCAGGACGTGTGTTGGGCTCTACGTTGGGACGTCTGTTGGGCTCTACGTCGGGACGTGTGTTGGGCTCTAGATCAGGATTTAGCTTACTTTCAGCTCTACGAGGGGACGTGTGTTGGGCTCGACATCAGGATTTAGCTTACTTTCAGCTCTACGTCGGGACGTGTGTTGGGCTCTACGTCGGGACGTGTGTTGGGCTCTACATCAGGATTTGGCATACTTTCAGCTCTACGTCGGGAAATGTGTTATGCTCTTTGTCGGGACGTGTGTTGGGCTCTACATCAGATTTAGCTTTCTTTCAGCTCTACGTCGGGACTTGTGTTGGGCTCTACATCAGGATTTAGCTTGTTTTCAGCTCTACTTCGGGACGTGTGTTGGGCTCTACATCGGGACGTGTGTTGGGCTCTACATCAGGATTTAGCTTACTTACAGCTCTACGTCGGGACGTGTGTTGGGCTCTGCGTCGGGACGTGTGTTGGGCTCTGCGTCGGGACGTGTGTTGGGCTCTGCGTCGGGACGTGTGTTGGGCTCTACGTCGAGACGTGTGTTGGGCTCTACATCAGGATTTAGCTTACTTTCAGATCTACGTCGGGACGTGTGATGGGCTCTACGTCGGGACGTGTGTTGGGCTCTACGTCGGGACGTGTGTTGGGCTCTACGTCGGGACGTGTGTTGGGCTCTACATCAGGATTTAGCTTACTTTCAGCTCTACGTCGGGACGTGTGTTGGGCTCTACGTCGGGACGTGCGTTGGGCTCTACGTCGGGACGTGCGTTGGGCTCTACGTCGGGACGTGTGTTGAGCTCTACGTCGGGACGTGTGTTGGGCTCTACGTCGGGACGTGTGTTGGGCTCTAGATCAGGATTTAGCTTACTTTCAGCTCTACGAGGGGACGTGTGTTGGGCTCGACATCAGGATTTAGCTTACTTTCAGCTCTACGTCGGGAAATGTGTTATGCTCTTTGTCGGGACGTGTGTTGGGCCCTACATCAGATTTAGCTTTCTTTCAGCTCTACGTCGGGACTTGTGTTGGGCTCTACATCAGGATTTAGCTTGTTTTCAGCTCTACGTCGGGACGTGTGTTGGGCTCTACATCGGGACGTGTGTTGGGCTCTACATCAAGATTTAGCTTACTTACAGCTCTACGTCGGGACATGTGTTGGGCTCTACGTTGGGACGTGTGTTGGGCTCTACATCAGGACTTAGCTTACTTTCAGCTCTACGTTGGGACGTGTGTTGGGCTCTACGTTGGGACGTGTGTTGGGCTCTACATCAGGATTTAGCTTACTTTCAGCTCAACGTCGGGATGTGTGTTGGGCTCTACGTCGGGATGTCTGTTGGGCTCTACTTCGGGACGTGTATTGGGTTCTACATCAGGATTTAGCTTACTTTCACCTCTACGTCGGGACGTGTGTTGGGCTCTATGTCGGGACGTGTGTTGGGCTCTATGTCGGGACGTGTGTTGGGCTTTACGTCGGGACCTGTGTTGGGCTCTACGTCGGGATGTGTGTTGGGCTCTACGTCGGGATGTGTGTTGGGCTCTACGTCGGGACGTGTGTTGGGCTCTACATCAGGATTTAGCTTACTTTCAGCTGTACGTCGGGACGTGTGTTGGGCTCTACGTCGAGACATGTGTTGGGCTCTACATCAGGTGTTAGCTTACTTTCAGCTCTACGAGGGGACGTGTGTTGGGCTCGACATCAGGATTTAGCTTACTTTCAGCTCTACGTCGGGACGTGCGTTGGGCTCTACGTCGGGACGTGCGTTGGGCTCTACGTCGGGACGTGCGTTGGGCTCTACGTCGGGACGTGTGTTGGGCTCTACATCAGGATTTAGCGTACTTTCAGCTCTACGTCGGGACGTGTGTTGGGCTCTACGTCGGGACATGTGTTGGGTTCTACGTCGCGACGTGTGTTGGGCTCTACGTCGAGACGTATGTTGGGCTCTAAATCAGGATTTAGCTTACTTTCAGCTCTACGTCGGGACGTGTGTTGGGCTCTACGTCGGGACGTGTGTTGGGCTCTACGTCGGGACGTGTGTTGGGTTCTACATCAGGATTTAGCTTACTTTGAGTTCTACGTCGGGACGTGTGTTGGGCTCTACGTCGGGACGTGTGTTGGGCTCTACATCAGGATTTAGCTTACTTTCAGCTCTACATCGGGACGTGTGTTGGACTCTACATCGGGACGTGTGTTGGGCTCTACGTCGCGACGTGTGTTGGGCTCTACATCAGGTTTAGCTTATATTCAGCTCTACGTCGGGACGTGTGTTGGGCTCTACGTCGGGACGTGTGTTGGACTGTACGTCGGGACGTGTGTTGGGTTCTGCGTCGGGACGTCTGTTGAGCTCTACGTCGGGACGTGTGTTGGGCTCTACGTCGGGACGTGTGTTGGGCTCTACATCAGGATTTAGCTTACTTTCAGCTCTACGTCGGGACATGTGTTGGGCTCTACTTCGGGACGTGTGTTGGGCTCCACATCAGCATTTCGCTTACTTTCAGCTCTACGTCGGGACGTGTGTTGGGCTCTACGTCGGGACGTCTATTGGGCTCTACATCAGGATTTAGCTTACTTTCAGCTCTACGTCGAGACGTGTGTTGGGCTCTACGTCGGGACGTGTGTTGGGCTCTACGTCGGGACGTGTGTTGGGCTCTACGTCTGGACGTGTGTTGGGCTCTACGTCGGGACGTGTGTTGGGCTCTACATCAGGATTTAGCTTACTTTCAGCTCTACGTCGGGACGTTTGTTGGGCACTACGTCGGGACGTGTGTTGGGTTCTACGTCGGGACGTGTGTTGGGCTCTACGTCGGGACATGTGTTGGTCTCTACATCAGGATTTGGCATACTTTCAGCTCTACGTCGGGAAATGTGTTATGCTCTTTGTCGGGACGTGTGTTGGGCTCTACATCAGATTTAGCTTTCTTTCAGCTCTACGTCGGGACCTGTGTTGGGCTCTACGTCGGGATGTGTGTTGGGCTCTACGTCGGGACGTGTGTTGGGCTCTACGTCGGGACGTGTGTTGGGCTCTACATCAGGATTTAGCTTACTTTCAGCTGTACGTCGGGACGTGTGTTGGGCTCTACATCAGGATTTAGCTTACTTTCAGCTGTACGTCGGGACGTGTGTTGGGCTCTACGTCGAGACATGTGTTGGGCTCTACATCAGGATTTAGCTTACTTTCAGCTCTACGTCGGGACGTGCGTTGGGCTCTACGTCGGGACGTGCGTTGGGCTTTACGTCGGGACGTGCGTTGGGCTCTACATCAGGATTTAGCGTACTTTCAGCTCTACATCGGGACGTGTGTTGGGCTCTACGTCGGGACATGTGTTGGGTTCTACGTCGCGACGTGTGTTGGGCTCTACGTCGAGACGTATGTTGGGCTCTACATCAGGATTTAGCTTACTTTCAGCTCTACGTTGGGACGTGTGTTGGGCTCTACGTCGGGACGTGTGTTGGGCTCTACGTTGGGATGTGTGTTGGGCTCTACATCAGGATTTAGCTTACTTTCAGCTCTACGTGGGGACGTGTTTTCGGATCGACATCAGGATTTAGCTTACTTTCAGCTCTACTTCGGGACGTGTCTTGGGCTCTACGTCAGGACGTGTGTTGGGCTCTACGTCGGGACGTGTGTTGGGCTCTTCGTCGGGACGTCTCTTGGGCTCTACATCAGGATTTAGCTTACTTTCAGCTCTACGTCGGGACGTGTGTTGGGCTCTACGTCGGTACTTGTGTTGCGCTCTACGTCGGGACGTGTGTTGGGCTCTACGTCGCGACGTGTGTTGGGCTCTAGGTCGCGACGTGTGTTGGGCTCTACTTCGAGACGTATGTTGGGCTCTACATCAGGGTTTACCTTACTTTCAGCTCTACGTCGGGACGTGAGTTCGTGTCTACGTCGGGACGTGGGTTCGTGTCTACGTCGGGACGTGTGCTGGGCTCTATGTCGGGACGTGTGCTGGGCTCTACGTCGGGACATGTGCTGGGCTCTACGTCGCGACGTGTGTTGGGCTCTACGTCGGGACGTGTGTTGGACTCTACGTCGGGACGTGTGTTTGGCTCTATATCAGGATTTAGCTTACTTTCAGCTCTACGTCAGGACGTGTGTTGGGCTCTACATCAGGGTTTAGCGTACTTTCAGCTCTACGTCGGGACGTGTGTTGGGCTCTACGTCGGGACGTGTGTTGGGCTCTACGTCGGGACGTGTGTTGGGCTCTACGTTGGGACGTCTGTTGGGCTCTACGTCGGGACGTGTGTTGGGCTCTAGATCAGGATTTAGCTTACTTTCAGCTCTACGAGGGGACGTGTGTTGGGCTCGACATCAGGATTTAGCTTACTTTCAGCTCTACGTCGGGACGTGTGTTGGGCTCTACGTCGGGACGTGTGTTGGGCTCTACATCAGGATTTGGCATACTTTCAGCTCTACGTCGGGAAATGTGTTATGCTCTTTGTCGGGACGTGTGTTGGGCTCTACATCAGATTTAGCTTTCTTTCAGCTCTACGTCGGGACTTGTGTTGGGCTCTACATCAGGATTTAGCTTGTTTTCAGCTCTACTTCGGGACGTGTGTTGGGCTCTACATCGGGACGTGTGTTGGGCTCTACATCAGGATTTAGCTTACTTACAGCTCTACGTCGGGACGTGTGTTGGGCTCTGCGTCGGGACGTGTGTTGGGCTCTGCGTCGGGACGTGTGTTGGGCTCTGCGTCGGGACGTGTGTTGGGCTCTACGTCGAGACGTCTGTTGGGCTCTACATCAGGATTTAGCTTACTTTCAGCTCTACGTCGGGACGTGTGATGGGCTCTACGTCGGGACGTGTGTTGGGCTCTACGTCGGGACGTGTGTTGGGCTCTACATCAGGATTTAGCTTACTTTCAGCTCTACGTCGGGACGTGTGTTGGGCTCTACGTCGGGACGTGCGTTGGGCTCTACGTCGGGACGTGCGTTGGGCTCTACGTCGGGACGTGTGTTGGGCTCTACGTCGGGACGTGTGTTGGGCTCTATATCAGGATTTAGCTTACTTTCAGCTCTACGAGGGGACGTGTGTTGGGCTCGACATCAGGATTTAGCTTACTTTCAGCTCTACGTCGGGAAATGTGTTATGCTCTTTGTCGGGACGTGTGTTGGGCCCTACATCAGATTTAGCTTTCTTTCAGCTCTACGTCGGGACTTGTGTTGGGCTCTACATCAGGATTTAGCTTGTTTTCAGCTCTACGTCGGGACGTGTGTTGGGCTCTACATCGGGACGTGTGTTGGGCTCTACATCAGGATTTAGCTTACTTACAGCTCTACGTCGGGACATGTGTTGGGCTCTACGTTGGGACGTGTGTTGGGCTCTACATCAGGACTTAGCTTACTTTCAGCTCTACGTTGGGACGTGTGTTGGGCTCTACGTTGGGACGTGTGTTGGGCTCTACATCAGGATTTAGCTTACTTTCAGCTCAACGTCGGGATGTGTGTTGGGCTCTACGTCGGGATGTCTGTTGGGCTCTACGTCGGGACGTGTATTGGGTTCTACATCAGGATTTAGCTTACTTTCACCTCTACGTCGGGACGTGTGTTGGGCTCTATGTCGGGACGTGTGTTGGGCTCTATGTCGGGACGTGTGTTGGGCTTTACGTCGGGACCTGTGTTGGGCTCTACGTCGGGATGTGTGTTGGGCTCTACGTCGGGATGTGTGTTGGGCTCTACGTCGGGACGTGTGTTGGGCTCTACATCAGGATTTAGCTTACTTTCAGCTGTACGTCGGGACGTGTGTTGGGCTCTACGTCGAGACATGTGTTGGGCTCTACATCAGGAGTTAGCTTACTTTCAGCTCTACGAGGGGACGTGTGTTGGGCTCGACATCAGGATTTAGCTTACTTTCAGCTCTACGTCGGGACGTGCGTTGGGCTCTACGTCGGGACGTGCGTTGGGCTCTACGTCGGGACGTGCGTTGGGCTCTACGTCGGGACGTGTGTTGGGCTCTACATCAGGATTTAGCGTACTTTCAGCTCTACGTCGGGACGTGTGTTGGGCTCTACGTCGGGACATGTGTTGGGTTCTACGTCGCGACGTGTGTTGGGCTCTACGTCGAGACGTATGTTGGGCTCTAAATCAGGATTTAGCTTACTTTCAGCTCTACGTCGGGACGTGTGTTGGGCTCTACGTCGGGACGTGTGTTGGGCTCTACGTCGGGACGTGTGTTGGGTTCTACATCAGGATTTAGCTTACTTTGAGTTCTACGTCGGGACGTGTGTTGGGCTCTACGTCGGGACGTGTGTTGGGCTCTACATCAGGATTTAGCTTACTTTCAGCTCTACATCGGGACGTGTGTTGGGCTCTACGTCGCGACGTGTGTTGGGCTCTACATCAGGTTTAGCTTATATTCAGCTCTACGTCGGGACGTGTGTTGGGCTCTACGTCGGGACGTGTGTTGGACTGTACGTCGGGACGTGTGTTGGGTTCTGCGTCGGGACGTCTGTTGAGCTCTACGTCGGGACGTGTGTTGGGCTCTACGTCGGGACGTGTGTTGGGCTCTACCTCAGGATTTAGCTTACTTTCAGCTCTACGTCGGGACGTGTGTTGGGCACTACGTCGGGACGTCTATTGGGCTCTACATCAGGATTTAGCTTACTTTCAGCTCTACGTCGGGACGTGTGTTGGGCTCTACGTCGGGACGTGTGTTGGGCTCTACGTCGGGACGTGTGTTGGGCTCTACCTCAGGATTTAGCTTACTTTCAGCTCTACGTCGGGACGTGTATTGGGCACTACGTCGGGACGTGTGTTGGGTTCTACGTCGGGACGTGTGTTGGGCTCTACGTCGGGACGTGTGTTGGTCTCTACATCAGGATTTGGCATACTTTCAGCTCTACGTCGGGAAATGTGTTATGCTCTTTGTCGGGACGTGTGTTGGGCTCTACATCAGATTTAGCTTTCTTTCAGCTCTACGTCGGGACTTGTGTTGGGCTCTACATCAGGATTTAGCTTGTTTTCAGCTCTACTTCGGGACGTGTGTTGGGCTCTACATCGGGACGTGTGTTGGGCTCTACGTCGGGACGTGTGTTGGGCTCTACATCAGGATTTAGCTTACTTTCAGCTGTACGTCGGGACGTGTGTTGGGCTCTACATCAGGATTTAGCTTACTTTCAGCTGTACGTCGGGACGTGTGTTGGGCTCTACGTCGAGACATGTGTTGGGCTCTACATCAGGATTTAGCTTACTTTCAGCTCTACGTCGGGACGTGCGTTGGGCTCTACGTCGGGACGTGCGTTGGGCTTTACGTCGGGACGTGCGTTGGGCTCTACATCAGGGTTTAGCGTACTTTCAGCTCTACATCGGGACGTGTGTTGGGCTCTACGTCGGGACATGTGTTGGGTTCTACGTCGCGACGTGTGTTGGGCTCTACGTCGAGACGTATGTTGGGCTCTACATCAGGATTTAGCTTACTTTCAGCTCTACGTCGGGACGTGTGTTGGGCTCTACGTCGGGACGTGTGTTGGGCTCTACGTTGGGATGTGTGTTGGGCTCTACATCAGGATTTAGCTTACTTTCAGCTCTACGTGGGGACGTGTTTTCGGATCGACATCAGGATTTAGCTTACTTTCAGCTCTACTTCGGGACGTGTCTTGGGCTCTACGTCAGGACGTGTGTTGGGCTCTACGTCGGGACGTGTGTTGGGCTCTTCGTCGGGACGTCTCTTGGGCTCTACATCAGGATTTAGCTTACTTTCAGCTCTACGTCGGGACGTGTGTTGGGCTCTACGTCGGTACTTGTGTTGCGCTCTACGTCGGGACGTGTGTTGGGCTCTACGTCGCGACGTGTGTTGGGCTCTAGGTCGCGACGTGTGTTGGGCTCTACTTCGAGACGTATGTTGGGCTCTACATCAGGGTTTACCTTACTTTCAGCTCTACGTCGGGACGTGAGTTCGTGTCTACGTCGGGACGTGGGTTCGTGTCTACGTCGGGACGTGTGCTGGGCTCTATGTCGGGACGTGTGCTGGGCTCTACGTCGGGACATGTGCTGGGCTCTACGTCGCGACGTGTGTTGGGCTCTACGTCGGGACGTGTGTTGGACTCTACGTCGGGACGTGTGTTTGGCTCTATATCAGGATTTAGCTTACTTTCAGCTCTACGTCAGGACGTGTGTTGGGCTCTACATCAGGGTTTAGCGTACTTTCAGCTCTACGTCGGGACGTGTGTTGGGCTCTACGTCGGGACGTGTGTTGGGCTCTACGTCGGGACGTGTGTTGGGCTCTACGTTGGGACGTCTGTTGGGCTCTACGTCGGGACGTGTGTTGGGCTCTAGATCAGGATTTAGCTTACTTTCAGCTCTACGAGGGGACGTGTGTTGGGCTCGACATCAGGATTTAGCTTACTTTCAGCTCTACGTCGGGACGTGTGTTGGGCTCTACGTCGGGACGTGTGTTGGGCTCTACATCAGGATTTGGCATACTTTCAGCTCTACGTCGGGAAATGTGTTATGCTCTTTGTCGGGACGTGTGTTGGGCTCTACATCAGATTTAGCTTTCTTTCAGCTCTACGTCGGGACTTGTGTTGGGCTCTACATCAGGATTTAGCTTGTTTTCAGCTCTACTTCGGGACGTGTGTTGGGCTCTACATCGGGACGTGTGTTGGGCTCTACATCAGGATTTAGCTTACTTACAGCTCTACGTCGGGACGTGTGTTGGGCTCTGCGTCGGGACGTGTGTTGGGCTCTGCGTCGGGACGTGTGTTGGGCTCTGCGTCGGGACGTGTGTTGGGCTCTACGTCGAGACGTCTGTTGGGCTCTACATCAGGATTTAGCTTACTTTCAGCTCTACGTCGGGACGTGTGATGGGCTCTACGTCGGGACGTGTGTTGGGCTCTACGTCGGGACGTGTGTTGGGCTCTACATCAGGATTTAGCTTACTTTCAGCTCTACGTCGGGACGTGTGTTGGGCTCTACGTCGGGACGTGCGTTGGGCTCTACGTCGGGACGTGCGTTGGGCTCTACGTCGGGACGTGCGTTGGGCTCTACGTCGGGACGTGTGTTGGGCTCTACGTCGGGACGTGTGTTGGGCTCTATATCAGGATTTAGCTTACTTTCAGCTCTACGAGGGGACGTGTGTTGGGCTCGACATCAGGATTTAGCTTACTTTCAGCTCTACGTCGGGAAATGTGTTATGCTCTTTGTCGGGACGTGTGTTGGGCCCTACATCAGATTTAGCTTTCTTTCAGCTCTACGTCGGGACTTGTGTTGGGCTCTACATCAGGATTTAGCTTGTTTTCAGCTCTACGTCGGGACGTGTGTTGGGCTCTACATCGGGACGTGTGTTGGGCTCTACATCAGGATTTAGCTTACTTACAGCTCTACGTCGGGACATGTGTTGGGCTCTACGTTGGGACGTGTGTTGGGCTCTACATCAGGACTTAGCTTACTTTCAGCTCTACGTTGGGACGTGTGTTGGGCTCTACGTTGGGACGTGTGTTGGGCTCTACATCAGGATTTAGCTTACTTTCAGCTCAACGTCGGGATGTGTGTTGGGCTCTACGTCGGGATGTCTGTTGGGCTCTACGTCGGGACGTGTATTGGGTTCTACATCAGGATTTAGCTTACTTTCACCTCTACGTCGGGACGTGTGTTGGGCTCTATGTCGGGACGTGTGTTGGGCTCTATGTCGGGACGTGTGTTGGGCTTTACGTCGGGACCTGTGTTGGGCTCTACGTCGGGATGTGTGTTGGGCTCTACGTCGGGATGTGTGTTGGGCTCTACGTCGGGACGTGTGTTGGGCTCTACATCAGGATTTAGCTTACTTTCAGCTGTACGTCGGGACGTGTGTTGGGCTCTACGTCGAGACATGTGTTGGGCTCTACATCAGGAGTTAGCTTACTTTCAGCTCTACGAGGGGACGTGTGTTGGGCTCGACATCAGGATTTAGCTTACTTTCAGCTCTACGTCGGGACGTGCGTTGGGCTCTACGTCGGGACGTGCGTTGGGCTCTACGTCGGGACGTGCGTTGGGCTCTACGTCGGGACGTGTGTTGGGCTCTACATCAGGATTTAGCGTACTTTCAGCTCTACGTCGGGACGTGTGTTGGGCTCTACGTCGGGACATGTGTTGGGTTCTACGTCGCGACGTGTGTTGGGCTCTACGTCGAGACGTATGTTGGGCTCTAAATCAGGATTTAGCTTACTTTCAGCTCTACGTCGGGACGTGTGTTGGGCTCTACGTCGGGACGTGTGTTGGGCTCTACGTCGGGACGTGTGTTGGGTTCTACATCAGGATTTAGCTTACTTTGAGTTCTACGTCGGGACGTGTGTTGGGCTCTACGTCGGGACGTGTGTTGGGCTCTACATCAGGATTTAGCTTACTTTCAGCTCTACATCGGGACGTGTGTTGGGCTCTACGTCGCGACGTGTGTTGGGCTCTACATCAGGTTTAGCTTATATTCAGCTCTACGTCGGGACGTGTGTTGGGCTCTACGTCGGGACGTGTGTTGGACTGTACGTCGGGACGTGTGTTGGGTTCTGCGTCGGGACGTCTGTTGAGCTCTACGTCGGGACGTGTGTTGGGCTCTACGTCGGGACGTGTGTTGGGCTCTACCTCAGGATTTAGCTTACTTTCAGCTCTACGTCGGGACGTGTGTTGGGCACTACGTCGGGACGTCTATTGGGCTCTACATCAGGATTTAGCTTACTTTCAGCTCTACGTCGGGACGTGTGTTGGGCTCTACGTCGGGACGTGTGTTGGGCTCTACGTCGGGACGTGTGTTGGGCTCTACCTCAGGATTTAGCTTACTTTCAGCTCTACGTCGGGACGTGTATTGGGCACTACGTCGGGACGTGTGTTGGGTTCTACGTCGGGACGTGTGTTGGGCTCTACGTCGGGACGTGTGTTGGTCTCTACATCAGGATTTGGCATACTTTCAGCTCTACGTCGGGAAATGTGTTATGCTCTTTGTCGGGACGTGTGTTGGGCTCTACATCAGATTTAGCTTTCTTTCAGCTCTACGTCGGGACTTGTGTTGGGCTCTACATCAGGATTTAGCTTGTTTTCAGCTCTACTTCGGGACGTGTGTTGGGCTCTACATCGGGACGTGTGTTGGGCTCTACGTCGGGACGTGTGTTGGGCTCTACGTCTGGACGTGTGTTGGGCTCTACGTCGGGACGTGTGTTGGGCTCTACATCAGGATTTAGCTTACTTTCAGCTCTACGTCGGGACGTGTGTTGGGCACTACGTCGGGACGTGTGTTGGGTTATACGTCGTGACGTGTGTTGGGCTCTACGTCTGGACGTGTGTTGGTCTCTACATCAGGATTTGGCATACTTTCAGCTCTACGTCGGGAAATGTGTTATGCTCTTTGTCGGGACGTGTGTTGAGCTCTACATCAGATTTAGCTTTCTTTCAGCTCTACGTCGGGACCTGTGTTGGGCTCTACGTCGGGATGTGTGTTGGGCTCTACGTCGGGACGTGTGTTGGGCTCTACGTCGGGACGTGTGTTGGGCTCTACATCAGGGTTTAGCTTACTTTCAGCTGTACGTCGGGACGTGTGTTGGGCTCTACGTCGAGACATGTGTTGGGCTCTACATCAGGATTTAGCTTACTTTCAGCTCTACGAGGGGACGTGTGTTGGGCTCAACAACAGGATTTAGCTTACTTTCAGCTCTACGTCGGGACCTGCGTTGGGCTCTACGTCGGGACCTGCGTTGGGCTCTACGTCGGGACGTGCGTTGGGCTCTACGTCGGGACGTGCGTTGGGCTCTACGTCGGGACGTGTGTTGGGCTCTACATCAGGATTTAGCGTACTTTCAGCTCTACGTCGGGACGTGTGTTGGGCTCTACGTCGGGACATGTGTTGGGTTCTACGTCGCGACGTGTGTTGGGCTCTACGTCGAGACGTATGTTGGGCTCTAAATCAGGATTTAGCTTACTTTCAGCTCTACGTCGGGACGTGTGTTGGGCTCTACGTCGGGACGTGTGTTGGGCTCTACATCAGGATTTAGCTTACTTTCAGCTCTACATCGGGACGTGTGTTGGACTCTACATCGGGACGTGTGTGGGCTCTACGTCGGGACGTCTGTTGAGCTCTACGTCGGGACGTGTGTTGGGCTCTACGTCGGGACGTGTGTTGGGCTCTACCTCAGGATTTCGCTTACTTTCAGCTCTACGTCGGGACGTGTGTTGGGCACTACGTCGGGACGTCTATTGGGCTCTACATCAGGATTTAGCTTACTTTCAGCTCTACGTCGAGACGTGTGTTGGGCTCTACGTCGGGACGTGTGTTGGGCTCTACATCAGGACTTAGCTTACTTTCAGCTCTACGTTGGGACGTGTGTTGGGCTCTACGTTGGGACGTGTGTTGGGCTCTACATCAGGATTTAGCTTACTTTCAGCTCAACGTCTGGATGTGTATTGGGCTCTACGTCGGGATGTCTGTTGGGCTCTACGTCGGGACGTGTGTTGGGTTCTACATCAGGATTTAGCTTACTTTCACCTCTATGTCGGGACGTGTGTTGGGCTCTACGTCGGGACGTGTGTTGGGCTCTATGTCGGGACGTGTGTTGGGCTTTACGTCGGGACGTGTGTTGGGCTCTACGTCGGGATGTGTGTTGGGCTCTACGTCGGGACGTGTGTTGGGCTCTACATCAGGATTTAGCTTACTTTCAGCTGTACGTCGGGACGTGTGTTGGGCTCTACATCAGGATTTAGCTTACTTTCAGCTGTACGTCGGGACGTGTGTTGGGCTCTACGTCGAGACATGTGTTGGGCTCTACATCAGGATTTAGCTTACTTTCAGCTCTACGTCGGGACGTGCGTTGGGCTCTACGTCGGGACGTGCGTTGGGCTTTACGTCGGGACGTGCGTTGGGCTCTACATCAGGATTTAGCGTACTTTCAGCTCTACGTCGGGACGTGTGTTGGGCTCTACGTCGGGACATGTGTTGGGTTCTACGTCGCGACGTGTGTTGGGCTCTACGTCGAGACGTATGTTGGGCTCTACATCAGGATTTAGCTTACTTTCAGCTCTACGTCGGGACGTGTGTTGGGCTCTACGTCGGTACTTGTGTTGGGCTCTACGTCGGGACGTGTGTTGGGCTCTACGTCGGGACGTGTGTTGGGTTCTACATCAGGATTTAGCTTACTTTGAGTTCTACGTCGGGACGTGTGTTGGGCTCTACGTTGGGATGTGTGTTGGGCTCTACATCAGGATTTAGCTTACTTTCAGCTCTACGTGGGGACGTGTTTTCGGATCGACATCAGGATTTAGCTTACTTTCAGCTCTACTTCGGGACGTGTCTTGGGCTCTACGTCAGGACGTGTGTTGGGCTCTACGTCGGGACGTGTGTTGGGCTCTTCGTCGGGACGTCTCTTGGGCTCTCCATCAGGATTTAGCTTACTTTCAGCTCTACGTCGGGACGTGTGTTGGGCTCTACGTCGGTATTTGTGTTGGGCTCTACGTCGGGACGTGTGTTGGGCTCTACGTCGGGACTTGTGTTGGGCTCTACGTCGCGACGTGTGTTGGGCTCTACGTCGCGACGTGTGTTGGGCTCTACGTCGAGACGTATGTTGGGCTCTACATCAGGGTTTACCTTACTTTCAGCTCTACGTCGGGACGTGAGTTCGTGTCTACGTCGGGACGTGGGTTCGTGTCTACGTCGGGACGTGTGCTGGGCTCTACGTCGGGACATGTGCTGGGCTCTACGTCGCGACGTGTGTTGGGCTCTACGTCGCGACGTGTGTTGGAGTCTGCCTCGGGACGTGTGTTGGGCTCTACGTCGGGACGTGTGTTGGACTCTACGTCGGGACGTGTGTTGGGCTCTACATCAGGATTTAGCTTACTTTCAGCTCTACGTCAGGACGTGTGTTGGGCTCTACATCAGGGTTTAGCGTACTTTCAGCTCTACGTCGGGACGTGTGTTGGGCTCTACGTCGGGACGTGTGTTGGGCTCTACGTTGGGACGTCTGTTGGGCTCTACGTCGGGACGTGTGTTGGGCTCTAGATCAGGATTTAGCTTACTTTCAGCTCTACGTCGGGAAATGTGTTATGCTCTTTGTCGGGACGTGTGTTGGGCTCTACATCAGATTTAGCTTTCTTTCAGCTCTACGTCGGGACTTGTGTTGGGCTCTACATCAGGATTTAGCTTGTTTTCAGCTCTACGTCGGGACGTGTGTTGGGCTCTACATCGGGACGTGTGTTGGGCTCTACATCAGGATTTAGCTTACTTACAGCTCTACGTCGGGACATGTGTTGGGCTCTACGTTGGGACGTGTGTTGGGCTCTACATCAGGACTTAGCTTACTTTCAGCTCTACGTTGGGACGTGTGTTGGGCTCTACGTTGGGACGTGTGTTGGGCTCTACATCAGGATTTAGCTTACTTTCAGCTCAACGTCGGGATGTGTGTTGGGCTCTACGTCGGGATGTCTGTTGGGCTCTACGTCGGGACGTGTGTTGGGTTCTACATCAGGATTTAGCTTACTTTCACCTCTACATCGGGACGTGTGTTGGGCTCTACGTCGGGACGTGTGTTGGGCTCTATGTCGGGACGTGTGTTGGGCTCTATGTCGGGACGTGTGTTGGGCTTTACGTCGGGACCTGTGTTGGGCTCTACGTCGGGATGTGTGTTGGGCTCTACGTCGGGATGTATGTTGGGCTCTACATCAGGATTTAGCTTACTTTCAGCTCTACGTCGGGACGTGTGTTGGGCTCTACTTCGGGACGTGTGTTGGGCTCCACATCAGCATTTCGCTTACTTTCAGCTCTACGTCGGGACGTGTGTTGGGCTCTACGTCGGGACGTCTATTGGGCTCTACATCAGGATTTAGCTTACTTTCAGCTCTACGTCGAGACGTGTGTTGGGCTCTACGTCGGGACGTGTGTTGGGCTCTACGTCGGGACGTGTGTTGGGCTCTACGTCTGGACGTGTGTTGGGCTCTACGTCGGGACGTGTGTTGGGCTCTACATCAGGATTTAGCTTACTTTCAGCTCTACGTCGGGACGTGTGTTGGGCACTACGTCGGGACGTGTGTTGGGTTCTACGTTGGGACGTGTGTTGGGCTCTACGTCGGGACGTGTGTTGGTCTCTACATCAGGATTTGGCATACTTTCAGCTCTACGTCGGGAAATGTGTTATGCTCTTTGTCGGGACGTGTGTTGGGCTCTACATCAGATTTAGCTTTCTTTCAGCTCTACGTCGGGACCTGTGTTGGGCTCTACGTCGGGATGTGTGTTGGGCTCTACGTCGGGATGTGTGTTGGGCTCTACGTCGGGACGTGTGTTGGGCTCTACATCAGGGTTTAGCTTACTTTCAGCTGTACGTCGGGACGTGTGTTGGGCTCTACGTCGAGACATGTGTTGGGCTCTACATCAGGATTTAGCTTACTTTCAGCTCTACGAGGGGACGTGTGTTGGGCTCGACATCAGGATTTAGCTTACTTTCAGCTCTACGTCGGGACCTGCGTTGGGCTCTACGTCGGGACGTGCGTTGGGCTCTACGTCGGGACGTGCGTTGGGCTCTACGTCGGGACGTGTGTTGGGCTCTACACAAGCATTTAGCGTACTTTCAGCTATACGTCGGGACGTGTGTTGGGCTCTACGTCGGGACATGTGTTGGGTTCTACGTCGCGACGTGTGTTGGGCTCTACGTCGAGACGTATGTTGGGCTCTAAATCAGGATTTAGCTTACTTTCAGCTCTACGTCGGGACGTGTGTTGGGCTCTATGTCGGGACGTGTGTTGGGCTCTACGTCGGGACGTGTGTTGGGTTCTACATCAGGATTTAGCTTACTTTGAGTTCTACGTCGGGACGTGTGTTGGGCTCTACGTCGGGACGTGTGTTGGGCTCTACATCAGGATTTAGCTTACTTTCAGCTCTACATCGGGACGTGTGTTGGACTCTACATCGGGACGTGTGTGGGCTCTACGTCGGGACGTGTGTTGGGCTCTACATCAGGTTTAGCTTATATTCAGCTCTACGTCGGGACGTGTGTTGGGCTCTACGTCGGGACCTGTGTTGGACTGTACGTCGGGACGTGTGTTGGGTTCTGCGTCGGGACGTCTGTTGAGCTCTACGTCGGGACGTGTGTTGGGCTCTACATCGGGACGTGTGTTGGGCTCTACATCAGGATTTAGCTTACTTTCAGCTCTACGTCGGGACATGTGTTGGGCTTTACTTCGGGACGTGTGTTGGGCTCCACATCAGCATTTCGCTTACTTTCAGCTCTACGTCGGGACGTGTGTTGGGCTCTACGTCGGGACGTCTATTGGGCTCTACATCAGGATTTAGCTTACTTTCAGCTCTACGTCGAGACGTGTGTTGGGCTCTACGTCGGGACGTGTGTTGGGCTCTACGTCTGGACGTGTGTTGGGCTCTACGTCGGGACGTGTGTTGGGCTCTACATCAGGATTTAGATTACTTTCAGCTCTACGTCGGGACGTGTGTTGGGCACTACGTCGGGACGTGTGTTGGGTTCTACGTCGGGACGTGTGTTGGGCTCTACGTCGGGACGTGTGTTGGTCTCTACATCAGGATTTGGCATACTTTCAGCTCTACGTCGGGAAATGTGTTATGCTCTTTGTCGGGACGTATGTTGGCCTCTACATCAGATTTAGCTTTCTTTCAGCTCTACGTCGGGACTTGTGTTGGGCTCTACATCAGGATTTAGCTTGTTTTCAGCTCTACTTCGGGACGTGTGTTGGGCTCTACATCGGGACGTGTGTTGGGCTCTACATCAGGATTTAGCTTACTTACAGCTCTACGTCGGGACATGTGTTGGGCTCTACGTTGGGACGTGTGTTGGGCTCTACATCAGGACTTAGCTTACTTTCAGCTCTACGTTGGGACGTGTGTTGGGCTCTACGTTGGGACGTGTGTTGGGCTCTACATCAGGATTTAGCTTACTTTCAGCTCAACGTCTGGATGTGTATTGGGCTCTACGTCGGGATGTCTGTTGGGCTCTACGTCGGGACGTGTGTTGGGTTCTACATCAGGATTTAGCTTACTTTCACCTCTATGTCGGGACGTGTGTTGGGCTCTACGTCGGGACGTGTGTTGGGCTCTATGTCGGGACGTGTGTTGGGCTTTACGTCGGGACGTGTGTTGGGCTCTACGTCGGGATGTGTGTTGGGCTCTACGTCGGGACGTGTGTTGGGCTCTACATCAGGATTTAGCTTACTTTCAGCTGTACGTCGGGACGTGTGTTGGGCTCTACATCAGGATTTAGCTTACTTTCAGCTGTACGTCGGGACGTGTGTTGGGCTCTACGTCGAGACATGTGTTGGGCTCTACATCAGGATTTAGCTTACTTTCAGCTCTACGTCGGGACGTGCGTTGGGCTCTACGTCGGGACGTGCGTTGGGCTTTACGTCGGGACGTGCGTTGGGCTCTACATCAGGATTTAGCGTACTTTCAGCTCTACGTCGGGACGTGTGTTGGGCTCTACGTCGGGACATGTGTTGGGTTCTACGTCGCGACGTGTGTTGGGCTCTACGTCGAGACGTATGTTGGGCTCTACATCAGGATTTAGCTTACTTTCAGCTCTACGTCGGGACGTGTGTTGGGCTCTACGTCGGGACGTGTGTTGGGCTCTACGTCGGGACGTGTGTTGGGTTCTACATCAGGATTTAGCTTACTTTGAGTTCTACGTCGGGACGTGTGTTGGGCTCTACGTTGGGATGTGTGTTGGGCTCTACATCAGGATTTAGCTTACTTTCAGCTCTACGTGGGGACGTGTTTTCGGATCGACATCAGGATTTAGCTTACTTTCAGCTCTACTTCGGGACGTGTCTTGGGCTCTACGTCAGGACGTGTGTTGGGCTCTACGTCGGGACGTGTGTTGGGCTCTTCGTCGGGACGTCTCTTGGGCTCTCCATCAGGATTTAGCTTACTTTCAGCTCTACGTCGGGACGTGTGTTGGGCTCTACGTCGGTACTTGTGTTGGGCTCTACGTCGGGACGTGTGTTGGGCTCTACGTCGGGACTTGTGTTGGGCTCTACGTCGCGACGTGTGTTGGGCTCTACGTCGCGACGTGTGTTGGGCTCTACGTCGAGACGTATGTTGGGCTCTACATCAGGGTTTACCTTACTTTCAGCTCTACGTCGGGACGTGAGTTCGTGTCTACGTCGGGACGTGGGTTCGTGTCTACGTCGGGACGTGTGCTGGGCTCTACGTCGGGACGTGTGCTGGGCTCTACGTCGGGACATGTGCTGGGCTCTACGTCGCGACGTGTGTTGGGCTCTACGTCGCGACGTGTGTTGGAGTCTGCCTCGGGACGTGTGTTGGGCTCTACGTCGGGACGTGTGTTGGACTCTACGTCGGGACGTGTGTTGGGCTCTACATCAGGATTTAGCTTACTTTCAGCTCTACGTCAGGACGTGTGTTGGGCTCTACATCAGGGTTTAGCGTACTTTCAGCTCTACGTCGGGACGTGTGTTGGGCTCTACGTCGGGACGTGTGTTGGGCTCTACGTTGGGACGTCTGTTGGGCTCTACGTCGGGACGTGTGTTGGGCTCTAGATCAGGATTTAGCTTACTTTCAGCTCTACGTCGGGAAATGTGTTATGCTCTTTGTCGGGACGTGTGTTGGGCTCTACATCAGATTTAGCTTTCTTTCAGCTCTACGTCGGGACTTGTGTTGGGCTCTACATCAGGATTTAGCTTGTTTTCAGCTCTACGTCGGGACGTGTGTTGGGCTCTACATCGGGACGTGTGTTGGGCTCTACATCAGGATTTAGCTTACTTACAGCTCTACGTCGGGACATGTGTTGGGCTCTACGTTGGGACGTGTGTTGGGCTCTACATCAGGACTTAGCTTACTTTCAGCTCTACGTTGGGACGTGTGTTGGGCTCTACGTTGGGACGTGTGTTGGGCTCTACATCAGGATTTAGCTTACTTTCAGCTCAACGTCGGGATGTGTGTTGGGCTCTACGTCGGGATGTCTGTTGGGCTCTACGTCGGGACGTGTGTTGGGTTCTACATCAGGATTTAGCTTACTTTCACCTCTACATCGGGACGTGTGTTGGGCTCTATGTCGGGACGTGTGTTGGGCTCTATGTCGGGACGTGTGTTGGGCTCTATGTCGGGACGTGTGTTGGGCTTTACGTCGGGACCTGTGTTGGGCTCTACGTCGGGATGTGTGTTGGGCTCTACGTCGGGATGTGTGTTGGGCTCTACGTCGGGACGTATGTTGGGCTCTACATCAGGATTTAGCTTACTTTCAGCTCTACGTCGGGACGTGTGTTGGGCTCTACTTCGGGACGTGTGTTGGGCTCCACATCAGCATTTCGCTTACTTTCAGCTCTACGTCGGGACGTGTGTTGGGCTCTACGTCGGGACGTCTATTGGGCTCTACATCAGGATTTAGCTTACTTTCAGCTCTACGTCGAGACGTGTGTTGGGCTCTACGTCGGGACGTGTGTTGGGCTCTACGTCGGGACGTGTGTTGGGCTCTACGTCTGGACGTGTGTTGGGCTCTACGTCGGGACGTGTGTTGGGCTCTACATCAGGATTTAGCTTACTTTCAGCTCTACGTCGGGACGTGTGTTGGGCACTACGTCGGGACGTGTGTTGGGTTCTACGTTGGGACGTGTGTTGGGCTCTACGTCGGGACGTGTGTTGGTCTCTACATCAGGATTTGGCATACTTTCAGCTCTACGTCGGGAAATGTGTTATGCTCTTTGTCGGGACGTGTGTTGGGCTCTACATCAGATTTAGCTTTCTTTCAGCTCTACGTCGGGACCTGTGTTGGGCTCTACGTCGGGATGTGTGTTGGGCTCTACGTCGGGATGTGTGTTGGGCTCTACGTCGGGACGTGTGTTGGGCTCTACATCAGGGTTTAGCTTACTTTCAGCTGTACGTCGGGACGTGTGTTGGGCTCTACGTCGAGACATGTGTTGGGCTCTACATCAGGATTTAGCTTACTTTCAGCTCTACGAGGGGACGTGTGTTGGGCTCGACATCAGGATTTAGCTTACTTTCAGCTCTACGTCGGGACCTGCGTTGGGCTCTACGTCGGGACGTGCGTTGGGCTCTACGTCGGGACGTGCGTTGGGCTCTACGTCGGGACGTGTGTTGGGCTCTACACAAGCATTTAGCGTACTATCAGCTATACGTCGGGACGTGTGTTGGGCTCTACGTCGGGACATGTGTTGGGTTCTACGTCGCGACGTGTGTTGGGCTCTACGTCGAGACGTATGTTGGGCTCTAAATCAGGATTTAGCTTACTTTCAGCTCTACGTCGGGACGTGTGTTGGGCTCTATGTCGGGACGTGTGTTGGGCTCTACGTCGGGACGTGTGTTGGGTTCTACATCAGGATTTAGCTTACTTTGAGTTCTACGTCGGGACGTGTGTTGGGCTCTACGTCGGGACGTGTGTTGGGCTCTACATCAGGATTTAGCTTACTTTCAGCTCTACATCGGGACGTGTGTTGGACTCTACATCGGGACGTGTGTGGGCTCTACGTCGGGACGTGTGTTGGGCTCTACATCAGGTTTAGCTTATATTCAGCTCTACGTCGGGACGTGTGTTGGGCTCTACGTCGGGACCTGTGTTGGACTGTACGTCGGGACGTGTGTTGGGTTCTGCGTCGGGACGTCTGTTGAGCTCTACGTCGGGACGTGTGTTGGGCTCTACATCGGGACGTGTGTTGGGCTCTACATCAGGATTTAGCTTACTTTCAGCTCTACGTCGGGACATGTGTTGGGCTCTACTTCGGGACGTGTGTTGGGCTCCACATCAGCATTTCGCTTACTTTCAGCTCTACGTCGGGACGTGTGTTGGGCTCTACGTCGGGACGTCTATTGGGCTCTACATCAGGATTTAGCTTACTTTCAGCTCTACGTCGAGACGTGTGTTGGGCTCTACGTCGGGACGTGTGTTGGGCTCTACGTCTGGACGTGTGTTGGGCTCTACGTCGGGACGTGTGTTGGGCTCTACATCAGGATTTAGATTACTTTCAGCTCTACGTCGGGACGTGTGTTGGGCACTACGTCGGGACGTGTGTTGGGTTCTACGTCGGGACGTGTGTTGGGCTCTACGTCGGGACGTGTGTTGGTCTCTACATCAGGATTTGGCATACTTTCAGCTCTACGTCGGGAAATGTGTTATGCTCTTTGTCGGGACGTGTGTTGGGCTCTACATCAGATTTAGCTTTCTTTCAGCTCTACGTCGGGACTTGTGTTGGGCTCTACATCAGGATTTAGCTTGTTTTCAGCTCTACTTCGGGACGTGTGTTGGGCTCTACATCGGGACGTGTGTTGGGCTCTACATCAGGATTTAGCTTACTTACAGCTCTACGTCGGGACGTGTTGGGCTCTACGTTGGGACGTGTGTTGGGCTCTACATCAGGACTTAGCTTACTTTCAGCTCTACGTTGGGACGTGTGTTGGGCTCTACGTTGGGACGTGTGTTGGGCTCTACATCAGGATTTAGCTTACTTTCAGCTCAACGTCTGGATGTGTATTGGGCTCTACGTCGGGATGTCTGTTGGGCTCTACGTCGGGACGTGTGTTGGGTTCTACATCAGGATTTATCTTACTTTCACCTCTACGTCGGGACGTGTGTTGGGCTCTACGTCGGGACGTGTGTTGGGCTCTACGTCGGGACGTGTGTTGGGCTCTATGTCGGGACGTGTGTTGGGCTCTACGTCGGGACGTCTATTGGGCTCTACATCAGGATTTAGCTTACTTTCAGCTCTACGTCGAGACGTGTGTTGGGCTCTACGTCGGGATGTGTGTTGGGCTCTACTTCGGGACGTGTGTTGGGCTCTACATCAGGATTTAGCTTACTTTCAGCTGTACGTCGGGACGTGTGTTGGGCTCTACGTCGAGACATGTGTTGGGCTCTACATCAGGATTTAGCTTACTTTCAGCTCTACGTCGGGACGTGCGTTGGGCTCTACGTCGGGACGTGCGTTGGGCTTTACGTCGGGACGTGCGTTGGGCTCTATATCAGGATTTAGCGTACTTTCAGCTCTACGTTGGGACGTGTGTTGGGCTCTACGTCGGGACATGTGTTGGGTTCTACGTCGCGACGTGTGTTGGGCTCTACGTCGAGACGTATGTTGGGCTCTACATCAGGATTTAGCTTACTTTCAGCTCTACGTCGGGACGTGTGTTGGGCTCTACGTCGGGACGTGTGTTGGGCTCTACGTTGGGATGTGTGTTGGGCTCTACATCAGGATTTAGCTTACTTTGAGTTCTACGTGGGGACGTGTTTTCGGATCGACATCAGGATTTAGCTTACTTTCAGCTGTACGTCGGGACGTGTGTTGGGCTCTACGTCGAGACATGTGTTGGGCTCTACATCAGGATTTAGCTTACTTTCAGCTCTACGTCGGGACGTGCGTTGGGCTCTACGTCGGGACGTGCGTTGGGCTTTACGTCGGGACGTGCGTTGGGCTCTATATCAGGATTTAGCGTACTTTCAGCTCTACGTTGGGACGTGTGTTGGGCTCTACGTCGGGACATGTGTTGGGTTCTACGTCGCGACGTGTGTTGGACTCTACGTCGGGACGTGTGTTTGGCTCTACATCAGGATTTAGCTTACTTTCAGCTCTACGTCGGGACGTGTGTTGGGCTCTACGTCGGGACGTGTGTTGGGCTCTACGTTGGGACGTCTGTTGGGCTCTACGTCGGGACGTGTGTTGGGCTCTAGATCAGGATTTAGCTTACTTTCAGCTCTACGAGGGGACGTGTGTTGGGCTCAACATCAGGATTTAGCTTACTTTCAGCTCTACGTCGGGACGTGTGTTGGGCTCTACGTCGGGACGTGTGTTGGGCTCTACATCAGGATTTGGCATACTTTCAGCTCTACGTCGGGAAATGTGTTATGCTCTTTCTCGGGACGTGTGTTGGGCTCTACATCAGATTTAGCTTTCTTTCAGCTCTACGTCGGGACTTGTGTTGGGCTCTACATCAGGATTTAGCTTGTTTTCAGCTCTACTTCGGGACGTGTGTTGGGCTCTACATCGGGACGTGTGTTGGGCTCTACATCAGGATTTAGCTTACTTACAGCTCTACGTCGGGACATGTGTTGGGCTCTACGTTGGGACGTGTGTTGGGCTCTACATCAGGACTTAGCTTACTTTCAGCTCTACGTTGGGACGTGTGTTGGGCTCTACGTTGGGACGTGTGTTGGGCTCTACATCAGGATTTAGCTTACTTTCAGCTCAACGTCGGGATGTGTGTTGGGCTCTACGTCGGGATGTCTGTTGGGCTCTACGTCGGGACGTGTGTTGGGTTCTACATCAGGATTTAGCTTACTTTCACCTCTACGTCGGGACGTGTGTTGGGCTCTACGTCGGGACGTGTGTTGGGCTCTATGTCGGGACGTGTGTTGGGCTCTATGTCGGGACGTGTGTTGGGCTTTACGTCGGGACGTGTGTTGGGCTTTACGTCGGGACGTGTGTTGGGCTCTACGTCGGGATATGTGTTGGGCTCTACGTCGGGACGTGTGTTGGGCTCTACATCAGGATTTAGCTTACTTTCAGCTCTACGTCGGGACGTGAGTTCGTGTCTACGTCGGGACGTGGGTTCGTGTCTACGTCGGGACGTGTGCTGGGCTCTATGTCGGGACGTGTGCTGGGCTCTACGTCGGGACATGTGTTGGGCTCTACGTCGCGACGTGTGTTGGGCTCTACGTCGCGACGTGTGTTGGAGTGTGCCTCGGGACGTGTGTTGGGCTCTACGTCGGGACGTGTGTTGGACTCTACGTCGGGACGTGTGTTGGGCTCTACATCAGGATTTATCTTACTTTCAGCTCTACGTCGGGACGTGTGTTGGGCTCTACATCAGGGTTTAGCGTACTTTCAGCTCTACGTCGGGACGTGTGTTGGGCTCTACATCGGGACGTGTGTTGGGCTCTACATCAGGATTTAGCTTACTTACAGCTCTACGTCGGGACATGTGTTGGGCTCTACGTTGGGACGTGTGTTGGGCTCTACATCAGGACTTAGCTTACTTTCAGCTCTACGTTGGGACGTGTGTTGGGCTCTACGTTGGGACGTGTGTTGGGCTCTACATCAGGATTTAGCTTACTTTCAGCTCAACGTCGGGATGTGTGTTGGGCTCTACGTCGGGATGTCTGTTGGGCTCTACGTCGGGACGTGTGTTGGGCTCTACGTCGGGACGTGTGTTGGGCTCTACGTCGGGACGTGTGTTGGGCTCTATGTCGGGACGTGTGTTGGGCTCTATGTCGGGACGTGTGTTGGGCTTTACGTCGGGACGTGTGTTGGGCTCTACGTCGGGATGTGTGTTGGGCTCTACGTCGGGACGTGTGTTGGGCTCTACATCAGGATTTAGCTTACTTTCAGCTGTACGTCGGGACGTGTGTTGGGCTCTATATCAGGATTTAGCTTACTTTCAGCTGTACGTCGGGACGTGTGTTGGGCTCTACGTCGAGACATGTGTTGGGCTCTACATCAGGATTTAGCTTACTTTCAGCTCTACGAGGGGACGTGTGTTGGGCTCGACATCAGGATTTAGCTTACTTTCAGCTCTACGTGGGGACGTGTTTTCGGCTCGACATCAGGATTTAGCTTACTTTCAGCTCTACTTCGGGACGTGTCTTGGGCTCTACGTCGGGACGTGTGTTGGGCTCTTCGTCGGGACGTCTGTTGGGCTCTACATCAGGATTTAGCTTACTTTCAGCTCTACGTCGGGACGTGTGTTGGGCTCTACGTCGGTACTTGTGTTGGGCTCTACGTCGGGACGTGTGTTGGGCTCTACGTCGGGACTTGTGTTGGGCTCTACGTCGCGACGTGTGTTGGGCTCTACGTCGCGACGTGTGTTGGGCTCTACGTCGAGACGTATGTTGGGCTCTACATCAGGGTTTACCTTACTTTCAGCTCTACGTCGGGACGTGAGTTCGTGTCTACGTCGGGACGTGGGTTCGTGTCTACGTCGGGACGTGTGCTGGGCTCTATGTCGGGACGTGTGCTGGGCTCTACGTCGGGACATGTGCTGGGCTCTACGTCGCGACGTGTGTTGGGCTCTACGTCGCGACGTGTGTTGGAGTCTGCCTCGGGACGTGTGTTGGGCTCTACGTCGGGACGTGTGTTGGACTCTACGTCGGGACGTGTGTTGGGCTCTACATCAGGATTTATCTTACTTTCAGCTCTACGTCGGGACGTGTGTTGGGCTCTACATCAGGGTTTAGCATACTTTCAGCTCTACGTCGGGACGTGTGTTGGGCTCTACGTCGGGACTTGTGTTGGGCTCTACGTTGGGACGTCTGTTGGGCTCTACGAGGGGACGTGTGTTGGGCTCGACATCAGGATTTAGCTTACTTTCAGCTCTACGAGGGGACGTGTGTTGGGCTCGACATCAGGATTTAGCTTACTTTCAGCTCTACGTCGGGACGTGGGTTGGGCTCTACGTCAGGACGTGTGTTGGGCTCTACATCAGGATTTAGCGTACTTTCAGCTCTACGTGGGGACGTGTGTTGGGCTCTACGTCGGGACGTGTATTGGGCTCTACGTTGGGACGTGTGTTGGGCTCTACGTCGGGACGCGTCTTGGGCTGCATCTCGGGACGTGTGTTGAGCTCTACATCGGGACGTGTTTTGGGCTCTACGTCGGGATTTAGTTACTTTCAGCTCTACGTCGGGACGTGTGTTGGGCTCTACGTCGGGACGTGTGTTGGGCTCTACGTCGCGACGTGTGTTAGACTGTGCGTCGGGACGTGTGTTTTGTTCTGCGTCGGGACGTGTGTTGAGCTCTACGTCGGGACGTGTGTTGGACTCTACGTCAGGACGTGTGTTGGGCTCTACATCAGGATTTAGCTTACTTTCAGCTCTACGTCGGGACGTGTGTTGGGTTCTACGTCGGGACGTTTATTGGGCTCTACATCAGGATTTAGCTTACTTTCAGCTCTACGTCGGGACGTGTGTTGGGCTCTACGTCGGGACGTGTGTTGGGCTCTACGTCGGGACGTGTGTTGGGCTCTACATCAGGATTTAGATTACTTTCAGCTCTACGTCGGGACGTGTGTTGGGCACTACGTCGGGACGTGTGTTGGGTTCTACGTCGGGATGTGTGTTGGGCTCTACGTCGGGACGTGTGTTGGGTTCTACATCAGGATTTAGCTTACTTTCAGCTCTACGTCGGGACGTGTGTTGGGCTCTACGTCGGGACGTCTATTGGGCTCTACATCAGGATTTAGCTTACTTTCAGCTCTACGTCGGGACGTGTGTTGGGCTCTACATCGGGACTTGTGTTGGGCTCTACGTTGGGACGTCTGTTGGGCTCTACGAGGGGACGTGTGTTGGGCTCTACATCAGGACTTAGCTTACTTTCAGCTCTACGTTGGGACGTGTGTTGGGCTCTACGTTGGGACGTGTGTTGGGCTCTACATCAGGATTTAGCTTACTTTCAGCTCAACGTCGGGATGTGTGTTGGGCTCTACGTCGGGATGTCTGTTGGGCTCTACGTCGGGACGTGTGTTGGGTTCTACATCAGGATTTAGCTTACTTTCACCTCTACGTCGGGACGTGTGTTGGGCTCTACGTCGGGACGTGTGTTGGGCTCTATGTCGGGACGTGTGTTGGGCTCTATGTCGGGACGTGTGTTGGGCTTTACGTCGGGACGTGTGTTGGGCTTTACGTCGGGACGTGTGTTGGGCTCTACGTCGGGATATGTGTTGGGCTCTACGTCGGGACGTGTGTTGGGCTCTACATCAGGATTTAGCTTACTTTCAGCTCTACGTCGGGACGTGAGTTCGTGTCTACGTCGGGACGTGGGTTCGTGTCTACGTCGGGACGTGTGCTGGGCTCTATGTCGGGACGTGTGCTGGGCTCTACGTCGGGACATGTGTTGGGCTCTACGTCGCGACGTGTGTTGGGCTCTACGTCGCGACGTGTGTTGGAGTGTGCCTCGGGACGTGTGTTGGGCTCTACGTCGGGACGTGTGTTGGACTCTACGTCGGGACGTGTGTTGGGCTCTACATCAGGATTTATCTTACTTTCAGCTCTACGTCGGGACGTGTGTTGGGCTCTACATCAGGGTTTAGCGTACTTTCAGCTCTACGTCGGGACGTGTGTTGGGCTCTACATCGGGACGTGTGTTGGGCTCTACATCAGGATTTAGCTTACTTACAGCTCTACGTCGGGACATGTGTTGGGCTCTACGTTGGGACGTGTGTTGGGCTCTACATCAGGACTTAGCTTACTTTCAGCTCTACGTTGGGACGTGTGTTGGGCTCTACGTTGGGACGTGTGTTGGGCTCTACATCAGGATTTAGCTTACTTTCAGCTCAACGTCGGGATGTGTGTTGGGCTCTACGTCGGGATGTCTGTTGGGCTCTACGTCGGGACGTGTGTTGGGCTCTACGTCGGGACGTGTGTTGGGCTCTACGTCGGGACGTGTGTTGGGCTCTATGTCGGGACGTGTGTTGGGCTCTATGTCGGGACGTGTGTTGGGCTTTACGTCGGGACGTGTGTTGGGCTCTACGTCGGGATGTGTGTTGGGCTCTACGTCGGGACGTGTGTTGGGCTCTACATCAGGATTTAGCTTACTTTCAGCTGTACGTCGGGACGTGTGTTGGGCTCTATATCAGGATTTAGCTTACTTTCAGCTGTACGTCGGGACGTGTGTTGGGCTCTACGTCGAGACATGTGTTGGGCTCTACATCAGGATTTAGCTTACTTTCAGCTCTACGAGGGGACGTGTGTTGGGCTCGACATCAGGATTTAGCTTACTTTCAGCTCTACGTGGGGACGTGTTTTCGGCTCGACATCAGGATTTAGCTTACTTTCAGCTCTACTTCGGGACGTGTCTTGGGCTCTACGTCGGGACGTGTGTTGGGCTCTTCGTCGGGACGTCTGTTGGGCTCTACATCAGGATTTAGCTTACTTTCAGCTCTACGTCGGGACGTGTGTTGGGCTCTACGTCGGTACTTGTGTTGGGCTCTACGTCGGGACGTGTGTTGGGCTCTACGTCGGGACTTGTGTTGGGCTCTACGTCGCGACGTGTGTTGGGCTCTACGTCGCGACGTGTGTTGGGCTCTACGTCGAGACGTATGTTGGGCTCTACATCAGGGTTTACCTTACTTTCAGCTCTACGTCGGGACGTGAGTTCGTGTCTACGTCGGGACGTGGGTTCGTGTCTACGTCGGGACGTGTGCTGGGCTCTATGTCGGGACGTGTGCTGGGCTCTACGTCGGGACATGTGCTGGGCTCTACGTCGCGACGTGTGTTGGGCTCTACGTCGCGACGTGTGTTGGAGTCTGCCTCGGGACGTGTGTTGGGCTCTACGTCGGGACGTGTGTTGGACTCTACGTCGGGACGTGTGTTGGGCTCTACATCAGGATTTATCTTACTTTCAGCTCTACGTCGGGACGTGTGTTGGGCTCTACATCAGGGTTTAGCATACTTTCAGCTCTACGTCGGGACGTGTGTTGGGCTCTACGTCGGGACTTGTGTTGGGCTCTACGTTGGGACGTCTGTTGGGCTCTACGAGGGGACGTGTGTTGGGCTCGACATCAGGATTTAGCTTACTTTCAGCTCTACGAGGGGACGTGTGTTGGGCTCGACATCAGGATTTAGCTTACTTTCAGCTCTACGTCGGGACGTGGGTTGGGCTCTACGTCAGGACGTGTGTTGGGCTCTACATCAGGATTTAGCGTACTTTCAGCTCTACGTGGGGACGTGTGTTGGGCTCTACGTCGGGACGTGTATTGGGCTCTACGTTGGGACGTGTGTTGGGCTCTACGTCGGGACGCGTCTTGGGCTGCATCTCGGGACGTGTGTTGAGCTCTACATCGGGACGTGTTTTGGGCTCTACGTCGGGATTTAGTTACTTTCAGCTCTACGTCGGGACGTGTGTTGGGCTCTACGTCGGGACGTGTGTTGGGCTCTACGTCGCGACGTGTGTTAGACTGTGCGTCGGGACGTGTGTTTTGTTCTGCGTCGGGACGTGTGTTGAGCTCTACGTCGGGACGTGTGTTGGACTCTACGTCAGGACGTGTGTTGGGCTCTACATCAGGATTTAGCTTACTTTCAGCTCTACGTCGGGACGTGTGTTGGGTTCTACGTCGGGACGTTTATTGGGCTCTACATCAGGATTTAGCTTACTTTCAGCTCTACGTCGGGACGTGTGTTGGGCTCTACGTCGGGACGTGTGTTGGGCTCTACGTCGGGACGTGTGTTGGGCTCTACATCAGGATTTAGATTACTTTCAGCTCTACGTCGGGACGTGTGTTGGGCACTACGTCGGGACGTGTGTTGGGTTCTACGTCGGGATGTGTGTTGGGCTCTACGTCGGGACGTGTGTTGGGTTCTACATCAGGATTTAGCTTACTTTCAGCTCTACGTCGGGACGTGTGTTGGGCTCTACGTCGGGACGTCTATTGGGCTCTACATCAGGATTTAGCTTACTTTCAGCTCTACGTCGGGACGTGTGTTGGGCTCTACGTCGGGACGTCTGTTGGGCTCTAAGTCGGGACGTGTGTTGGGCTTTACGTCGGGACGTGTGTTGGGCTCTACGTCGGGATGTGTGTTGGGCTCTACGTCGGGACGTGTGTTGGGCTCTACATCAGGATTTAGCTTACTTTCAGCTGTACGTCGGGACGTGTGTTGGGCTCTACATCAGGATTTAGCTTACTTTCAGCTGTACGTCGGGACGTGTGTTGGGCTCTACGTCGAGACATGTGTTGGGCTCTACATCAGGATTTAGCTTACTTTCAGCTCTACGTCGGGACGTGCGTTGGGCTCTACGTCGGGACGTGCGTTGGGCTTTACGTCGGGACGTGCGTTGGGCTCTACATCAGGATTTAGCGTACTTTCAGCTCTACGTCGGGACGTGTGTTGTGCTCTACGTCGGGACATGTGTTGGGTTCTACGTCGCGACGTGTGTTGGGCTCTACGTCGAGACGTATGTTGGGCTCTACATCAGGATTTAGCTTACTTTCAGCTCTACGTCGGGACGTGTGTTGGGCTCTACGTCGGGACGTGTGTTGGGCTCTACGTCGGGAGGTGTGTTGGGTTCTACATCAGGATTTAGCTTACTTTGAGTTCTACGTCGGGACGTGTGTTGGGCTCTACGTTGGGATGTGTGTTGGGCTCTACATCAGGATTTAGCTTACTTTCAGCTCTACGTGGGGACGTGTTTTCGGCTCGACATCAGGATTTAGCTTACTTTCAGCTCTACTTCGGGACGTGTCTTGGGCTCTACGTCAGGACGTGTGTTGGGCTCTACGTCGGGACGTGTTTTGGGCTCTTCGTCGGGACGTCTGTTGGGCTCTACATCAGGATTTAGCTTACTTTCAGCTCTACGTCGGGACGTGTGTTGGGCTCTACGTCGGTACTTGTGTTGCGCTCTACGTCGGGACGTGTGTTGGGCTCTACGTCGGGACTTGTGTTGGGCTCTACGTCGCGACGTGTGTTGGGCTCTAGGTCGCGACGTGTGTTGGGCTCTACTTCGAGACGTATGTTGGGCTCTACATCAGGGTTTACCTTACTTTCAGCTCTACGTCGGGACGTGAGTTCGTGTCTACGTCGGGACGTGGGTTCGTGTCTACGTCGGGACGTGTGCTGGGCTCTATGGCGGGACGTGTGCTGGGCTCTACGTCGGGACATGTGCTGGGCTCTACGTCGCGACGTGTGTTGGGCTCTACGTCGCCACGTGTGTTGGAGTCTGCCTCGGGACGTGTGTTGGGCTCTACGTCGGGACGTGTGTTGGACTCTACGTCGGGACGTGTGTTTGGCTCTACATCAGGATTTAGCTTACTTTCAGCTCTACGTCGGGACGTGTGTTGGGCTCCACGTCGGGACGTGTGTTGGGCTCTACGTCGGGACGTGTGTTGGGCTCTACGTTGGGACGTCTGTTGGGCTCTACGTCGGGACGTGTGTTGGGCTCTATATCAGGATTTAGCTTATTTTCAGCTCTACGAGGGGACGTGTGTTGGGCTCGACATCAGGATTTAGCTTACTTTCAGCTCTACGTCGGGACGTGCGTTGGGCTCTACGTCGGGACGTGCGTTGGGCTCTACGTCGGGACGTGCGTTGGGCTCTACGTCGGGACGTGTGTTGGGCTCTACATCAGGATTTAGCGTACTTTCAGCTCTACGTCGGGACGTGTGTTGGGCTCTACGTCGGGACATGTGTTGGGTTCTACGTCGCGACGTGTGTTGGGCTCTACGTCGAGACGTATGTTGGGCTCTAAATCAGGATTTAGCTTACTTTCAGCTCTACGTCGGGACGTGTGTTGGGCTCTACGTCGGGACGTGTGTTGGGCTCTACGTCGGGACGTGTGTTGGGTTCTACATCAGGATTTAGCTTACTTTGAGTTCTACGTCGGGACGTGTGTTGGGCTCTACGTTGGGATGTGTGTTGGGCTCTACATCAGGATTTAGCTTACTTTCAGCTCTACGTGGGGACGTGTTTTCGGCTCGACATCAGGATTTAGCTTACTTTCAGCTCTACTTCGGGACGTGTCTTGGGCTCTACGTCGGGACGTGTGTTGGGCTCTACGTTGGGACGTGTGTTGGGCTCTTCGTCGGGACGTCTGTTGGGCTCTACATCAGGATTTAGCTTACTTTCAGCTCTACGTCGGGACGTGTGTTGGGCTCTACGTCGGTACTTGTGTTGGGCTCTACGTCGGGACGTGTGTTGGGCTCTACGTCGGGACTTGTGTTGGGCTCTACGTCGCGACGTGTGTTGGGCTCTACGTCGCGACGTGTGTTGGGCTCTACGTCGAGACGTATGTTGGGCTCTACATCAGGGTTTACCTTACTTTCAGCTCTACGTCGGGACGTGAGTTCGTGTCTACGTCGGGACGTGGGTTCGTGTCTACGTCGGGACGTGTGCTGGGCTCTATGTCGGGACGTGTGCTGGGCTCTACGTCGGGACATGTGCTGGGCTCTACGTCGCGACGTGTGTTGGGCTCTACGTCGCGACGTGTGTTGGAGTCTGCCTCGGGACGTGTGTTGGGCTCTACGTCGTGACGTGTGTTGGGCTCTACATCAGGATTTATCTTACTTTCAGCTCTACGTCGGGACGTGTGTTGGGCTCTACATCAGGATTTATCTTACTTTCAGCTCTACGTCGGGACGTGTGTTGGGCTCTACATCAGGATTTAGCGTACTTTCAGCTCTACGTCGGGACGTGTGTTGGGCTCTACGTCGGGACTTGTGTTGGGCTCTACGTTGGGACGTCTCTTGGGCTCTACGTCGGGACGTGTGTTGGGCTCTAAATCAGGATTTAGCTTACTTTCAGCTCTACGAGGGGACGTGTGTTGGGCTCGACATCAGGATTTAGCTTACTTTCAGCTCTACGTCGGGACGTGGGTTGGGCTCTACGTCAGGACGTGTGTTGGGCTCTACATCAGGATTTAGCGTACTTTCAGCTCTACGTGGGGACGTGTGTTGGGCTCTACGTCGGGACGTGTATTGGGCTCTACGTTGGGACGTGTGTTGGGCTCTACGTCGGGACGCGTCTTGGGCTGCATCTCGGGACGTGTGTTGAGCTCTACATCGGGACGTGTTTTGGGCTCTACGTCGGGATTTAGTTACTTTCAGCTCTACGTCGGGACGTGTGTTGGGCTCTACGTCGGGACGTGTGTTGGGCTCTACGTCGCGACGTGTGTTAGACTGTGCGTCGGGACGTGTGTTGGGTTCTGCGTCGGGACGTGTGTTGAGCTCTACGTCGGGACGTGTGTTGGGCTCTACGTCGGGACGTGTGTTGGGCTCTACATCAGGATTTAGCTTACTTTCAGCTCTACGTCGGGACGTGTGTTGGGCTCTACGTCGGGACGTCTATTGGGCTCTACATCAGGATTTAGCTGACTTTCAGCTCTACGTCGGACGTGTGTTGGGCTCTACGTCGGGACGTGTGTTGGGCTCTACGTCGGGACGTGTGTTGGGCTCTACATCAGGATTTAGATTACTTTCAGCTCTACGTCGGGACGTGTGTTGGGCACTACGTCGGGACGTGTGTTGGGTTCTACGTCGGGATGTGTGTTGGGCTCTACGTCGGGACGTGTGTTGGGTTCTACATCAGGATTTAGCTTACTTTCAGCTCTACGTCGGGACGTGTGTTGGGCTCTACGTCGGGACGTCTATTGGGCTCTACATCAGGATTTAGCTTACTTTCAGCTCTACGTCGGGACGTGTGTTGGGCTCTACGTCGGGACGTCTGTTGGGCTCTATGTCGGGACGTGTGTTGGGCTTTACGTCGGGACGTGTGTTGGGCTCTACGTCGGGACGTGTGTTGGGCTCTACGTCGGGACGTGTGTTGGGCTCTACATCAGGATTTAGATTACTTTCAGCTCTACGTCGGGACGTGTGTTGGGCACTACGTCGGGACGTGTGTTGGGTTCTACGTCGGGATGTGTGTTGGGCTCTACGTCGGGACGTGTGTTGGGTTCTACATCAGGATTTAGCTTACTTTCAGCTCTACGTCGGGACGTGTGTTGGGCTCTACGTCGGGACGTCTATTGGGCTCTACATCAGGATTTAGCTTACTTTCAGCTCTACGTCGGGACGTGTGTTGGGCTCTACGTCGGGACGTCTGTTGGGCTCTATGTCGGGACGTGTGTTGGGCTTTACGTCGGGACGTGTTTTGGGCTCTACGTCGGGATGTGTGTTGGGCTCTACGTCGGGACGTGTGTTGGGCTCTACATCAGGATTTAGCTTACTTTCAGCTGTACGTCGGGACGTGTGTTGGGCTCTACATCAGGATTTAGCTTACTTTCAGCTGTACGTCGGGACGTGTGTTGGGCTCTACGTCGAGACATGTGTTGGGCTCTACATCAGGATTTAGCTTACTTTCAGCTCTACGTCGGGACGTGCGTTGGGCTCTACGTCGGGACGTGCGTTGGGCTCTACGTCGGGACGTGCTTTGGGCTTTACGTCGGGACGTGCGTTGGGCTCTACATCAGGATTTAGCGTACTTTCAGCTCTACTTCGGGACGTGTGTTGGGCTCTACGTCGGGATATGTGTTGGGTTCTACGTCGCGACGTGTGTTGGGCTCTACGTCGAGACGTATGTTGGGCTCTACATCAGGATTTAGCTTACTTTCAGCTCTACGTCGGGACGTGTGTTGGGCTCTACGTCGGGACGTGTGTTGGGCTCTACGTCGGGAGGTGTGTTGGGCTCTACGTCGGGACGTGTGTTGGGCTCTACATCAGGATTTAGCTTACTTTCAGCTGTACGTCGGGACGTGTGTTGGGCTCTATATCAGGATTTAGCTTACTTTCAGCTCTACGTCGGGACGTGTGTTGGGCTCTACATCGGGACGTGTGTGGGCTCTACGTCGGGACGTGTGTTGGGCTCTACATCAGGTTTAGCTTATAGTCAGCTCTACGTCGGGACGTGTGTTGGGCTCTACGTCGGGACGTGTGTTGGACTCTACGTCGGGACGTGTGTTGGGCTCTACATCAGGATTTAGCGTACTTTCAGCTCTACGTCGGTACGTGTGTTGGGCTCTACGTTGGGATGTGTGTTGGGCTCTACATCAGGATTTAGCTTACTTTCAGCTCTACGTGGGGACGTGTTTTGGGCTCGACATCAGGATTTAGCTTACTTTCAGCTGTACTTCGGGACGTGTCTTGGGCTCTACGTCGGGACGTGTGTTGGGCTCTTCGTCGGGACGTCTGTTGGGCTCTACATCAGGATTTAGCTTACTTTCAGCTCTACGTCGGGACGTGTGTTGGGCTCTACGTCGGTACTTGTGTTGGGCTCTACGTCGGGACGTGTGTTGGGCTCTACGTCGGGACTTCTGTTGGGCTCTACGTCGTGACGTGTGTTGGGCTCTACGTCGTGACGTGTGTTGGGCTCTACGTCGCGACGTGTGTTGGGCTCTACATCAGGGTTTATCTTACTTTCAGCTCTACGTAGGGACGTGAGTTCGTGTCTACGTCGGGACGTGGGTTCGTGTCTACGTCGTGACGTGTGCTGGGCTCTATGTCGGGACGTGTGCTGGGCTCTACGTCGGGACGTGCTGGGCTCTACGTCGCGACGTGTGTTGGGCTCTACGTCGCGACGTGTGTTGGAGTCTGCCTCGGGACGTGTGTTGGGCTCTACGTCGAGACATGTGTTGGGCTCTACATCAGGATTTAGCTTACTTTCAGCTCTACGAGGGGACGTGTGTTGGGCTCGACATCAGGATTTAGCTTACTTTCAGCTCTACGTCGGGACGTGCGTTGGGCTCTACGTCGGGACGTGCGTTGGGCTCTACGTCGGGACGTGCGTTGGGCTCTACGTCGGGACGTGCGTTGGGCTCTACGTCGGGACGTGTGTTGGGCTCTACATCAGGATTTAGCGTACTTTCAGCTCTACGTCGGGACGTGTGTTGGGCTCTACGTCGGGACATGTGTTGGGTTCTACGTCGCGACGTGTGTTGGGCTCTACGTCGAGACGTATGTTGGGCTCTAAATCAGGATTTAGCTTACTTTCAGCTCTACGTCGGGACGTGTGTTGGGCTCTACGTCGGGACGTGTGTTGGTCTCTACGTCGGGACGTGTGTTGGGTTCTACATCAGGATTTAGCTTACTTTGAGTTCTACGTCGGGACGTGTGTTGGGCTCTACGTCGGGACGTGTGTTGGGCTCTACATCAGGATTTAGCTTACTTTGAGCTCTACGTCGGGACGTGTGTTGGACTCTACATCGGGACGTATGTGGGCTCTACGTCGAGACGTGTGTTGGGCTCTACATCAGGTTTAGCTTACTTTCAGCTCTACGACGGGACATGTGTTGGGCTCTACTTCGGGACGTGTGTTGGGCTCCACATCAGAATTTAGCTTACTTTCAGCTCTACGTCGGGACGTGTGTTGGGCTCTACGTCGGGACGTCTATTGGGCTCTACATCAGGATTTAGCTTACTATCAGCTCTACGTCGGGACGTTTGTTGGGCTCTACGTCGGGACGTGTGTTGGGCTCTATGTCGGGACGTGTGTTGGGCTCTACGTTGGGACGTGTGTTGGGCTCTACATCAGGATTTAGATTACTTTCAGCTCTACGTCGGGACGTGTGTTGGGCACTACGTCGGGACGTGTGTTGGGTTCTACGTCGGGACGTCTGTTGGGCTCTACGTCGGGACGTGTGTTGGGCTCTACATCAGGATTTGGCATACTTTCAGCTCTACGTCGGGAAATCTGTTATGCTCTTTGTCAAGACTTGTGTTGGGCTCTACATCAGATTTAGCTTTCTTTCATGTCTACGTCGGGACTTGTGTTGGGCTCTACATCAGGATTTAGCTTGTTTTCAGCTCTACTTCGGGACGTGTGTTGGGCTCTACATCGGGACGTGTGTTGGGCTCTACATCAGGATTTAGCTTACTTACAGCTCTACGTCGGGACATGTGTTGGGCTCTACGTTGGGACGTGTGTTGGGCTCTACATCAGGATTTAGCTTACTTTCAGCTCAACGTCGGGATGTGTGTTGGGCTCTACGTCGGGACGTGTGTTGGGCTCTACGTCGGGATGTGTGTTGGGCTCTACGTCGGGACGTGTGTTGGGCTCTACATCAGCATTTAGCTTACTTTCAGCTGTACGTCGGGACGTGTGTTGGGCTCTATATCAGGATTTAGCTTACTTTCAGCTCTACGTCGGGACGTGTGTTGGGCTCTACATCGGGACGTGTGTGGGCTCTACGTCGGGACGTGTGTTGGGCTCTACATCAGGTTTAGCTTATATTCAGCTCTACGTCGGGACGTGTGTTGGGCTCTACGTCGGGACGTGTGTTGGACTCTACGTCGGGACGTGTGTTGGGCTCTACATCAGGATTTAGCGTACTTTCAGCTCTACGTCGGTACGTGTGTTGGGCTCTACATCAGGATTTAGCTTACTTTCAGCTCTACGTGGGGACGTGTTTTGGGCTCGACATCAGGATTTAGCTTACTTTCAGCTGTACTTCGGGACGTGTCTTGGGCTCTACGTCGGGACGTGTGTTGGGCTCTACGTCGGGACGTGTGTTGGGCTCTTTGTCGGGACGTCTGTTGGGCTCTACATCAGGATTTAGCTTACTTTCAGCTCTACGTCGGGACGTGTGTTGGGCTCTACGTCGGTACTTGTGTTGGGTCTACGTCGGGACGTGTGTTGGGCTCTACGTCGGGACTTGTGTTGGGCTCTACGTCGCGACGTGTGTTGGGCACTACGTCGCGACGTGTGTTGGGCTCTACGTCGAGACATATGTTCGGCTCTACATCAGGGTTTATCTTACTTTCAGGTCTACGTCGGGACGTGAGTTCGTGTCTACGTCGGGACGTGGGTTCGTGTCTACGTCGGGACGTGTGCTGGGCTCTATGTCGGGACGTGTGCTGGGCTCTACGTCGCGACGTGTGTTGGGCTCTACGTCGCGACGTGTGTTGGAGTCTGCCTCGGGACGTGTGTTGGGCTCTACGTCGGGACGTGTGTTGGACTCTACGTCGGGACGTGTGTTGGGCTCTACATCAGGATTTAGCTTACTTTCAGCTCTACGTCGGGACGTGTGTTGGGCTCTACATCAGGATTTAGCGTACTTTCAGCTCAACGTCGGGACGTGTGTTGGGCTCTACATCAGGATTTAGCTTACTTTCAGCTCTACGTCGGGACGTGTGTTGGGCTCTACGTCGGGACATGTGTTGGGTTCTACGTCGCGACGTGTGTTGGGCTCTACGTCGAGACGTATGTTGGGCTCTAAATCAGGATTTAGCTTACTTTCAGCTCTACGTCGGGACGTGTGTTGGGCTCTACGTCGGGACTTGTGTTGGGCTCTACGTCGGGACGTGTGTTGGGTTCTACATCAGGATTTAGCTTACTTTGAGCTCTACGTCGGGACGTGTGTTGGGCTCTACGTCGGGACGTGTTTTGGGCTCTACATCAGGATTTAGCTTATATTCAGCTCTACGTCGGGACGTGTGTTGGGCTCTACATCAGGTTTAGCTTATATTCAGCTCTACGTCGGGACGTGTGTTGGGCTCTACGTCGGGACGTGTGTTGGGCTCTACGTCGGGACGTGTGTTGGGCTCTACATCAGGATTTAGCTTACTTTCAGCTCTACGTGGGGACGTGTTTTGGGCTCGACATCAGGATTTAGCTTACTTTCAGCTCTACTTCGGGACGTGTCTTGGGCTCTACGTCGGGACGTGTGTTGGGCTCTACGTCGGGACGTGTGTTGGGCTCTTCGTCGGGACGTCTGTTGGGCTCTACATCAGGATTTATCTTACTTTCAGCTCTACGTCGGGACGTGTGTTGGGCTCTACGTCGGTACTTGTGTTGGGCTCTACGTCGGGACGTGTGCTGGGCTCTATGTCGGGACTTGTGTTGGGCTCTACGTCGGGACGTGTGTTGGGCTCTACATCAGGATTTAGCGTACTTTCAGCTCAACGTCAGGACGTGTGTTGCGCTCTACATCAGGATTTAGATTACTTTCATCTCTACGTCGGGACGTGTGTTGGGCACTACGTCAGGACGTGTGTTGGGCTCTACATCAGGATTTAGATTACATTCATCTCTACGTCGGGACGTGTGTTGGGCTCTACGTCGGGACGTGTGTTGGGCTCTACGTCGGGACGTGTGTTGGGCTCTACATCAGGATTTAGCTTACTTTCAGCTCTACGTCGGGACGTGTGTTGGGCTCTACGTCGGGACGTGTGTTGGGCTCTACATCAGGATTTAGCTTACTTTCAGCTCTACGTCGGGACGTGTGTTGGGCTCTACGTCGGGACGTGTGTTGGGCTCTACATCAGGATTTAGCTTACTTTCAGCTCTACGTCGGGACATGTGTTGGGCTCTACGTTGGGTCGTGTGTTGGGCTCTACATCAGGATTTAGCTTACTTTAACCTCTACGTCGGGACGTGTGTAGGGCTCTACGTCGGGACGTCTGTTGGGCTCCATGTCGGGACGTGTGTTGGGCTCCATGTTGAGACGTCTGTTGGGCTCTACGTCGGGACGTGTGTTGGGCTCTACATCAGGATTTAGCTTACTTTCAGCTGTACGTCGGGCCGTGTGTTGGGCTCTATATCAGGATTTAGCTTACTTTCAGCTGTACGTCGGGACGTGTGTTGGGCTCTACGTCGGGACATGTGTTGGGCTCTACATCAGGATTTAGCTTAATTTCAGCTCTACGTGGGGACGTGTGTTGGGCTGGACATCAGGATTTGGATTACTTTCAGCTCTACGTCGGGACGTGTGTTCGGCTCTACGTCGCGACGTGTGTTGGGCTCTACGTCGGGATATTTGTTGGGCTCTACGTTGGGACGTGTGTTGGGCTCTGCGTCGCGACCTGTGTTGGGCTCTGCGTCGCGACGTGTGTTGGAATCTGCGTCGGGACGTGTGTTGGGCTCTGCGTCGGGACGTGTGTTGGGCTCTATATCAGGATTTATCTTACTTTCAGCTCTACGTCGGGACGTGTGTTGGGCTCTACATCAGGATTTAGCTTACTTTCAGCTCTACGTCGGGATGAGTGTTAGGCTCTACGTTGGGACGTGTGTTGGGCTCTACATCAGGATTTAGCCTACTTTCAGCTCTACGTCAGGACGTGTGTTGGGCTCTACATCAGGATTTAGCTTACTTTCAGCTCTACGTCGGGACGTGTGTTGGGCTCTACGTCGGGACGTTTGTTGGTCTCTACCTTGGGACGTGTGTTGGGCTCTACATCAGGATTTAACATACTTTCAGCTCTACGTCGGGACATGTGTTGGGCTCTACGTTGGGATGTGTGTTGGGCTCTTCTTCAGGATTTAGCTTACTTTCAGCTCTACGGCGGGACGTGTGTTGGGCTCTATGTCGGGACATGTGTTGGACTCTAGGTCGGGACGTGTGTTGGGCTCTACATCAGGATTTAGCGTACTTTCAGCTCTACGTCGGGACGTGTGTTGGGCTCTACGTCGGGACTTGTGTTGGGCTCTACGTCGGGACGTGTGTTGGGCTCTACGTCGGGACGTGTGTTGGGCTCTACGTCGGGACGTCTGTTGGGTTCTACGTCGCGACGTGTGTTGGGTTCTACGTCGAGACGTATGTTAGTCTCTACATCAGGATTTAGCTTACTTTCAGCTCTACGTCGGGACGTGTGTTGGGCTCTACGTCGGGACGTGTGTTGGGCTCTACATCAGGATTTAGATTACTTTCAGCTCTACGTTGGGACGTGTGTTGGGCACTACGTCGGGACGTGTGTTGGGCACTACGTTGGGACGTGTGTTGGGCTCTACGTCGGGACGTGTGTTGGGCTCTACGTCGGGACGTGTTTTGGGCTCTACGTCGGGACGTGTGTTGGGCTCTACGTCGTGACGTGTTTTGGGCTCTACGTCGGGACATGTGTTGGGCTCTACATCAGGATTTAGCATACTTTCAGCTCTACGTCGGGACGTCTGTTGGGCTCTACATCAGGATTTAGCTTGTTTTCAGCTCTACGTCGGGACGTGTGTTGGGCGCTACGTCGGGATGTGTGTTGGGCTCTACGTCGGGACGTGTGTTGTGCTCTACATCAGGATTCAGCTTACTTTCAGCTCTACGTCGGGACGTGTGTTGGGCTCTACGTCGGGACGTGTGTTGGGCTCTACGTCGGGACGTGTGTTGGGCTCTACGTCGGGACATGTGTTGGGCTCTACGTAGGGACGTGTGTTGGGCTATACGTCGGGACGTGTGTTGGGCTCTACATCAGGATTTAGCATACTTTCAGCTCTAAGTCGGGACGTGTGTTGGGCTCTGCGTCGGGACGTGTGTTGAGCTCTACGTTGGGACGTGTGTTGGGCTCTACGTCGGGACGTTTGTTGGGCTCTAGGTGGGGGTTTAGCATACATTCAGCTCTACGTCGGGACGTGTGTTGGGCTCCACGTCGGGACGTGTGTTGGGCTCCATGTCGGGACGTGTGTTGGGCTCTACGTCGGAACGTGTGTTGGGCTTTATGTCTGTAGTTAGCTAACTTTCATCTCTACGTCGGGACGTGTGTTGGGCTCTACATCGGGACGTGTGTTGGGCTCTACGTCGGGACGTGTGTGGGGCTCTACGTCGAGACGTGTTTTGGGCTCTAGGTCGGGACGTGTGTTGGGCTCTACGTCGGGAAGTGTGTTGGGCTCTACTTCAGGATTTAGCTTCCTTTCAGCTCTACGTCGGGACGTGTGTTGGGCTCTACGTCGGGACGTGTGTTGGGCTCTACTTCGGGACTTGTGTTGGGCTCTACATCAGGATTTAGCTTACTTTCTGCTCTACGTCGGGACGTGGGTTGGGTTCTACGTAGGGACGTGTGTTGGGCTCTATGTCGGGACGTGTGTTGGGCTCTACGTCGGGACTTGTGTTGGGCTCTACGTCAAGACGTGTGTTGGGCTCTAGATCAGGGTTTAGCTTACTTTCAACTCTACGTCGGGACGTGTGCTGGGCTCTACGTCGGGACGTGTGCTGGGCTCTACGTCGGGACGTGTGCTGGGCTCTACGTCGGGGTTTAGGTTTCATTCAGCTCTACGTCGGGACGTCTGTTGGGCTCTACGTCGGGACCTCTGTTGGGCTCTACGTCGGGAATTAGCTTACTTTCAGCTCTACTTCGGGACGTGTGTTGGGCTCTACGTCGGGACGTGTGTTGGGCTCTATGTCGGGACGTGTGTTGGGCTCTACATCAGGGTTTAGCTTTCTTTCAGCTCTACGTCGGGACGTGTGCTGGGCTCTACGTCGGGACGTGTGCTGGGCTCTACATCCGGACGTGTGTTGGGCTCTACGTCGGGACGTGTGCTGGGCTCTACATCCGGACGTTTGTTGGGCTCTACTTCGGGGTTTAGCTTACATTCACCTCTACGTCGGGACGTATGTTGGGCTCTACGTTGGGACGTGTGTTGGGCTCTACGTCGGGACGTCTGTTGGGCTCTACGTTGGGACGTTTGTTGGGATCTACGTGGGGGTTTAGCATACATTCAGCTGTACGTCGGGACGTGTGTTGGGCTCTATGTCGGGACGTCTGTTGAGCTCTGCGTCGGGACGTGTGTTGGGCTCTGCATCACGATTTAGCTGACTTTCAGCTCTACGTGGGACGTGTGTTGGGCTCTGCATCACGATTTAGCTGACTTTCAGCTCTACGTCGGGACGTGTGTTGGGCTCTACGTCGGGACGTGTGTTGGGCTCTACGTCGGGACGTGTGTTGGGCTCTACATCAGGATTATCTTACTTTCAGCTCTACGTCGGGACGTGTGTTGGGCTCTACGTCGGGACGTGTGTTGGGCTCACATCAGGATTTAACTTACTTTCAGCTCTACGTCGGGACGTGTGTTGGGAATACGTCGGGACGTGTGCTGGGCTCTACGTCGCGACGTGTGCTGGACTCTACGCCGGGACGTGTGTTGGGCTCTACGTCGGGACGTGTGTTGGGCTCTACGTCGGGACGTGTGTTGGGCTCTACGTCGGGACGTCTGTTGGGCTCTACGTCGGGACGTTTGTTGGGCTCTACGTCGGGACGTGTGTTGGGCTCTATGTCGGGACGTGTGTTGGGCTCTACGTTGGGACGTGTGTTGGGCTCTACATCAGGATTTAGATTACTTTCAGCTCTACGTCGGGACGTGTGTTGGGCACTACGTCGGGACGTGTGTTGGGTTCTACGTCGGGACGTGTGTTGGGCACTGCATCACGATTTAGCTGACTTTCAGCTCTACGTGGGACGTGTGTTGGGCTCTGCATCACGATTTAGCTGACTTTCAGCTCTACGTCGGGACGTGTGTTGGGCTCTACGTCGGGACGTGTGTTGGGCTCTACGTCGGGACGTGTGTTGGGCTCTACATCAGGATTATCTTACTTTCAGCTCTACGTCGGGACGTGTGTTGGGCTCTACGTCGGGACGTGTGTTGGGCTCACATCAGGATTTAACTTACTTTCAGCTCTACGTCGGGACGTGTGTTGGGAATACGTCGGGACGTGTGCTGGGCTCTACGTCGCGACGTGTGCTGGACTCTACGCCGGGACGTGTGTTGGGCTCTACGTCGGGACGTGTGTTGGGCTCTACGTCGGGACGTGTGTTGGGCTCTACGTCGGGACGTCTGTTGGGCTCTACGTCGGGACGTTTGTTGGGCTCTACGTCGGGACGTGTGTTGGGCTCTATGTCGGGACGTGTGTTGGGCTCTACGTTGGGACGTGTGTTGGGCTCTACATCAGGATTTAGATTACTTTCAGCTCTACGTCGGGACGTGTGTTGGGCACTACGTCGGGACGTGTGTTGGGTTCTACGTCGGGACGTGTGTTGGGCACTACGTCGGGACGTGTGTTGGGTTCTACGTCGGGACGTGTGTTGGGCTCTACGTCGGGACGTGTGTTGGGCTCTACATCAGGATTTGGCATACTTTCAGCTCTACGTCGGGAAATGTGTTATGCTCTTTGTCAAGACTTGTGTTGGGCTCTACATCAGATTTAGCTTTCTTTCAGGTCTACGTCGGGACTTGTGTTGGGCTCTACATCAGGATTTAGCTTGTTTTCAGCTCTACTTCGGGACGTGTGTTGGGCTCTACATCAGGATTTAGCTTACTTACAGCTCTACGTCGGGACATGTGTTGGGCTCTACGTTGGGACGTGTGTTGGGCTCTACATCAGGATTTAGCTTACTTTCAGCTCAACGTCGGGATGTGTGTTGGGCTCTACGTCGGGATGTCTGTTGGGCTCTACGTCTCGACGTGTGTTGGGTTCTACATCAGGATTTAGCTTACTTTCACCTCTACGTCGGGACTTGTGTTGGGCTCTACGTCGGGACGTGTGTTGGGCTCTACGTCGGGATGTGTGTTGGGCTCTACGTCGGGACGTGTGTTGGGCTCTACATCAGCATTTAGCTTACTTTCAGCTGTACGTCGGGACGTGTGTTGGGCTCTATATCAGGATTTAGCTTACTTTCAGCTCTACGTCGGGACGTGTGTTGGGCTCTACATCGGGACGTGTGTGGGCTCTACTTCGGGACGTGTGTTGGGCTCTACATCAGGTTTAGCTTATATTCAGCTCTACGTCGGGACGTGTGTTGGGCTCTACGTCGGGACGTGTGTTGGGCTCTACGTCGGGACGTGTGTTGGGCTCTACATCAGGATTTAGCGTCCTTTCAGCTCTACGTCGGTACGTGTGTTGGGCTCTACGTTGGGATGTGTGTTGGGCTCTACATCAGGATTTAGCTTACTTTCAGCTCTATGTGGGGACGTGTTTTGGGCTCGACATCAGGATTTAGCTTACTTTCAGCTGTACTTCGGGACGTGTCTTGGGCTCTACGTCGGGACGTGTGTTGGGCTCTACGTCGGGACGTGTGTTGGGCTCTTTTTCGGGACGTCTGTTGGGCTCTACATCAGGATTTAGCTTACTTTCAGCTCTACGTCGGGACGTGTGTTGGGCTCTACGTCGGTACTTGTGTTGGGCTCTACGTCGGGACGTGTGTTGGGCTCTACGTCGCGACGTGTGTTGGGCTCTACGTCGCGACGTGTGTTGGGCTCTACGTCGCGACGTGTGTTGGGCTCTACGTCGAGACATATGTTGGGCTCTACATCAGGGTTTATCTTACTTTCAGCTCTACGTCGGGACGTGAGTTCGTATCTACGTCGGGACGTGGGTTCGTGTCTACGTCGGGACGTGTGCTGGGCTCTATGTCGGGACGTGTGCTGGGCTCTACGTCGGGACATGTGCTGGGCTCTACGTCGCGACGTGTGTTGGGCTCTACGTCGCGACGTGTGTTGGAGTCTGCCTCGGGACGTGTGTTGGGCTCTACGTCGGGACGTGTGTTGGACTCTACGTCGGGACGTGTGTTGGACTCTACGTCGGGACGTGTGTTGGGCTCTACATCAGGATTTAGCTTACTTTCAGCTCTACGTCGGGACGTGTGTTGGGCTCTACATCAGGATTTAGCGTACTTTCAGCTCAACGTCGGGACGTGTGTTGGGCTCTACATCAGGATTTAGCTTACTTTCAGCTCTACGTCGGGACGTGTGTTGGGCTCTACGTCGGGACATGTGTTGGGTTCTACGTCGCGACGTGTGTTGGGCTCTACGTCGAGACGTATGTTGGGCTCTAAATCAGGATTTAGCTTACTTTCAGCTCTACGTTGGGACGTGTGTTGGGCACTACGTCGGGACGTGTGTTGGGCACTACGTTGGGACGTGTGTTGGGCTCTACGTCGGGACGTGTGTTGGGCTCTACGTCGGGACGTGTTTTGGGCTCTACGTCGGGACGTGTGTTGGGCTCTACGTCGGGACGTGTTTTGGGCTCTACGTCGGGACATGTGTTGGGCTCTACATCAGGATTTAGCATACTTTCAGCTCTACGTCGGGACGTCTGTTGGGCTCTACATCAGGATTTAGCTTGTTTTCAGCTCTACGTCGGGACGTGTGTTGGGCGTTACGTCGGGATGTGTGTTGGGCTCTACATCAGGATTTAGCATACTTTCAGCTCTACGTCGGGACGTGTGTTGGGCTCTACGTGGGGACGTGTGTTGGGCTCTACGTCGGGACGTGTGTTGTGCTCTACATCAGGATTCAGCTTACTTTCAGCTCTAAGTCGGGACGTGTGTTGGGCTCTGCGTCGGGACGTGTGTTGAGCTCTACGTTGGGACGTGTGTTGGGCTCTACGTCGGGACGTTTGTTGGGCTCTAGGTGGGGGTTTAGCATACATTCAGCTCTACGTCGGGACGTGTGTTGGGCTCCACGTCGGGACGTGTGTTGGGCTCCATGTCGGGACGTGTGTTGGGCTCTACGTCGGAACGTGTGTTGGGCTTTATGTCTGTAGTTAGCTAACTTTCATCTCTACGTCGGGACGTGTGTTGGGCTCTACGTCGGGACGTGTGTTGGGCTCTACGTCGGGACGTGTGTGGGGCTCTACGTCGAGACGTGTGTTGGGCTCTACGTCGGGACGTGTGTTGGGCTCTACTTCGGGACTTGTGTTGGGCTCTACATCAGGATTTAGCTTACTTTCTGCTCTACGTCGGGACGTGGGTTGGGTTCTACGTAGGGACGTGTGTTGGGCTCTATGTCGGGACGTGTGTTGGGCTCTACGTCGGGACTTGTGTTGGGCTCTACGTCAAGACGTGTGTTGGGCTCTAGATCAGGGTTTAGCTTACTTTCAACTCTACGTCGGGACGTGTGCTGGGCTCTACGTCGGGACGTGTGCTGGGCTCTACGTTGGGACGTGTGCTGGGCTCTACGTCGGGACGTGTGCTGGGCTCTACGTCGGGACGTGTGCTGGGCTCTACGTCGGGGTTTAGGTTTCATTCAGCTCTACGTCGGGACGTCTGTTGGGCTCTACGTCGGGACCTCTGTTGGGCTCTACGTCGGGAATTAGCTTACTTTCAGCTCTACTTCGGGACGTGTGTTGGGCTCTACGTCGGGACGTGTGTTGGGCTCTATGTCGGGACGTGTGTTGGGCTCTACATCAGGGTTTAGCTTTCTTTCAGCTCTACGTCGGGACGTGTGCTGGGCTCTACGTCGGGACGTGTGCTGGGCTCTACATCCGGACGTGTGTTGGGCTCTACGTCGGGACGTGTGCTGGGCTCTACATCCGGACGTTTGTTGGGCTCTACTTCGGGGTTTAGCTTACATTCACCTCTACGTCGGGACGTATGTTGGGCTCTACGTTGGGACGTGTGTTGGGCTCTACGTCGGGACGTCTGTTGGGCTCTACGTTGGGACGTTTGTTGGGATCTACGTGGGGGTTTAGCATACATTCAGCTGTACGTCGGGACGTGTGTTGGGCTCTATGTCGGGACGTCTGTTGGGCTCTGCGTCGGGACGTGTGTTGGGCTCTGCATCACGATTTAGCTGACTTTCAGCTCTACGTGGGACGTGTGTTGGGCTCTGCATCACGATTTAGCTGACTTTCAGCTCTACGTCGGGACGTGTGTTGGGCTCTACGTCGGGACGTGTGTTGGGCTCTACGTCGGGACGTGTGTTGGGCTCTACATCAGGATTACCTTACTTTCAGCTCTACGTCGGGATGTGTGTTGGGCTCTACGTCTGGACGTGTGTTGGGCTCTACATCAGGATTTAGCTTACTTTCAGCTCTACGTCGGGACGTGTGTTGGGCTCTACGTCGGGACGTGTGTTGGGCTCACATCAGGATTTAACTTACTTTCAGCTCTACGTCGGGACGTGTGTTGGGAATACGTCGGGACGTGTGCTGGGCTCTACGTCGCGACGTGTGCTGGACTCTACGCCGGGACGTGTGTTGGGCTCTACGTCGGGACGTGTGTTGGGCTCTACGTCGGGACGTGTGTTGGGCTCTACGTCGGGACGTCTGTTGGGCTCTACGTCGGGACGTTTGTTGGGCTCTACGTCGGGACGTGTGTTGGGCTCTATGTCGGGACGTGTGTTGGGCTCTACGTTGGGACGTGTGTTGGGCTCTACATCAGGATTTAGATTACTTTCAGCTCTACGTCGGGACGTGTGTTGGGCACTACGTCGGGACGTGTGTTGGGTTCTACGTCGGGACGTGTGTTGGGCACTACGTCGGGACGTGTGTTGGGTTCTACGTCGGGACGTGTGTTGGGTTCTACGTCGGGACGTGTGTTGGGCTCTACGTCGGGACGTGTGTTGGGCTCTACATCAGGATTTGGCATACTTTCAGCTCTACGTCGGGAAATGTGTTATGCTCTTTGTCAAGACTTGTGTTGGGCTCTACATCAGATTTAGCTTTCTTTCAGGTCTACGTCGGGACTTGTGTTGGGCTCTACATCAGGATTTAGCTTGTTTTCAGCTCTACTTCGGGACGTGTGTTGGGCTCTACATCAGGATTTAGCTTACTTACAGCTCTACGTCGGGACATGTGTTGGGCTCTACGTTGGGACGTGTGTTGGGCTCTACATCAGGATTTAGCTTACTTTCAGCTCAACGTCGGGATGTGTGTTGGGCTCTACGTCGGGATGTCTGTTGGGCTCTACGTCTCGACGTGTGTTGGGTTCTACATCAGGATTTAGCTTACTTTCACCTCTACGTCGGGACTTGTGTTGGGCTCTACGTCGGGACGTGTGTTGGGCTCTACGTCGGGATGTGTGTTGGGCTCTACGTCGGGACGTGTGTTGGGCTCTACATCAGCATTTAGCTTACTTTCAGCTGTACGTCGGGACGTGTGTTGGGCTCTATATCAGGATTTAGCTTACTTTCAGCTCTACGTCGGGACGTGTGTTGGGCTCTACATCGGGACGTGTGTGGGCTCTACGTCGGGACGTGTGTTGGGCTCTACATCAGGTTTAGCTTATATTCAGCTCTACGTCGGGACGTGTGTTGGGCTCTACGTCGGGACGTGTGTTGGACTCTACGTCGGGACGTGTGTTGGGCTCTACATCAGGATTTAGCGTCCTTTCAGCTCTACGTCGGTACGTGTGTTGGGCTCTACGTTGGGATGTGTGTTGGGCTCTACATCAGGATTTAGCTTACTTTCAGCTCTATGTGGGGACGTGTTTTGGGCTCGACATCAGGATTTAGCTTACTTTCAGCTGTACTTCGGGACGTGTCTTGGGCTCTACGTCGGGACGTGTGTTGGGCTCTACGTCGGGACGTGTGTTGGGCTCTTTTTCGGGACGTCTGTTGGGCTCTACATCAGGATTTAGCTTACTTTCAGCTCTACGTCGGGACGTGTGTTGGGCTCTACGTCGGTACTTGTGTTGGGCTCTACGTCGGGACGTGTGTTGGGCTCTACGTCGCGACGTGTGTTGGGCTCTACGTCGCGACGTGTGTTGGGCTCTACGTCGCGACGTGTGTTGGGCTCTACGTCGAGACATATGTTGGGCTCTACATCAGGGTTTATCTTACTTTCAGCTCTACGTCGGGACGTGAGTTCGTGTCTACGTCGGGACGTGGGTTCGTGTCTACGTCGGGACGTGTGCTGGGCTCTATGTCGGGACGTGTGCTGGGCTCTACGTCGGGACATGTGCTGGGCTCTACGTCGCGACGTGTGTTGGGCTCTACGTCGCGACGTGTGTTGGAGTCTGCCTCGGGACGTGTGTTGGGCTCTACGTCGGGACGTGTGTTGGACTCTACATCGGGACGTGTGTTGGACTCTACGTCGGGACGTGTGTTGGGCTCTACATCAGGATTTAGCTTACTTTCAGCTCTACGTCGGGACGTGTGTTAGGCTCTACATCAGGATTTAGCGTACTTTCAGCTCAACGTCGGGACGTGTGTTGGGCTCTACATCAGGATTTAGCTTACTTTCTGCTCTACGTCGGGACGTGTGTTGGGCTCTACGTCGGGACATGTGTTGGGTTCTACGTCGCGACGTGTGTTGGGCTCTACGTCGAGACGTATGTTGGGCTCTAAATCAGGATTTAGCTTACTTTCAGCTCTACGTCGGGACGTGTGTTGGGCTCTACGTCGGGACGTGTGTTGGGCTCTACGTCGGGACGTGTGTTGGGTTCTACATCAGGATTTAGCTTACTTTGAGCTCTACGTCGGGACGTGTGTTGGGCTCTACGTCGGGACGTGTGTTGGGCTCTACATCAGGATTTAGCTTATATTCAGCTCTACGTCGGGACGTGTGTTGGGCTCTACGTCGGGACGTGTGTTGGGCTCTACGTCGGGACGTGTGTTGGGCTCTACGTCGGGACGTGTGTTGGGCTCTTCGTCGGGACGTCTGTTGGGCTCTACATCAGGATTTAGCTTACTTTCAGCTCTACGTCGGGACGTGTGTTGGGCTCTACGTCGGTACTTGTGTTGGGCTCTACGTCGGGACGTGTGCTGGGCTCTATGTCGGGACTTGTGTTGGGCTCTACGTCGGGACGTGTGTTGGGCTCTACATCAGGATTTAGCGTACTTTCAGCTCAACGTCAGGACGTGTGTTGGGCTCTACATCAGGATTTAGATTACTTTCATCTCTACGTCGGGACGTGTGTTGGGCTCTACGTCAGGACGTGTGTTGGGCTCTACATCAGGATTTAGATTACATTCATCTCTACGTCGGGACGTGTGTTGGGCTCTACGTCGGGACGTGTGTTGGGCTCTACGTCGGGACGTGTGTTGGGCTCTACATCAGGATTTAGCTTACTTTCAGCTCTACGTCGGGACGTCTGTTGGGCTCTACGTCGGGACGTGTGTTGGGCTCTACATCAGGATTTAGCTTACTTTCAGCTCTACGTCGGGACATGTGTTGGGCTCTACGTTGGGACGTGTGTTGGGCTCTTCATCAGGATTTAGCTTACTTTAACCTCTACGTCGGGAATTGTGTAGGGCTCTACGTCGGGACGTCTGTTGGGCTCCATGTCGGGACGTGTGTTGGGCTCCATGTTGAGACGTCTGTTGGGCTCTACGTCGGGACGTGTGTTGGGCTATACGTCGGGACGTGTGTTGGGCTCTACATCAGGATTTAGCTTACTTTCAGCTGTACGTCGGGACGTGTGTTGGGCTCTATATCAGGATTTAGCTTACTTTCAGCTGTACGTCGGGACGTGTGTTGGGCTCTACGTCGGGACATGTGTTGGGCTCTACATCAGGATTTAGCTTACTTTCAGCTCTACGTGGGGACGTGTGTTGGGCTGGACATCAGGATTTGGATTACTTTCAGCTCTACGTCGAGACGTGTGGTCGGCTCTACATCGCGACGTGTGTTGGGCTCTACGTCGGGATGTTTGTTGGGCTCTAAGTTGGGACGTGTGTTGGGCTCTGCGTCGCGACCTGTGTTGGGCTCTGCGTCGCGACGTGTGTTGGAATCTGCATCGGGACGTGTGTTGGGCTCTGCGTCGGGACGTGTGTTGGGCTCTATATCAGGATTTATCTTACTTTCAGCTCTACGTCGGGACGTGTGTTGGGCTCTACATCAGGATTTAGCTTACTTTCAGCTCTACGTCGGGATGAGTGTTGGGCTCTACGTTGGGACGTGTGTTGGGCTCTACATCAGGATTTAGCTTACTTTCAGCTCTACGTCAGGACGTGTGTTGGGCTCTACATCAGGATTTAGCTTACTTTCAGCTCTACGTCGGGACGTGTGTTGGGCTCTACGTCGGGACGTTTGTTGGTCTCTACCTTGGGACGTGTGTTGGGCTCTACATCAGGATTTAACATACTTTCAGCTCTACGTCGGGACATGTGTTGGGCTCTACGTTGGGATGTGTGTTGGGCTCTTCTTCAGGATTTAGCTTACTTTCAGCTCTACGGCGGGACGTGTGTTGGGCTCTATGTCGGGACATGTGTTGGACTCTAGGTCGGGACGTGTGTTGGGCTCTACATCAGGATTTAGCGTACTTTCAGCTCTACGTCGGGACGTGTGTTGGGCTCTACGTCGGGACTTGTGTTGGGCTCTACGTCGGGACGTGTGTTGGGCTCTACGTCGGGACATGTGTTGGGCTCTACGTCGGGACGTCTGTTGGGCTCTACGTCGGGACGTCTGTTGGGTTCTACGTCGCGACGTGTGTTGGGCTCTACGTCGAGACGTATGTTAGTCTCTACATCAGGATTTAGCTTACTTTCAGCTCTACGTCGGGACGTGTGTTGGGCTCTACATCAGGATTTAGATTACTTTCAGCTCTACGTTGGGACGTGTGTTGGGCACTACGTCGGGACGTGTGTTGGGCACTACGTTGGGACGTGTGTTGGGCTCTATGTCGGGACGTGTTTTGGGCTCTACGTCGGGACGTGTGTTGGGCTCTACGTCGGGACGTGTTTTGGGCTCTACGTCGGGACATGTGTTGGGCTCTACATCAGGATTTAGCATACTTTCAGCTCTACGTCGGGACGTCTGTTGGGCTCTACATCAGGATTTAGCTTGTTTTCAGCTCTACGTCGGGACGTGTGTTGGGCGCTACGTCGGGATGTGTGTTGGGCTCTACATCAGGATTTAGCATACTTTCAGCTCTACGTCGGGACGTCTGTTGGGCTCTACATCAGGATTTAGCTTGTTTTCAGCTCTACGTCGGGACGTGTGTTGGGCTCTACGTCGGGATGTGTGTTGGGCTCTACATCAGGATTTAGCTTACTTTCAGCTCTACGTCGGGACGTGTGTTGGGCTCTACGTCGGGACGTGTGTTGGGCTCTACATCAGGACTTAGCTTACTTTCAGCTCTACGTCGGGACGTGTGTTGGGCTCTACGTCGGGACGTGTGTTGGGCTCTACATCAGGATTTAGCTTACTTTCAGCTCTACGTCGGACGTGTTTTGGGATGTACGTCGGGACGTGTGTTGGGCTCTACGTCGGGACGTGTGTTGGGCTCTACGTCGGGACATGTGTTGGGCTCTACATCAGGATTTAGCATACTTTCAGCTCTACGTCGGGACGTCTGTTGGGCTCTACATCAGGATTTGGCTTGTTTTCAGCTCTACGTCGGGACGTGTGTTGGGCTCTACGTTGGGACGTGTGTTGGGCTCTACATCAGGACTTAGCTTACTTTCAGCTCTACCTCGGGACGTGTGTTGGGCTCTACGTCGGGACGTGTGTTGGGCTCTACATCAGGATTTAGCTTACTTTCAGCTCTACGTCGGGACGTGTTTTGGGGTCTACGTCGGGACGTGTGTTGGGCTCTACGTCGGGACGTGTGTTGGGCTCTACATCAGCATTTAGCTTACTTTCAGCTCTACGTCGGGACGTGTGTTGGGATCTACATCAGGATTTAGCTTACTTTCAGCTCTACGTCGGGACGTGTGTTGGGCTCTACGTCGGGACATGTGTTGGGCTCTACATCAGGATTTAGCTTACTTTCAGCTCTACGTGGGTACGTGTGTTGGGCTCGACATCAGGATTTAGGTTACTTTCAGCTCTACGTCGGGACGTGTGTTGGGCTCTACGTCGGGACTTCTGTTGGGCTCTACGTCGGGACGTGTGTTGGGCTCTACGTGGGGACGTGTGTTGGGCTCTACATCAGGATTTAGCTTACTTTCAGCTCTACGTCGGGACATGTGTTGGGCTCTACTTCCGGACGTGTGTTCGGCTCTACATCAGGATTTAGCTTACTTTCAGGTCTACGTCGCGACGTGTATTGGGCTCTATGTCGCGACGAGTGTTGGGCTCTACATCAGGATTTAGCTTACTTTCAGCTCTACGTCGGGACGTGTGTTGGGCTCTACATCAGGATATAGCTTACTTTCAGCTCTAAGTCGGGACGTGTGTTGGGCTCTACGTCGGGACGTGTGTTGGGCTCTGCGTCGGGACGTGTGTTGGGCTCTACATCAGGGTTTAGCTTACTTTCAGCTCTACGTCAGGACGTGTGCTGGGCTCTACGTCGGGACGTGTGCTGGGCTCTACGTCGGGACGTGTGTTGGGCTCTACGTCGGGAAGTGTGTTGGGCTCTACATGAAGATTTAGCTTCTATTCAGCTCTACGTCGGGACGTGTGTTGGGCTCTACGTCGGGACGTGTGTTGGGCTCTACATCAGGATTTAGCTTACTTTCAGCTCTACGTCGGGACGTGTGTTGGGCTCTACGTCGGGACGTGTGTTGGGCTCTACATCAGGATTTAGCTTACTTTCAGCTCTACGTCGGGACGTGTGTTGGGCTCTACGTCGGGAAGTGTGTTGGGCTCTACGTCGGGACGTGTGTTGGGCTCTACGTCGGGAAGTGTGTTGGGCTCTACGTCGGGAATTGTGTTGGGCTCTACATCAAGATTTAGCTTCCTTTCATCTCTACGTCGGGACGTGTGTAGGCTCTACGTCAGGACGTGTGTTGGGCTCCACGTCGGGACGTGCGTTGGGGTCTACCTCGGGACGTGTGTTGGGCTCTACGTCGGGACGTGTGTTGGGCTCTACGTCGGGACGTGTGTCGGGCTCTACGTCTGTAGTTAGCTAAATTTCAGCTCTACGTCGGGACATGCGTTGGGCTCTACGTCGGGACGTGCGTTGGTCTCTACGTCGGGACGTGCGTTGGGCTCTCCGTCGGGACGTGTGTTGGGCTCTATATCAGGATTTAGCTTACTTTCGGCTCTACGTCGGGACGTGTGTTGGGCTCTACGTCGGGACGTGTGTTGGGCTCTACATCGGGAATTGTGTTGGGCTCTTCATCAAGATTTAGCTTCTATTCAGCTCTACGTCGGGACGTGTGTTGGGCTCTACGTCGGGACGTGTGTTGGGCTCTACATCAGGATTTAGCTTACTTTCACCTCTACGTCGGGACGTGTGTGGGGCTCTACGTCGGGACGTGTGTTGGGCTCTACGTCGGGACGTGTGTTGGGCTCTACGTCGGGACGTGTGTTGGGCTCTACATCAGGATTTAGCTTACTTTCAGCTCTACGTCGGGACGTGTGTTGGGATCTACGTCGGGACGTGTGTTGGGATCTACGTCGGGACGTGTGTTGGGCTCTACATCAGGATTTAGCTTACTTTCATCTCTACGTCGGGAAGTGTGTTGGGCTCTACATCAGGATTTAGCTTACTTTCAGCTCTACGTCGGGACGTGTGTTGGGCTCTACATCAGGATTTAGCTTGTTTTCAGCTCTACGTCGGGACGTGTGTTGGGCTGTACGTCGGGACGTGTGTTGGGCTCTTCTTCGGGACGTTTGTTGGTCTCTACCTTGGGACTTGTGTTGGGCTCTACATCAGGATTTAACTTACTTTCAGCTCTACGTCGGGACATGTGTTGGGCTCTACGTTGGGACGTGTGTTGGGCTCTACGTCGGGACGTGTGTTGGGCTCTACATCAGGATTTAGCTTACTTTCAGCTCTACGTCAGGACGTGTGTTGGGCTCTACGTCGGGACATGTGTTGGGCTCTACGTCGGGACGTGTGTTGGGCTCTACGTCGGGACGTGTGTTGGGCTCTACGTCGGGACATGTGTTGGGCTCTATGTCGGGACGTGTGTTGGGCTCTGCGTCGGGACGTGTGTTGGGCTCTGCATCAGGAATTAGCTGATTTTCAGCTCTACGTCGGGACGTGTGTTGGCTCTACGTCGGGACGTGTGTTGGGCTCTACGTCGGACGTGTGTTGGGCGCTACGTCGGGACGTGTGTTGTTCTCTACATCAGGATTTAGCTTACTTTCAGGTCTACGTCGCAACGTGTATTGGGCTCTATGTCGCGACGAGTGTTGGGCTCTACATCAGGATTTAGCATACTTTCAGCTCTACGTCGGGACGTGTGTTGGGCTCTACGTCGGGACGTGTGCTGGGCTCTACGTCGGGACGTGTGTTGGGCTCTACGTCGGGACGTGTGTTCGGCTCTCGGTCGGGACGTGTGTTGGGCTCTACGTTGGGACGTGTGTTGGGCTCTACGTCTAGACGTGTGTTGGGCTCTACATCAGGATTTAGCTTACTTTGAGCTCTATGTCGGAACGTGTGTTGGGCTCTACGTCGGGACGTGTGTCGGGCTCTACGTCTGTAGTTAGCTAAATTTCAGCTCTACGTCGGAACGTGTGTTGGGCTCTACGTCGGACGTGTGTTGGGCTCTACGTCTAGACGTGTGTTGGGCTCTACATCAGGATTTAGCTTACTTTCAGCTCTACGTCGGGACGTGTGTTGGGCTCTACGTCGGGACGTGTGTTGGGCTCTACATCAGGATTTAGCTTACTTTCAGCTCTACGTCGGTACGTTTGTTGGGCTCTACGTCGGGAAGTGTGTTGGGCTCTACGTCGGGACGTGTGTTGGGCTCTACGTCGGGAAGTGTGTTGGGCTCTACGTCGGGAATTGTTTTGGGCTCTACATCAAGATTTAGCTTCCTTTCAGCTCTACGTCGGGACGTCTGTAGGCTCTACGTCGGGACGTGTGTTGAGCTCCACGTCGGGACGTGCGTTGGGCTCTACCTCGGGACGTGTGTTGGGCTCTACGTCGGGACGTGTGTTGGGCTCTACGTCGGGACGTGTGTCGGGCTCTACGTCTGTAGTTAGCTAAATTTCAGCTCTACGTCGGGACGTGCGTTGGGCTCTACGTCGGGACGTGCGTTGGTCTCTACGTCGGGACGTGCGTTGGGCTCTCCGTCGGGACGTGTGTTGGGCTCTATATCAGGATTTAGCTTACTTTCGGCTCTACGTCGGGACGTGTGTTGGGCTCTACGTCGGGAAGTGTGTTGGGCTCTACGTCGTTAAGTGTGTTGGCTCTAAGTCGGGACGTGTGTTGGGCTCTACTTCGGGAATTGTGTTGGGCTCTTCATCAAGATTTAGCTTCTATTCAGCTCTACGTCGGGACGTGTGTTGGGCTCTACGTCGGGACGTGTGTTGGGCTCTACGTCGGGACGTGTGTTGGGCTCTACATCAGGATTTAGCTTACTTTCAGCTCTACGTCGGGACGTGTGTTGGGCTCTACGTCGGGACGTGTGTTCGGCTCTACATCAGGATTTAGCTTACTTTCAGCTCTACGTCGGGACGTGTGTTGGGCTCTACGTCGGGAATTGTGTTGGGCTCTACATCGGGACGTGTGTTGGGCTCTACGTCGGGAAGTGTGTTGGGCTCTACGTCGGGAAGTGTGTTGGGCTCTACATCAAGATTTAGCATCCTATCAGCTCTACGTCGGGAAGTGTGTTGGGCTCTACGTCGGGACGTGCGTTGGGCTCTAACTCGGGACGTGTGTTGGGCTCTACGTCGAGACGTGTGTTGGGCTCTACGTCGGGACGTGTGTTGGGCTCTACGTGGGGACGTGTGTTGGGCTCTACGTCGGGACGTGTGTTGTGCTCTACATCAGGATTCAGCTTACTTTCAGCTCTACGTCGGGACGTGTGTTGGGCTCTACGTCGGGACGTGTGTTGGGTTCTACGTCGGGACATGTGTTGGGCTCTACGTAGGGACGTGTGTTGGGCTATACGTCGGGACGTGTGTTGGGCTCTACATCAGGATTTAGCATACTTTCAGCTCTAAGTCGGGACGTGTGTTGGGCTCTGCGTCGGGACGTGTGTTGAGCTCTACGTTGGGACATGTGTTGGGCTCTACGTCGGGACGTTTGTTGGGCTCTACGTGGGGGTTTAGCATACATTCAGCTCTACGTCGGGACGTGTGTTGGGCTCCACGTCGGGACGTGTGTTGGGCTCCATGTCGGGACGTGTGTTGGGCTCTACGTCGGAACGTGTGTTGGGCTTTATGTCTGTAGTTAGCTAACTTTCATCTCTACGTCGGGACGTGTGTTGGGCTCTACGTCGGGACGTGTGTTGGGCTCTACGTCGGGACGTGTGTGGGGCTCTACGTCGAGACGTGTGTTGGGCTCTAGGTCGGGACGTGTGTTGGGCTCCACGTCGGGAAGTGTGTTGGGCTCTACTTCAGGATTTAGCTTCCTTTCAGCTCTACGTCGGGACGTGTGTTGGGCTCTACGTCGGGACGTGTGTTGGGCTCTACTTCGGGACGTGTGTTGGGCTCTACATCAGGATTTAGCTTACTTTCTGCTCTACGTCGGGACGTGGGTTGGGTTCTACGTAGGGACGTGTGTTGGGCTCTATGTCGGGACGTGTGTTGGGCTCTACGTCGGGACATGTGTTGGGCTCTACGTCAAGACGTGTGTTGGGCTCTAGATCAGGGTTTAGCTTACTTTCAACTCTACGTCGGGACGTGTGCTGGGCTCTACGTCGGGACGTGTGCTGGGCTCTACGTTGGGACGTGTGCTGGGCTCTACGTCGGGACGTGTGCTGGGCTCTACGTCGGGGTTTAGGTTTCATTCAGCTCTACGTCGGGACGTCTGTTGGGCTCTACGTCGGGAATTAGCTTACTTTCAGCTCTACTTCGGGACGTGTGTTGGGCTCTACGTCGGGACGTGTGTTGGGCTCTATGTCGGGACGTGTGTTGGGCTCTACATCAGGGTTTAGCTTTCTTTCAGCTCTACGTCGGGACGTGTGCTGGGCTCTACGTCGGGACGTGTGCTGGGCTCTACATCCGGACGTGTGTTGGGCTCTACGTCGGGACGTGTGCTGGGCTCTACATCCGGACGTTTGTTGGGCTCTACTTCGGGGTTTAGCTTACATTCACCTCTACGTCGGGACGTGTGTTGGGCTCTACGTTGGGACGTGTGTTGGGCTCTACGTCGAAACGTCTTTTGGGCTCTACGTTGGGATGTTTGTTGGGATCTACGTGGGGGTTTAGCATACATTCAGCTGTACGTCGGGACGTGTGTTGGGCTCTATGTCGGGACGTGGGTTGGGCCCTACGTTGGGACGTGGGTTGGGCCCTACGTCGGGACGTCTGTTGGGCTCTACGTCGGGATGTCTGTTGGGCTCTATGTCGGGACGTCTGTTGGGCTCTGCGTCGGGACGTGTGTTGGGCTCTGCATCACGATTTAGCTGACTTTCAGCTCTACGTGGGACGTGTGTTGGGCTCTGCATCACGATTTAGCTGACTTTCAGCTCTACGTCGGGACGTGTGTTGGGCTCTACGTCGGGACGTGTGTTGGGCTCTACGTCGGGACGTGTGTTGGGCTCTACATCAGGATTATCTTACTTTCAGCTCTACGTCGGGATGTGTGTTGGGCTCTACGTCTGGACGTGTGTTGGGCTCTACATCAGGATTTAGCTTACTTTCAGCTCTACGTCGGGACGTGTGTTGGGCTCTACGTCGGGACGTGTGTTGGGCTCACATCAGGATTTAACTTACTTTCAGCTCTACGTCGGGACGTGTGTTGGGAATACGTCGCGACGTGTGCTGGACTCTACGCCGGGACGTGTGCTGGACTCTACGCCGGGACGTGTGTTGGGCTCTACGTCGGGACGTGTGTTGGGCTCTACGTCGGGACGTCTGTTGGGCTCTACGTCGGGACGTCTGTTGGGCTCTACGTCGGGACGTCTGTTGGGTTCTACGTCGGGAATTAGCTAACTTTCAGGTCTACGTCGGGACGTGTGTTGGGCTCTACGTCGGGACGTGTGTTGAGCTCTACGTCTAGAGGTGTGTTGGGCTCTACATCAGGATTTAGCTTACTTTCAGCTCTATGTCGGGACGTGTGTTGGGCTCTACGTCGGGACGTGTGTTGGGCTCTACATCAGGATTTAGCTGACATTCAGCTCTACGTCGGGACGTGTGTTGGGCTCTACGTCGGGACGTGTGTTGGGCTCTACGTCGGGACGTCTGTTGGGTTCTACGTCGGGAATTAGCTTACTTTCAGGTCTACGTCGGGACGTGTGTTGGGCTGTACGTCGGGACGTGTGTTGGGCTCTACGTCGGGACGTTTGTTGGTCTCTACCTTGGGACGTGTGTTGGGCTCTACATCAGGATTTAACTTACTTTCCGCTCTACGTCGGGACATGTGTTGGGCTCTACGTTGGGACCTGTGTTGGGCTCTACGTCGGGACGTGTGCTGGGCTCTACGTCGGGACGTGTGTTGGGCTCTACATCAGGATTTAGCTTACTTTCAGCTCTACGTCAGGACGTGTGTTGGGCTCCACGTCGGGACATGTGTTGGGCTCTACGTCGGGACGTGTGTTGGGCTCTACGTCGGGACATGTGTTGGGCTCTACGTCGGGACGTGTGTTGGGCTCTGCGTCGGGACGTGTGTTGGGCTCTACATCAGGATTTAGCTTACTTTGAGGTCTATGTCGGGACGTGTGTTGGGCTCTACGTTGGGACGTGTGTTGGGCTCTACGTCTAGACGTGTGTTGGGCTCTACATCAGGATTTATCTTACTTTGAGCTCTACGTCGGGACGTGTGTTGGGCTCTACGTCGGGACGTGTGTCGGGCTCTACATCTGTAGTTAGCTAAATTTCAGCTCTACGTCGGGACGTGCGTTGGGCTCTACGTCGGGACGTGCGTTGGTCTCTACGTCGGGACGTGCGTTGGGCTCTCCGTCAGGACGTGTGTTGGGCTCTATATCAGGATTTAGCTTACTTTCGGCTCTACGTCGTGACGTGTGTTGGGCTCTACGTCGGGAAGTGTGTTGGGCTCTAAGTCGGGACGTCTGTTGGGCTCTACGTCGGGAAGTGTGTTGGGCTCTACATCAAGATTTAGCTTCTATTCAGCTCTACGTCGGGACGTGTGTTGGGCTCTACGTCGGGACGTGTGTTGGGCTCTACATCAGGATTTAGCTTACTTTCAGCTCTACGTCGGGACGAGTGTTGGGCTCTGCGTCGGGACGTGTGTTGGGCTCTTCGTCGGGACGTGTGTTGGGCTATACGTCTAGACGTGTGTTGGGCTCTACATCAGGATTTAGCTTACTTTCAGCTCTATGTCAGGACGTGTGTTGGGCTCTACGTCGGGACGTGTGTTGAGCTCTACGTCTAGAGGTGTGTTGGGCTCTACATCAGGATTTAGCTTACTTTCAGCTCTATGTCGGGACGTGTGTTGGGCTCTACGTCGGGACGTGTGTTGGGCTCTACGTCGGGACATGTGTTGGGCTCTACATCAGGATTTAGCTGACTTTCAGCTCTACGTCGGGACGTGTGTTGGGCTCTATGTCGGGACGTGTGTTGGGCTCTACGTCGGACGTGTGTTGGGCTCTACGTCGGGACGTGTGTTGGGCTCTACATCAGGATTTAGCTTACTTTCAGCTCTACGTCGGGAGGAGTGTTGAGCTCTACGTCGGGACGTGTGTTGGGCTCTATATCAGGATTTAGCTTACTTTCAGCTCTACGTCTGGACGTGTGTTGGGCTCTACGTCGGGACGTGTGTTGGGCTCACATCAGGATTTAACTTACTTTCAGCTCTACGTCGGGACGTGTGCTGGGAATACGTCGGGACTTGTGCTGGGCTCTACGTCGCGACGTGTGTTCGGCTCTACGTCGGGACGTGTGTTGGGCTCTACGTCGGGACGTCTGTTGGGCTCTACGTCGGGACGTCGGTTGGGCTCTACGTCGGGACGTCTGTTGCGTTCTACGTCGGGAATTAGCTAACTTTCAGGTCTACGTCGGGACGTGTGTTGGGCTCTACGTCGGGACGTGTGTTGGGCTCTACGTCGGGACGTGTGTTGGGCTCTACATCAGGGTTTAGCTTACTTTCAGCTCTACGTCGGGACGTGTGTTGGGCTCTACGTCGGGACGTGTGTTGGGCTCTACATCAGGATTTAGCTTACTTTCAGCTCTATGTCAGGACGTGTGTTGGGCTCTACGTCGGGACGTGTGTTGAGCTCTACGTCTAGAGGTGTGTTGGGCTCTACATCAGGATTTATCTTACTTACAGCTCTATGTCGGGACGTGTGTTGGGCTCTACGTCGGGACGTGTGTTGGGCTCTACGTCGGGACGTGTGTTGGGCTATACATCAGGATTTAGCTGACTTTCAGCTCTACGTCGGGACGTGTGTTGGGCTCTATGTCGGGACGTGTGTTGGGCTCTACGTCGGACGTGTGTTGGGCTCTACGTCGGACGTGTGTTGGGCTCTACGTCGGGACGTGTGTTGGGCTCTACGTCGGGACGTGTGTTGGGCTCTACATCAGGATTTAGCTTACTTTCAGCTCTACGTCGGGACGAGTGTTGGGCTCTACGTCGGGACGTGTGTTGTGCCCTACATCAGGAATTAGCTTACTTTAAGGTCTACGTCGGGACGTGTGTTGGGCTCTACGTCGGGACGTGTGTTGGGCTCTACATCAGGATTTAGCTTACTTTCAGCTCTACGTCGGGACGAGTGTTGGGCTCTACGTCGGGACGTGTGTTTGGCTCACATCAGGATTTAACTTACTTTCAGCTCTACGTCGGGACGTGTGTTGGGAATACGTCGGGACGTGTGCTGGGCTCTACGTCGCGACGTGTGTTGGGCTCTACGTCGGGACGTGTGTTGGGCTCTACGTCGGGACTTCTGTTGGGCTCTACGTCGGGACGTCTGTTGGGTTCTACGTCGGGAATTAGCTTACTTTCAGGTCTACGTCGGGACGTGTGTTGGGCTCTACGTCGGGACGTTTGTTGGTCTCTACCTTGGGACGTATGTTGGGCTCTACATCAGGATTTAACTTACTTTCAGCTCTACGTCGGGACATGTGTTGGGCTCTACGTTGGGACGTGTGTTGGGTTCTACGTCGGGACGTGTGTTGGGCTCTACGTCGGGACGTGTGTTGGGCTCTACATCAGGATTTAGCTTACTTTCAGCTCTACCTCAGGACGTGTGTTGGGCTCTATGTCGGGACATGTGTTGGGCTCTACGTCGGGACGTGTGTTGGGCTCTACGTCGGGACATGTGTTGGGCTCTACGTCGGGACATGTGTTGGGCTCTACGTCGGGACGTTTGTTGGGCTCTGCGTCGGGACGTGTTTTGGGCTCTGCATCAGGAATTAGCTGATTTTCAGCTCTACGTCGGGACGTGTGTTGGCTCTACGTCGGGACGTCTGTTGGGCTCTACGTCGGACGTGTGTTGGGCGCTACGTCGGGACGTGTGTTGGGCTCTACATCAGGATTTAGCTTACTTTCAGCTCTACGTCGAGAGATGTGTTGGGCTCTACGTCCGGACGTGTGTTGGGCTCTACATCAGGATTTAGCTTACTTTCAGGTCTACGTCGCGACGTGTATTGGGCTCTATGTCGCAACGAGTGTTGGGCTGTACATCAGGATTTAGCATACTTTGAGCTCTACGTCGGGACGTGTGTTGGGCTCTACATCAGGATATAGCTTACTTTCAGCTCTAAGTCGGGACGTGTGTTGGGCTCTACGTCGGGACGTGTGTTGGGCTCTACGTCGGGACGTGTGTTGGCCTCTACTTCGGGACGTCTGTTGGGCTCTACATCAGGGTTTAGCTTACTTTCAGCTCTACGTCGGGACGTGTGCTGGGCTCTACGTCGGGACGTGTGCTGGGCTCTACGTAGGGACGTGTGTTGGGCTCTACGTCGGGACGTGTGTTCGGCTCTCGGTCGGGACGTGTGTTGGGCTCTACGTTGGGACGTGTGTTGGGCTCTACGTCTAGACGTGTGTTGGGCTCTACATCAGGATTTAGCTTACTTTGAGGTCTATGTCGGGACGTGTGTTGGGCTCTACGTTGGGACGTGTGTTGGGCTCTACGTCTAGACGTGTGTTGGGCTCTACATCACGATTTAGCTTACTTTGAGCTCTACGTCGGGACGTGTGTTGGGCTCTACGTCGGGACGTGTGTCGGGCTCTACGTCTGTAGTTAGCTAAATTTCAGCTCTACGTCGGGACGTGCGTTGGGCTCTACGTCGGGACGTGCGTTGGTCTCTATGTCGGGACGTGCGTTGGGCTCTCCGTCAGGACGTGTGTTGGGCTCTATATCAGGATTTAGCTTACTTTCGGCTCTACGTCGGGACGTGTGTTGGGCTCTACGTCGGGAAGTGTGTTGGGCTCTACGTCGGGAAGTGTGTTGGGCTCTAAGTCGGGACGTGTGTTGGGCTCTACGTCGGGAAGTGTGTTGGGCTCTACATCAAGATTTAGCTTCTATTCAGCTCTACGTCTGGACGTGTGTTGGGCTCTACGTCGGGACGTGTGTTGGGCTCTACGTCGGGACTTGTGTTGGGCTCTACGTCAGGATTAAGCTTACTTTCAGCTCTACATCGGGACGTGTGTTGGGCTCTACGTCGGGACGTGTGTTGGGCTCTACATCAGGATTTAGCTTACTTTCAGCTCTACGTCGGGACGTGTGTTGGGCTCTACGTGGGGAAGTGTGTTGGGCTCTACGTCGGGACGTGTGTTGGGCTCTACGTCAGGAAGTGTGTTGGGCTCTACGTCGGGAATTGTGTTGGGCTCTACATCAAGATTTAGCTTCCTTTCAGCTCTACGTCGGGACGTGTGTAGGCTCTACGTCGGGACGTGTGTTGGGCTCCACGTCGGGACGTGCGTTGGGCTCTACGTTGGGACGTGTGTTGGGTTCTACGTCGGGACGTGTGTTGGGCTCTACGTCGGGACGTGTGTTGGGCTCTACATCAGGATTTAGCTTACTTTCAACTCTACCTCAGGACGTGTGTTGGGCTCTATGTCGGGACATGTGTTGGGCTCTACGTCGGGACGTGTGTTGGGCTCTACGTCGGGACATGTGTTGGGCTCTACGTCGGGACATGTGTTGGGCTCTACGTCGGGACGTTTGTTGGGCTCTGCGTCGGGACGTGTGTTGGGCTCTGCATCAGGAATTAGCTGATTTTCAGCTCTACGTCGGGACGTGTGTTGGCTCTACGTCGGGACGTCTGTTGGGCTCTACGTCGGACGTGTGTTGGGCGCTACGTCGGGACGTGTGTTGGGCTCTACATCAGGATTTAGCTTACTTTCAGCTCTACGTCGAGAGATGTGTTGGGCTCTACGTCCGGACGTGTGTTGGGCTCTACATCAGGATTTAGCTTACTTTCAGGTCTACGTCGCGACGTGTATTGGGCTCTATGTCGCAACGAGTGTTGGGCTCTACATCAGGATTTAGCATACTTTGAGCTCTACGTCGGGACGCGTGTTGGGCTCTACATCAGGATATAGCTTACTTTCAGCTCTAAGTCGGGACGTGTGTTGGGCTCTACGTCGGGACGTGTGTTGGGCTCTACGTCGGGACGTGTGTTGGCCTCTACTTCGGGACGTCTGTTGGGCTCTACATCAGGGTTTAGCTTACTTTCAGCTCTACGTCGGGACGTGTGCTGGGCTCTACGTCGGGACGTGTGCTGGGCTCTACGTCGGGACGTGTGTTGGGCTCTACGTCAGGACGTGTGTTCGGCTCTCGGTCGGGACGTGTGTTAGGCTCTACGTTGGGACGTGTGTTGGGCTCTACGTCTAGACGTGTGTTGGGCTCTACATCAGGATTTAGCTTACTTTGAGGTCTATGTCGGGACGTGTGTTGGGCTCTACGTTGGGACGTGTGTTGGGCTCTACGTCTAGACGTGTGTTGGGCTCTACATCAGGATTTAGCTTACTTTGAGCTCTACGTCGGGACGTGTGTTGGGCTCTACGTCGGGACGTGTGTCGGGCTCTACGTCTGTAGTTAGCTAAATTTCAGCTCTACGTCGGGACGTGCGTTGGGCTCTACGTCGGGACGTGCGTTGGTCTCTATGTCGGGACGTGCGTTGAGCTCTCCGTCAGGACGTGTGTTGGGCTCTATATCAGGATTTAGCTTACTTTCGGCTCTACGTCGGGACGTGTGTTGGGCTCTACGTCGGGAAGTGTGTTGGGCTCTACGTCGGGAAGTGTGTTGGGCTCTAAGTCGGGACGTGTGTTGGGCTCTACGTCGGGAAGTGTGTTGGGCTCTACATCAAGATTTAGCTTCTATTCAGCTCTACGTCTGGACGTGTGTTGGGCTCTACGTCGGGACGTGTGTTGGGCTCTACGTCGGGACTTGTGTTGGGCTCTACGTCAGGATTAAGCTTACTTTCAGCTCTACATCGGGACGTGTGTTGGGCTCTACGTCGGGACGTGTGTTGGGCTCTACATCAGGATTTAGCTTACTTTCAGCTCTACGTCGGGACGTGTGTTGGGCTCTACGTGGGGAAGTGTGTTGGGCTCTACGTCGGGAATTGTGTTGGGCTCTACATCAAGATTTAGCTTCCTTTCAGCTCTACGTCGGGACGTGTGTAGGCTCTACGTCGGGACGTGTGTTGGGCTCCACGTCGGGACGTGCGTTGGGCTCTACCTCGGGACGTGTGTTGGGCTCTACGTCGGGACGTGTGTTGGGCTCTACGTCGGGACGTGTGTCGGGCTCTACGTCTGTAGTTAGCTAAATTTCAGCTCTACGTCGGGACGTGCGTTGGGCTCTACGTCGGGACGTGCGTTGGTCTCTACGTCGGGACGTGCGTTGGGCTCTCCGTCGGGACGTGTGTTGGGCTCTATATCAGGATTTAGCTTACTTTCGGGTCTACGTCGGGACGTGTGTTGGGCTCTACGTCGGGAAGTGTGTTGGGCTCTACGTCGGGAAGTGTGTTGGGCTCTAAGTCGGGACGTGTGTTGGGCTCTACGTCGGGAATTGTGTTGGGCTCTTCATCAAGATTTAGCTTCTATTCAGCTCTACGTCGGGACGTGTGTTGGGCTCTACCTCGGGATGTGTGTTGGGCTCTACGTCGGGACGTGTGTTGGGCTCTACATCAGGATTTAGCTTACTTTCAGCTCTACATCGGGACGTGTGTTGGGCTGTACGTCTGGACGTGTGTTGGGCTCTACATCAGGATTTAACTTACTTTCAGCTCTACGTCGGGACGTGTGTTTGGAATATGTCGGGACGTGTGTTGGGCTCTACGTCGGGACGTGTGTTGGGCTCTACGTCGGGACGTGTGTTGGGGTGTACGTCGCGACGTCTGTTGGGCTCTACATCGGGAATTAGATTACTTTCAGCTCTACTTCGGGACGTGTGTTGGGCTCCACGTCGGGACGTGTGTTGGGCTCTACATCAGGATTTAGCTGACTTTCAGCTCTACGTCGGGACGTGTGTTGGGCTCTACGTCGGACGTGTGTTGGGCTCTACGTCGGGACGTGTGTTGGGCTCTAAATCAGGATGATCTTACTTTCAGCTCTACGTCGGGATGTGTGTTGGGCTCTACGTCTGGACGTGTGTTGGGCTCTACATCAGGATTTAGCTTACTTTCAGCTCTACGTCGGGACGTGTGTTGGGCTCTACGTCGGGACGTGTGTTGGGCTCACATCAGGATTTAACTTACTTTCAGCTCTACGTCGGGACGTGTGTTGGGAATACGTCGGGACGTGTGCTGGGCTCTACGTCGCGACGTGTGTTGGGCTCTACGTCGGGACGTGTGTTGGGCTCTACGTCGGGACTTCTGTTGGGCTCTACGTCGGGACGTATGTTGGGTTCTACGTCGGGAATTAGCTTACTTTCAGGTCTACGTCGGGACGTGTGTTGGGCTGTACGTCGGGACGTGTGTTGGGCTCTACGTCGGGACGTTTGTTGGTCTCTACCTTGGGACCTGTGTTGGGCTCTACATCAGAATTTAACTTACTTTCAGCTCTACGTCGGGACGTGTGTTGGGAATACGTCGGGACGTGTGCTGGTCTCTACGTCGCGACGTGTGTTGGGCTCTACGTCGGGACGTGTGTTGGGCTCTACGTCGGGACGTGTGTTGGGCTCTACGTCGGGACGTGTGTTGGGCTCTACGTCAGGATTTAGCTTACTTTCAGCTCTACGTCAGGACGTGTGTTGGGCTCTACGTCGGGACATGTGTTGGGCTCTACGTCGGGACGTGTGTTGGGCTCTACGTCGGGACATGTGTTGGGCTCTACGTCGGGACATGTATTGGGCTCTACGTCGGGACGTGTGTTGGGCTCTGCGTCGGGACGTGTGTTGGGCTCTGCATCAGGAATTAGCTGATTTTCAGCTCTACGTCGGGACGTGTGTTGGCTCTACGTCGGGACGTCTGTTGGGCTCTACGTCGGACGTGTGTTGGGCGCTACGTCGGGACGTGTGTTGGGCTCTACATCAGGATTTAGCTTACTTTCAGCTCTACGTCGGGACATGTGTTGGGCTCTACGTCTGGACGTGTGTTGGGCTCTACATCAGGATTTAGCTTACTTTCAGGTCTACGTCGCGACGTGTATTGGGCTCTATGTCGCAACGAGTGTTGGGCTCTACATCAGGATTTAGCATACTTTGAGCTCTACGTCGGGACGTGTGTTGGGCTCTACATCAGGATATAGCTTACTTTCAGCTCTAAGTCGGGACGTGTGTTGGGCTCTACGTCGGGACGTGTGTTGGGCTCTACGTCGGGACGTGTGTTGGCCTCTACGTCGGGACGTCTGTTGGGCTCTACATCAGGGTTTAGCTTACTTTCAGCTCTACGTCGGGACGTGTGCTGGGCTCTACGTCGGGACGTGTGCTGGGCTCTACGTCGGGACGTTTGTTGGGCTCTGCGTCGGGACGTGTGTTGGGCTCTGCATCAGGAATTAGCTGATTTTCAGCTCTACGTCGGGACGTGTGTTGGCTCTACGTCGGGACGTCTGTTGGGCTCTACGTCGGACGTGTGTTGGGCGCTACGTCGGGACGTGTGTTGGGCTCTACATCAGGATTTAGCTTACTTTCAGCTCTACGTCGAGAGATGTGTTGGGCTCTACGTCCGGACGTGTGTTGGGCTCTACATCAGGATTTAGCTTACTTTCAGGTCTACGTCGCGACGTGTATTGGGCTCTATGTCGCAACGAGTGTTGGGCTCTACATCAGGATTTAGCATACTTTGAGCTCTACGTCGGGACGCGTGTTGGGCTCTACATCAGGATATAGCTTACTTTCAGCTCTAAGTCGGGACGTGTGTTGGGCTCTACGTCGGGACGTGTGTTGGGCTCTACGTCGGGACGTGTGTTGGCCTCTACTTCGGGACGTCTGTTGGGCTCTACATCAGGGTTTAGCTTACTTTCAGCTCTACGTCGGGACGTGTGCTGGGCTCTACGTCGGGACGTGTGCTGGGCTCTACGTCGGGACGTGTGTTGGGCTCTACGTCAGGACGTGTGTTCGGCTCTCGGTCGGGACGTGTGTTAGGCTCTACGTTGGGACGTGTGTTGGGCTCTACGTCTAGACGTGTGTTGGGCTCTACATCAGGATTTAGCTTACTTTGAGGTCTATGTCGGGACGTGTGTTGGGCTCTACGTTGGGACGTGTGTTGGGCTCTACGTCTAGACGTGTGTTGGGCTCTACATCAGGATTTAGCTTACTTTGAGCTCTACGTCGGGACGTGTGTTGGGCTCTACGTCGGGACGTGTGTCGGGCTCTACGTCTGTAGTTAGCTAAATTTCAGCTCTACGTCGGGACGTGCGTTGGGCTCTACGTCGGGACGTGCGTTGGTCTCTATGTCGGGACGTGCGTTGAGCTCTCCGTCAGGACGTGTGTTGGGCTCTATATCAGGATTTAGCTTACTTTCGGCTCTACGTCGGGACGTGTGTTGGGCTCTACGTCGGGAAGTGTGTTGGGCTCTACGTCGGGAAGTGTGTTGGGCTCTAAGTCGGGACGTGTGTTGGGCTCTACGTCGGGAAGTGTGTTGGGCTCTACATCAAGATTTAGCTTCTATTCAGCTCTACGTCTGGACGTGTGTTGGGCTCTACGTCGGGACGTGTGTTGGGCTCTACGTCGGGACTTGTGTTGGGCTCTACGTCAGGATTAAGCTTACTTTCAGCTCTACATCGGGACGTGTGTTGGGCTCTACGTCGGGACGTGTGTTGGGCTCTACATCAGGATTTAGCTTACTTTCAGCTCTACGTCGGGACGTGTGTTGGGCTCTACGTGGGGAAGTGTGTTGGGCTCTACGTCGGGAATTGTGTTGGGCTCTACATCAAGATTTAGCTTCCTTTCAGCTCTACGTCGGGACGTGTGTAGGCTCTACGTCGGGACGTGTGTTGGGCTCCACGTCGGGACGTGCGTTGGGCTCTACCTCGGGACGTGTGTTGGGCTCTACGTCGGGACGTGTGTTGGGCTCTACGTCGGGACGTGTGTCGGGCTCTACGTCTGTAGTTAGCTAAATTTCAGCTCTACGTCGGGACGTGCGTTGGGCTCTACGTCGGGACGTGCGTTGGTCTCTACGTCGGGACGTGCGTTGGGCTCTCCGTCGGGACGTGTGTTGGGCTCTATATCAGGATTTAGCTTACTTTCGGGTCTACGTCGGGACGTGTGTTGGGCTCTACGTCGGGAAGTGTGTTGGGCTCTACGTCGGGAAGTGTGTTGGGCTCTAAGTCGGGACGTGTGTTGGGCTCTACGTCGGGAATTGTGTTGGGCTCTTCATCAAGATTTAGCTTCTATTCAGCTCTACGTCGGGACGTGTGTTGGGCTCTACCTCGGGATGTGTGTTGGGCTCTACGTCGGGACGTGTGTTGGGCTCTACATCAGGATTTAGCTTACTTTCAGCTCTACATCGGGACGTGTGTTGGGCTGTACGTCTGGACGTGTGTTGGGCTCTACATCAGGATTTAACTTACTTTCAGCTCTACGTCGGGACGTGTGTTTGGAATATGTCGGGACGTGTGTTGGGCTCTACGTCGGGACGTGTGTTGGGCTCTACGTCGGGACGTGTGTTGGGGTGTACGTCGCGACGTCTGTTGGGCTCTACATCGGGAATTAGATTACTTTCAGCTCTACTTCGGGACGTGTGTTGGGCTCCACGTCGGGACGTGTGTTGGGCTCTACATCAGGATTTAGCTGACTTTCAGCTCTACGTCGGGACGTGTGTTGGGCTCTACGTCGGACGTGTGTTGGGCTCTACGTCGGGACGTGTGTTGGGCTCTAAATCAGGATGATCTTACTTTCAGCTCTACGTCGGGATGTGTGTTGGGCTCTACGTCTGGACGTGTGTTGGGCTCTACATCAGGATTTAGCTTACTTTCAGCTCTACGTCGGGACGTGTGTTGGGCTCTACGTCGGGACGTGTGTTGGGCTCACATCAGGATTTAACTTACTTTCAGCTCTACGTCGGGACGTGTGTTGGGAATACGTCGGGACGTGTGCTGGGCTCTACGTCGCGACGTGTGTTGGGCTCTACGTCGGGACGTGTGTTGGGCTCTACGTCGGGACTTCTGTTGGGCTCTACGTCGGGACGTATGTTGGGTTCTACGTCGGGAATTAGCTTACTTTCAGGTCTACGTCGGGACGTGTGTTGGGCTGTACGTCGGGACGTGTGTTGGGCTCTACGTCGGGACGTTTGTTGGTCTCTACCTTGGGACCTGTGTTGGGCTCTACATCAGAATTTAACTTACTTTCAGCTCTACGTCGGGACGTGTGTTGGGAATACGTCGGGACGTGTGCTGGTCTCTACGTCGCGACGTGTGTTGGGCTCTACGTCGGGACGTGTGTTGGGCTCTACGTCGGGACGTGTGTTGGGCTCTACGTCGGGACGTGTGTTGGGCTCTACGTCAGGATTTAGCTTACTTTCAGCTCTACGTCAGGACGTGTGTTGGGCTCTACGTCGGGACATGTGTTGGGCTCTACGTCGGGACGTGTGTTGGGCTCTACGTCGGGACATGTGTTGGGCTCTACGTCGGGACATGTATTGGGCTCTACGTCGGGACGTGTGTTGGGCTCTGCGTCGGGACGTGTGTTGGGCTCTGCATCAGGAATTAGCTGATTTTCAGCTCTACGTCGGGACGTGTGTTGGCTCTACGTCGGGACGTCTGTTGGGCTCTACGTCGGACGTGTGTTGGGCGCTACGTCGGGACGTGTGTTGGGCTCTACATCAGGATTTAGCTTACTTTCAGCTCTACGTCGGGACATGTGTTGGGCTCTACGTCTGGACGTGTGTTGGGCTCTACATCAGGATTTAGCTTACTTTCAGGTCTACGTCGCGACGTGTATTGGGCTCTATGTCGCAACGAGTGTTGGGCTCTACATCAGGATTTAGCATACTTTGAGCTCTACGTCGGGACGTGTGTTGGGCTCTACATCAGGATATAGCTTACTTTCAGCTCTAAGTCGGGACGTGTGTTGGGCTCTACGTCGGGACGTGTGTTGGGCTCTACGTCGGGACGTGTGTTGGCCTCTACGTCGGGACGTCTGTTGGGCTCTACATCAGGGTTTAGCTTACTTTCAGCTCTACGTCGGGACGTGTGCTGGGCTCTACGTCGGGACGTGTGCTGGGCTCTACGTCGGGACGTGTGTTGGGCTCTACGTCGGGACGTGTGTTCGGCTCTCGGTCGGGACGTGTGTTGGGCTCTACGTTGGGACGTGTGTTGGGCTCTACGTCTAGACGTGTGTTGGGCTCTACATTAGGATTTAGCTTACTTTGAGGTCTATGTCGGGACGTGTGTTGGGCTCTACGTTGGGACGTGTGTTGGGCTCTACGTCTAGACGTGTGTTGGGCTCTACATCAGGATTTAGCTTACTTTGAGCTCTACGTCGGGACGTGTGTTGGGCTCTACGTCGGGACGTGTGTCGGGCTCTACGTCTGTAGTTAGCTAAATTTCAGCTCTACGTCGGGACGTGCGTTGGGCTCTACGTCGGGACGTGCGTTGGTCTCTACGTCGGGACGTGCGTTGGGCTCTCCGTCAGGACGTGTGTTGGGCTCTATATCAGGATTTAGCTTACTTTCGGCTCTACGTCGGGACGTGTGTTGGGCTCTACGTCGGGAGATGTGTTGGGGTCTACGTCGGGAAGTGTGTTGGGCTCTACGTCGGGAAGTGTGTTGGGCTCTAAGTCGGGACGTGTGTTGGGCTCTACGTCAGGAAGTGTGTTGGGCTCTACATCAAGATTTAGCTTCTATTCAGCTCTACGTCTGGACGTGTGTTGGGCTCTACGTCGGGACGTGTGTTGGGCTCTACGTCGGGACTTGTGTTGGGCTCTACATCAGGATTTAGCTTACTTTCAGCTCTACATCGGGACGTGTGTAGGCTCTACGTCGGGACGTGTGTTGGGCTCCACGTCGGGACGTGTGTTGGGCTCTACGTCGGGAAGTGTGTTGGGCTCTACGTCGGGAATTGTGTTGGGCTCTACATCAAGATTTAGCTTCCTTTCAGCTCTACGTCGGGACGTGTGTAGGCTCTACGTCGGGACGTGTGTTGGGCTCCACGTCGGGACGTGCGTTGGGCTCTACCTCGGGACGTGTGTTGGGCTCTACGTCGGGACGTGTGTTGGGCTCTACGTCGGGACGTGTGTCGGGCTCTACGTCTGTAGTTAGCTAAATTTCAGCTCTACGTCGGGACGTGCGTTGGGCTCTCCGTCGGGACGTGTGTTGGGCTCTATATCAGGATTTAGCTTACTTTCGGCTCTACGTCGGGACGTGTGTTGGGCTCTACGTCGGGAAGTGTGTTGGGCTCTACGTCGGGAAGTGTGTTGGGCTCTAAGTCGGGACGTGTGTTGGGCTCTACGTCGGGAATTGTGTTGGGCTCTTCATCAAGATTTAGCTTCTATTCAGCTCTACGTCGGGACGTGTGTTGGGCTCTACGTCGGGATGTGTGTTGGGCTCTACGTCGGGATGTGTGTTGGGCTCTACGTCGGGACGTGTGTTGGGCTCTACATCACGATTTAGCTTACTTTCAGCTCTACGTCGGGACGTGTGTTGAGCTCTACGTCGGGACGTGTGTTCGGCTCTACATCAGGATTTAGCTTACTTTCAGCTCTACGTCGGGACGTGTGTTGGGCTCTATGTCGGGAAGTGTGTTGGGCTCTACGTCGGGACGTGTGTTGGGCTCTACGTCGGGACGTGTGTTGGGCTCTACGTCGGGACGTGTGTTAGGCTCCACGTCGGGACGTGTGTTGGGCTCTACCTCGGGACGTGTGTTGGGCTCTACGTCGAGACGTGTGTTGGGCTCTACGTCGGGACGTGTGTTGGGCTCTACGTCGGGACGTGTGTTGGGCTCTACATCAGGATTTAGCTTACTTTCAGCTCTACGTCGGGACGTGTGTTGGGCTCTACGTCGGGACATGTGTTGGGCTATACGTCGGGACATGTGTTGGGCTCTACGTCGGGACGTGTGTTGGGCTATACTTCGGGACGTGTGTTGGGCTCTACATCAGGATTTAGCATACTTTCAGCTCTACGTCGGGACGTGCGTTGGGCTCTCCGTCGGGACGTGTGTTGGGCTCTACATCAGGATTTAGCTTACTTTCAGCTCTACGTCGGGACGTGTGTTGGGCTCTACGTCGGGAAGTGTGTTGAGCTCTACGTCGGGACGTGTGTTGGGCTCTACGTCGGGACGTGTGTTGGACTCTACATCAGAATTTAGCTTACTTTCAGCTCTACGTCGGGACGTGTGTTGGGCTCTACGTCGGGACGTGTGTTGGGCTCTATGTGGGGTTTTAGCATACATTCAGCTCTACGTTGGGACGTGTGTTGGGCTCCACGTCGGGACGTGTGTTTGGCTCCATGTCGGGACGTGTGTTGGGCTCCATGTCGGGACGTGTGTTGGGCTCTACCTCGGAACGTGTGTTGGGCTCTACGTCGGGACGTGTATTGGGCTCTACGTGGGGATGTCTGTTGGGCTCTACGTTGGGACGTGTGTTGGGCTCTACGTCGGGACGTGTGTTGGGCTCTACATCAGGTTTTACCTGACTTTCATCTCTACTTCGGGACGTGTGTTGGGCTCTACGTCGGGACGTGTGTTGGGCTCTACGTCGGGACATGTGTTGGGCTCTACATCAGGATTTAGATTACTTTCAGCTCTACGTCGGGACGTGTGTTGGGCTCCACATCAGGATTTAGCTTACTTTCAGCTCTACGTCGGGACGTGTGTTGGGCTCTACGTTGGGATGTGTTTTGGGCTCTACATCGGGACGTGTGTTCGGCTCTACGTCGGACGTGTGTTGGGCTCTACGTCGGACGTGTGTTGGGCTCTACATCAGGATTTATCTTACTTTCAGCTCTACGTCAGGACGTGTGTTGGGCTCTATGTCTGGACGTGTGTTGGGCTCTACATCAGGATTTAACTTACATTCAGCTCTTCGTCGGGACGTGTGTTGGGCTCTACATCGGGACGTGTGTTGGGCTTTACTTCAGGATTTAACTTACTTTCAGCTCTACGTCTGGACGTGTGTTGGGAATATGTCGGGACGTGTGTTGGGCTCTATGTCGGGACGTCTGTTGGGCTCTACGTCGGGACGTGTGTTGGGCTCTACGTCGCGACGTCTGTTGGGCTCTACGTCGGGACGTGTGTTGGACTCTACGTCGCGACGTCTGTTGGGCTCTACGTCAGGAATTAGCTTACTTTCAGCTCTACTTCGGGACGTGTGTTGGGCTCTACATCAGGGTTTAGCTTACTTTCAGCTCTACGTCGGAACGTGTGTTGGGCTCTACGTCGGAACGTGTGTTGGGCTCTACGTCGGGACGTGTGTTGAGCTCTACTGCGGCACGTGTGTTGTGCTCTACATCAGGATTTAGCTTACTTTCAGCTCTACGTCGGGACGTGTGTTGGGGTCTACATCAGGATTTAACTTACATTCAGCTCTACGTCGGGACGTGTGTTGGGCTCTACTCGGGACGTGTGTTGGGCTCTACTCGGGACGTGTGTTGGGCTCTACGTCGGGACGTGTGTTGGGCTCTACGTCTAGACGTGTGTTGGGCTCTACATCAGGATTTAGCTTACTTTCAGCTCTATGTCGGGACGTGTGTTGGGCTCTACGTCGAGACGTGTGTTGGGCTCTACGTCGGGACGTGTGTTGGGCTCTACAACAGGATTTAGCTGACTTTCAGCTCTACTTCGGGACATGTGTTGGGTTCTACGTCGGACGTGTGTTGGGCTCTAGGTCGGGACGTGTGTTGGGCTATACGTCGTGACGTGTGTTGGGCTCTACATCAGGATTTAGCATACTTTCAGCTCTACGTCGGGACGTGCGTTGGGCTCTACATCAGGATTTAGCTTACTTTCAGCTCTACGTCGGGACGTGTGTTGGGCTCTACGTCGGGAAGTGTGTTGAGCTCTATGTCGGGAAGTGTGTTGGGCTCTACGTCGGGAAGTGTGTTAGGCTCTAAGTCGGGACGTGTGTTGGGCTCTACGTCGGGAAGTGTGTTGGGCTCTACATCAAGATTTAGCTTCCTTTCAGCTCTACGTCAGGACGTGTGTTGGGCTCTACGTCGAGACGTGTGTTGGGCTCTACGTCGGGACGTGTGTTGGGCTCTACGTCAGCACGTGTGTTGGGCTCTACAGCAGGATTTAGCTTATTTTCAGCTCTACGTCGGGACATGTGTTGGGCTCTGCGTCGGGACGTCTGTTGGGCTCTACGTCGGGACGTGTGTTGGGCTCTACGTCGGGACGTGTGTTGGGTTCTACATCAGGATTTAGCTTACTTTCAGCTCTACGTCGGGACGTGTGTTGGACTCTACGTCGGGAAGTGTGTTGGGCTCTACGTCGGGAAGTGTGTTGGGCTCTACATCAAGATTTAGCTTCCTTTCGGCTCTACGTCGGGATGTGTGTTGGGCTCTACATCGGGACGTGTGTTGGGCTCTACGTCGGGACGTGTGTTGGGCTGTACGTCGGGACGTGTGTTGGACTCTACATCAGAATTTAGCTTACTTTCAGCTCTACGTCGGGACGTGTGTTGGGCTCTACGTCGGGACGTGTGTTGGGCTCTATGTGGGGTTTTAGCATACATTCAGCTCTACGTTGGGACGTGTGTTGGGCTCCACGTCGGGACGTGTGTTTGGCTCCATGTCGGGACATGTGTTGGGCTCCATGTCGGGACGTGTGTTGGGCTCTACCTCGGAACGTGTGTTGGGCTCTACGTCGGGACGTGTATTGGGCTCTACGTGGGGATGTCTGTTGGGCTCTACGTTGGGACGTGTGTTGGGCTCTACGTCGGGACGTGTGTTGGGCTCTACATCAGGATTTAGCTGACTTTCAGCTCTACGTCGGGACGTGTGTTGGGCTCTATGTCGGGACGTGTGTTGGGCTCTACGTCGGACGTGTGTTGGGCTCTACGTCGGACGAGTGTTGGGCTCTGCGTCGGGACGTGTGTTGGGCTCTTCGTCGGGACGTGTGTTGGGCTCTACGTCTAGACGTGTGTTGGGCTCTACATCAGGATTTAGCTTACTTTCAGCTCTATGTCAGGACGTGTGTTGGGCTCTACGTCGGGACGTGTGTTGGACTCTACGTCTAGAGGTGTGTTGGGCTCTACATCAGGATTTAGCTTACTTTCAGCTCTATGTCGGGACGTGTGTTGGGCTCTACGTCGGGACGTGTGTTGGGCTCTACGTCGGGACGTGTGTTGGGCTCTACGTCGGGAGCTGTGTTGGGCTCTACGTCGTGACGTGTCTGGGCTCTACGTCGGGACGTGTGTTGGGCTCTACATCAGGATTTAGCTGACTTTCAGCTCTACGTCGGGACGTGTGTTGGGCTCTATGTCGGGACGTGTGTTGGGCTCTACGTCGGACGTGTGTTGGGCTCTACGTCGGGACGTCTGTTGGGCTCTACGTCGGGACGTGTGTTGGGCTCTACGTCGGGACGTGTGTTGGGCTCTACATCAGGATTTAGCTTACTTTCAGCTCTATGTCGGGACGAGTGTTGGGCTCTACGTCGGGACGTGTGTTGGGCTCTACATCAGGATTTAGCTTACTTTCAGCTCTACGTCGGGACGTGTGTTGGGCTCTACGTCGGGACGTGTGTTGGGCTCACATCAGGATTTAACTTACTTTCAGCTCTACGTCGGGACGTGTGTTGGGCTCTACGTCGGGACGTGTGTTGGGCTCTACGTCGGGACGTGTGTTGGGCTCTACGTCTAGACGTGTGTTGGGCTCTACATCAGGATTTAGCTTACTTTCAGCTCTATGTCGGGACGTGTGTTGGGCTCTACGTCGGGACGTGTGTTGGGCTCTATGTCGGGACGTGTGTTGGGCTCTACGTCGGACGTGTGTTGGGCTCTACGTCGGACGTGTGTTGGGCTCTACGTCGGGACGTCTGTTGGGCTCTACGTCGGGACGTGTGTTGGGCTCTACGTCGGGACGTGTGTTGGGCTCTACATCAGGATTTAGCTTACTTTCAGCTCTATGTCGGGACGAGTGTTGGGCTCTACGTCGGGACGTCTGTTGGGCTATACCTCGGGACGTCTGTTGGCCTCTATATCAGGATTTAGCTTACGTTCAGCTCTACGTCGGGACGTGTGTTGGGCTCTACTTCGGGACGTGTGTTGGGCTCTACGTCGGAATGTCTGTTGGGCTGTACGTCCGGACGTGTGTTGGGCTCTACATCAGGGTTTAGTTTACTTTCAGCTCTTCGTCGGGATGTCGGTTGGGCTCTTCGTCTGGACGTCGGTTGGGCTCTACGTCAGGACGCCTGTTGGGCTCTACGTCGGGACGTCTGTTGGGCTGTACGTCTGGACGTCTGTTGGGCTCTACGACGGGACATCTGTTGGGCTCTACATCAGGATTTAGCTTACTTTCAGCTGTACGTCGGGACGTGTGTTGGGCTCTACGTCACGACGTCTGTTGGGCTCTACGTCGGGACGTGTGTTGGGCTCTACGTCATGACGTGTGTTGGGCTCTACATCAGGATTTAGCTTATTTTCAGCTCTGTGTCGGGACGTGTGTTGGGCTCTACGTCAGGACGTGTCTTGGGCTCTACGTCGGGACGTCTGTTGGGCTCTACGTCGGGACGTCTGTTGGGCTCTACATCAGGATTTAGCTTACTTTCAGCTCTACGTCGGGACATCGGTTGGGCTCTACGTCGGGACGTCGGTTGGGCTCTACGTCGGAACGTGTGTTGGGCTCTACGTCGGGACGTGTGTTGGGCTCTACATCAGGGTTTAGCTTACTTTCAGCTCTACGTCGGGGCGTCGGTTGGGCTCTTCGTCGAGACGTCGGTTGGGCTCTACGTCGGGACACCTGTTGGAATATACGTCGGGACGTCTGTTGGGCTCTATGTCGGGACGTCTGTTGGGCTCTACGTTGGGACGTCTGTTGGGCTCTACATCAGTATTTAGCTTACTTTCAGCTCTACGTCGGGACGTGTGTTTGGCTCTACGTCGGGACTTGTGTTGGGGTCTACGTCGGGACATCTGTTCGGCTCTAGGTCGGGACGTGTGTTGGGCTCTACATCAGGGTTTAGCTTACTTTCAGCTCTACGTCGGGACGTCGGTTGAGCTCTTCGTCGGGACGTTGGTTGTGCTCTACGTCGGGACGTCTGTTGGGCTCTACGTCGGGACGTCTGTTGGGCTGTATGTCGGGACGTCTGTTGGGCTCTACATCAGGATTTATCTTACTTTCAGCTCTACGTCAGGACGTGTGTTGGGCTCTATGTCTGGACGTGTCTTGGGCTCTACATCAGGATTTAACTTACATTCAGCTCTTCGTCGGGACGTGTGTTGGGCTCTACGTCGGGACGTGTGTTGGGCTTTACTTCAGGATTTAACTTACTTTCAGCTCTACGTCTGGACGTGTGTTGGGAATACGTCGGGACGTGTGTTGGGCTCTATGTCGGGACGTCTGTTGGGCTCCACGTCGGGACGTGTGTTGGGCTCTACGTCGCGACGTCTGTTGGGCTCTACGTCGGGACGTGTGTTGGACTCTACGTCGCGAAGTCTGTTGGGCTCTACGTCGGGACGTCTGTTGGGCTCTACGTCAGGAATTAGCTTACTTTCAGCTCTACTTCGGGACGTGTGTTGGGCTCTACATCAGGGTTTACCTTACTTTCAGCTCTACGTCGGAACGTGTGTTGGGCTCTACGTCGGAACGTGTGTTGGGCTCTACGTCGGGACGTGTGTTGAGCTCTACTGCGGTACGTGTGTTGTGCTCTACATCAGGATTTAGCTTACTTTCAGCTCTACGTCGGGACGTGTGTTGGGCTCTACATCAGGATTTAGCTTACTTTCAGCTCTACGTCGGGACGTGTGTTGGGCTCTACGTCGGACGTGTGTTGGGCTCTACGTCGGACGAGTGTTGGGCTCTACGTCGGGACGTGTGTTGGGCTCTACATCAGGATTTAGCTTACTTTCAGCTCTACGTCGGGACGTGTGTTGGGCTCTATGTCTGGACGTGTGTTGGGGTCTACATCAGGATTTAACTTACATTCAGCTCTACGTCGGGACGTGTGTTGGGCTCTACTCGGGACGTGTGTTGGGCTCTACGTCGGGACGTGTGTTGGGCTCTACGTCTAGACGTGTGTTGGGCTCTACATCAGGATTTAGCTTACTTTCAGCTCTATGTCGGGACGTGTGTTGGGCTCTACGTCGGGACGTGTGTTGGGCTCTACGTTGGGACGTGTGTTGGGCTCTACAACAGGATTTAGCTGACTTTCAGCTCTACTTCGGGACGTGTGTTGGGTTCTACGTCGGACGTGTGTTGGGCTCTAGGTCGGGACGTGTGTTGGGCTCTACGTCGGGACGTGTGTTGGGCTCTACATCAGGATTTAGCTTACTTTCAGCTCTACGTCGGAACGTGTGTTGGGCTCTACGTCGGAACGTGTGTTGGGCTCTACGTCGGGACGTGTGTTGAGCTCTACTGCGGGACGTGTGTTGTGCTCTACATCAGGATTTAGCTTACTTTCAGCTCTACGTCGGGACGTGTGTTGGGCTCTACATCAGGATTTAGCTTAATTTCAGCTCTACGTCGGGACGTGTGTTGGGCTCTACGTCGGGACGTGTGTTGGGCTCTACGTCGGACGTGTGTTGGGCTCTACGTCGGACGTGTGTTGGGCTCTACGTCGGGACGTGTGTTGGGCTCTACATCAGGATTTAGCTTACTTTCAGCTCTACGTCGGGACGTGTGTTGGGCTGTACGTCTGGACGTGTGTTGGGCTCTACATCAGGATTTAACTTACTTTCAGCTCTACGTCGGGACGTGTGTTTGGAATACGTCGGGACGTGTGTTGGGCTCTACGTCGGGACGTGTGTTGGGCTCTACGTCGGGACGTGTGTTGGGCTGTACGTCGGGACGTCTGTTGGACTCTACATCGGGAATTAGATTACTTTCAGCTCTACTTCGAGACGTGTGTTGGGCTCCACGTCGGGACGTGTGTTGGGCTCTACATCAGGATTTAGCTGACTTTCAGCTCTATGTCGGGACGTGTGTTGGGCTCTACGTAGGACGTGTGTTGGGCTCTACGTCGGGACGTGTGTTGGGCTCTACGTCGGGACGTGTGTTGGGCTCTACATCAGGATGATCTTACTTTCAGCTCTACGTCGGGATGTGTGTTGGGCTCTACGTCTGGACGTGTGTTGGGCTCTACATCAGGATTTAGCTTACTTTCAGCTCTACGTCGGGACGTGTGTTGGGCTCTACGTCGGGACGTGTGTTGGGCTCACATCAGGATTTAACTTACTTTCAGCTCTACGTCGGGACGTGTGTTGGGAATACGTCGGGACGTGTGCTGGGCTCTACGTCGCGACGTGTGCTGGGCTCTACGTCGGGACGTGTGTTGGGCTCTACGTCGGGACGTGTGTTGGGCTCTACGTCGGGACGTCTGTTGGGTTCTACGTCGGGAATTAGCTTACTTTCAGGTCTACGTCGGGGCGTGTGTTGGGGTCTACGTCGGGACGTGTGTTGGGCTCTACGTCGGGACGTGTGTTGGGCTCTACATCAGGGTTTAGCTTACTTTCAGCTCTACGTCGGGACGTGTGTTGGGCTCTACGTCGGGACGTGTGTTGGGCTCTGCATTAGGATTTAGCTTACTTTCAGCTCTACGTCGGGACGAGTGTTGGGCTCTGCGTCGGGACGTGTGTTGGGCTCTTCGTCGGGACGTGTGTTGGGCTCTACGTCTAGACGTGTGTTGGGCTCTACATCAGGATTTAGCTTACTTTCAGCTCTATGTCAGGACGTGTGTTGGGCTCTACGTCGGGACGTGTGTTGGGCTCTACGTCTAGAGGTGTGTTGGGCTCTACATCAGGATTTAGCTTACTTTCAGCTCTATGTCGGGACGTGTGTTGGGCTCTACGTCGGGACGTGTGTTGGGCTCTATGTCGGGAGGTGTGTTGGGCTCTACGTCGGGACGTGTCTGGGCTCTACGTCGGGACGTGTGTTGGGCTCTACATCAGGATTTAGCTGACTTTCAGCTCTACGTCGGGACGTGTGTTGGGCTCTATGTCGGGACGTGTGTTGGGCTCTACGTCGGACGTGTGTTGGGCTCTACGTCGGACGTGTGTTGGGCTCTACGTCGGGACGTCTGTTGGGCTCTACGTCGGGACGTCTGTTGGGCTCTACGTCGGGACGTGTGTTGGGCTCTACGTCGGGACGTGTGTTGGGCTCTACATCAGGATTTAGCTTACTTTCAGCTCTACGTCGGGACGAGTGTTGGGCTCTACGTCGGGACGTGTGTTGGGCTCTACATCAGGATTTAGCTTACTTTCAGCTCTACGTCGGGACGTGTGTTGGGCTCTACGTCGGGACGTGTGTTGGGCTCACATCAGGATTTAACTTACTTTCAGCTCTACGTCGGGACGTGTGTTGGGAATACGTCGGGACGTGTGCTGGGCTCTACGTCGCGACGTGTGTTGGGCTCTACGTCGGGACGTGTGTTGGGCTCTACGTCGGGACGTGTGTTGGGCTCTACGTCAGGACGTGTGTTGGGCTCTACATCAGGGTTTAGCTTACTTTCAGCTCTACGTCGGGACGTGTGCTGGGCTCTGCATCCGGACGTGTGCTGGGTTCTACGTCGGGGTTTAGCTTACATTCAGCTCTACGTCGGGACGTGTGTTGGGCTCTATGTCGGGACGTGTGTTGGGCTCTACGTCGAGAAGTGTGTTGGGCTCTACGTCGGGACGTCTGTTGGGCTCTACGTCGGGACGTCTGTTGGGCTATACGTCGGGACGTCTGTTGGCCTCTATATCAGGATTTAGCTTACGTTCAGCTCTACGTCGGGACGTGTGTTGGGCTCTACTTCGGGACGTGTGTTGGGCTCTACGTCGGAACGTCTGTTGGGCTGTACGTCCGGACGTGTGTTGGGCTCTACATCAGGGTTTAGTTTACTTTCAGCTCTACGTCGGGATGTCGGTTAGGCTCTTCGTCTGGACGTCGGTTGGGCTCTACGTCGGGACGCCTGTTGGGCTCTACGTCGGGACGTCTGTAGGGCTGTACGTCTGGACGTCTGTTGGGCTCTACGTCGGGACGTGTGTTGAGCTCTACTGCGGGACGTGTGTTGTGCTCTACATCAGGATTTAGCTTACTTTCAGCTCTACGTCGGGACGTGTGTTGGGCTCTACATCAGGATTTAGCTTAATTTCAGCTCTACGTCGGGACGTGTGTTGGGCTCTACGTCGGGACGTGTGTTGGGCTCTACGTCGGACGTGTGTTGGGCTCTACGTCGGACGTGTGTTGGGCTCTACGTCGGGACGTGTGTTGGGCTCTACATCAGGATTTAGCTTACTTTCAGCTCTACGTCGGGACGTGTGTTGGGCTGTACGTCTGGACGTGTGTTGGGCTCTACATCAGGATTTAACTTACTTTCAGCTCTACGTCGGGACGTGTGTTTGGAATACGTCGGGACGTGTGTTGGGCTCTACGTCGGGACGTGTGTTGGGCTCTACGTCGGGACGTGTGTTGGGCTGTACGTCGGGACGTCTGTTGGACTCTACATCGGGAATTAGATTACTTTCAGCTCTACTTCGAGACGTGTGTTGGGCTCCACGTCGGGACGTGTGTTGGGCTCTACATCAGGATTTAGCTGACTTTCAGCTCTATGTCGGGACGTGTGTTGGGCTCTACGTAGGACGTGTGTTGGGCTCTACGTCGGGACGTGTGTTGGGCTCTACGTCGGGACGTGTGTTGGGCTCTACATCAGGATGATCTTACTTTCAGCTCTACGTCGGGATGTGTGTTGGGCTCTACGTCTGGACGTGTGTTGGGCTCTACATCAGGATTTAGCTTACTTTCAGCTCTACGTCGGGACGTGTGTTGGGCTCTACGTCGGGACGTGTGTTGGGCTCACATCAGGATTTAACTTACTTTCAGCTCTACGTCGGGACGTGTGTTGGGAATACGTCGGGACGTGTGCTGGGCTCTACGTCGCGACGTGTGCTGGGCTCTACGTCGGGACGTGTGTTGGGCTCTACGTCGGGACGTGTGTTGGGCTCTACGTCGGGACGTCTGTTGGGTTCTACGTCGGGAATTAGCTTACTTTCAGGTCTACGTCGGGACGTGTGTTGGGGTCTACGTCGGGACGTGTGTTGGGCTCTACGTCGGGACGTGTGTTGGGCTCTACATCAGGGTTTAGCTTACTTTCAGCTCTACGTCGGGACGTGTGTTGGGCTCTACGTCGGGACGTGTGTTGGGCTCTGCATTAGGATTTAGCTTACTTTCAGCTCTACGTCGGGACGAGTGTTGGGCTCTGCGTCGGGACGTGTGTTGGGCTCTTCGTCGGGACGTGTGTTGGGCTCTACGTCTAGACGTGTGTTGGGCTCTACATCAGGATTTAGCTTACTTTCAGCTCTATGTCAGGACGTGTGTTGGGCTCTACGTCGGGACGTGTGTTGGGCTCTACGTCTAGAGGTGTGTTGGGCTCTACATCAGGATTTAGCTTACTTTCAGCTCTATGTCGGGACGTGTGTTGGGCTCTACGTCGGGACGTGTGTTGGGCTCTATGTCGGGAGGTGTGTTGGGCTCTACGTCGGGACGTGTCTGGGCTCTACGTCGGGACGTGTGTTGGGCTCTACATCAGGATTTAGCTGACTTTCAGCTCTACGTCGGGACGTGTGTTGGGCTCTATGTCGGGACGTGTGTTGGGCTCTACGTCGGACGTGTGTTGGGCTCTACGTCGGACGTGTGTTGGGCTCTACGTCGGGACGTCTGTTGGGCTCTACGTCGGGACGTCTGTTGGGCTCTACGTCGGGACGTGTGTTGGGCTCTACGTCGGGACGTGTGTTGGGCTCTACATCAGGATTTAGCTTACTTTCAGCTCTACGTCGGGACGAGTGTTGGGCTCTACGTCGGGACGTGTGTTGGGCTCTACATCAGGATTTAGCTTACTTTCAGCTCTACGTCGGGACGTGTGTTGGGCTCTACGTCGGGACGTGTGTTGGGCTCACATCAGGATTTAACTTACTTTCAGCTCTACGTCGGGACGTGTGTTGGGAATACGTCGGGACGTGTGCTGGGCTCTACGTCGCGACGTGTGTTGGGCTCTACGTCGGGACGTGTGTTGGGCTCTACGTCGGGACGTGTGTTGGGCTCTACGTCAGGACGTGTGTTGGGCTCTACATCAGGGTTTAGCTTACTTTCAGCTCTACGTCGGGACGTGTGCTGGGCTCTACATCCGGACGTGTGCTGGGTTCTACGTCGGGGTTTAGCTTACATTCAGCTCTACGTCGGGACGTGTGTTGGGCTCTATGTCGGGACGTGTGTTGGGCTCTACGTCGAGAAGTGTGTTGGGCTCTACGTCGGGACGTCTGTTGGGCTCTACGTCGGGACGTCTGTTGGGCTATACGTCGGGACGTCTGTTGGCCTCTATATCAGGATTTAGCTTACGTTCAGCTCTACGTCGGGACGTGTGTTGGGCTCTACTTCGGGACGTGTGTTGGGCTCTACGTCGGAACGTCTGTTGGGCTGTGTGTCCGGACGTGTGTTGGGCTCTACATCAGGGTTTAGTTTACTTTCAGCTCTACGTCGGGATGTCGGTTGGGCTCTTCGTCTGGACGTCGGTTGGGCTCTACGTCGGGACGCCTGTTGGGCTCTACGTCGGGACGTCTGTAGGGCTGTACGTCTGGACGTCTGTTGGGCTCTACGACGGGACGTCTGTTGGGCTCTACATCAGGATTTAGCTTGCTTTCAGCTCTACGTCGGGACGTGTGTTGGGCTCTACGTCGGGACGTGTGTTGGGCTCTTCGTCGGGACGTGTGTTGGGCTCTACGTCTAGACGTGTGTTGGGCTCTACGTCGGACGTGTGTTGGGCTCTACGTCGGGACGTGTGTTGGGCTCTACGTCGGGACGTGTGTTGGGCTCTACATCAGGATGATCTTACTTTCAGCTCTACGTCGGGATGTGTGTTGGGCTCTACGTCTGGACGTGTGTTGGGCTCTACATCAGGATTTAGCTTACTTTCAGCTCTACGTCGGGACGTGTGTTGGGCTCTACGTCGGGACGTGTGTTGGGCTCACATCAGGATTTAACTTACTTTCAGCTCTACGTCGGGACGTGTGTTGGGCTCTACGTCGGGACGTGTGTTGGGCTCTAAGTCGGGAAGTCTGTTGGGTTCTACGTCGGGAATTAGCTTACTTTCAGGTCTACGTCGGGACGTGTGTTGGGCTCTACGTCGGGACGTGTGTTGGGCTCTACGTCGGGACGTGTGTTGGGCTCTACATCAGGGTTTAGCTTACTTTCAGCTCTACGTCGGGACGTGTGTTGGGCTCTACGTCGGGACGTGTGTTGGGCTCTACATTAGGATTTAGCTTACTTTCAGCTCTACGTCGGGACGAGTGTTGGGCTCTGCGTCGGGACGTGTGTTGGGCTCTTCGTCGGGACGTGTGTTGGGCTCTACGTCTAGACGTGTGTTGGGCTCTACATCAGGATTTAGCTTACTTTCAGCTCTATGTCAGGACGTGTGTTGGGCTCTACGTCGGGACGTGTGTTGGGCTCTACGTCTAGAGGTGTGTTGGGCTCTACATCAGGATTTAGCTTACTTTCAGCTCTATGTCGGGACGTGTGTTGGGCTCTACGTCGGGACGTGTGTTGGGCTCTATGTCGGGAGGTGTGTTGGGCTCTACGTCGGGACGTGTCTGGGCTCTACGTCGGGACGTGTGTTGGGCTCTACATCAGGATTTAGCTGACTTTCAGCTCTACGTCGGGACGTGTGTTGGGCTCTATGTCGGGACGTGTGTTGGGCTCTACGTCGGGACGTCTGTTGGGCTCTACGTCGGGACGTGTGTTGGGCTCTACGTCGGGACGTGTGTTGGGCTCTACGTCGGGAAGTGTGTTGGGCTCTACATCAGGATTTAGCTTACTTTCAGCTCTACGTCGGGACGAGTGTTGGGCTCTACGTCGGGACGTGTGTTGGGCTCTACATCAGGATTTAGCTTACTTTCAGCTCTACGTCGGGACGTGTGTTGGGCTCTACGTCGGGACGTGTGTTGGGCTCACATCAGGATTTAACTTACTTTCAGCTCTACGTCGGGACGTGTGTTGGGAATACGTCGGGACGTGTGCTGGGCTCTACGTCGCGACGTGTGTTGGGCTCTACGTCGGGACGCGTGTTGGGCTCTACGTCGGGACGTGTGTTGGGCTCTACGTCGGGAATTAGCTTACTTTCAGGTCTACGTCGGGACGTGTGTTGGGCTCTACGTCGGGACGTGTGTTGGGCTCTACGTCAGGACGTGTGTTGGGCTCTACATCAGGGTTTAGCTTACTTTCAGCTCTACGTCGGGACGTGTGCTGGGCTCTGCATCCGGACGTGTGCTGGGTTCTACGTCGGGGTTTAGCTTACATTCAGCTCTACGTCGGGACGTGTGTTGGGCTCTATGTCGGGACGTGTGTTGGGCTCTACGTCGAGAAGTGTGTTGGGCTCTACGTCGGGACGTCTGTTGGGCTCTACGTCGGGACGTCTGTTGGGCTATACGTCGGGACGTCTGTTGGCCTCTATATCAGGATTTAACTTACGTTCAGCTCTACGTCGGGACGTGTGTTGGGCTCTACTTCGGGACGTGTGTTGGGCTCTACGTTGGAACGTCTGTTGGGCTGTACGTCCGGACGTGTGTTGGGCTCTACATCAGGGTTTAGTTTACTTTCAGCTCTACGTCGGGATGTCGGTTGGGCTCTTCGTCTGGACGTCGGTTGGGCTCTACGTCGGGACGCCTGTTGGGCTCTACGTCGGGACGTGTGTTGGGCTCTACATCAGGATTTAGCTTACTTTCAGCTCTACGTCGGGACGTGTGTTGGGCTCTATGTCTGGACGTGTGTTGGGGTCTACATCAGGATTTAACTTACATTCAGCTCTATGTCGGGACGTGTGTTGGGCTGTACGTCTGGACGTGTGTTGGGCTCTACATCAGGATTTAACTTACTTTCAGCTCTACGTCGGGACGTGTGTTTGGAATACGTCGGGACGTGTGTTGGGCTCTACGTCGGGACGTCTGTTGGGCTCTACGTCGGGACGTGTGTTGGGCTGTACGTCGGGACGTCTGTTGGACTCTACATCGGGAATTAGATTACTTTCAGCTCTACTTCGAGACGTGTGTTGGGCTCCACGTCGGGACGTGTGTTGGGCTCTACATCAGGATTTAGCTGACTTTCAGCTCTACGTCGGGACGTGTGTTGGGCTCTATGTCGGGACGTGTGTTGGGCTCTACGTCGGACGTGTGTTGGGCTCTACGTCGGACGTGTGTTGGGCTCTACGTCGGGACGTGTGTTGGGCTCTACGTCGGGACGTGTGTTGGGCTCTACATCAGGATGATCTTACTTTCAGCTCTACGTCGGGATGTGTGTTGGGCTCTACGTCTGGACGTGTGTTGGGCTCTACATCAGGATTTAGCTTACTTTCAGCTCTACGTCGGGACGTGTGTTGGGCTCTACGTCGGGACGTGTGTTGGGCTCACATCAGGATTTAACTTACTTTCAGCTCTACGTCGGGACGTGTGTTGGGAATACGTCGGGACGTGTGCTGGGCTCTACGTCGCGACGTGTGCTGGGCTCTACGTCGGGACGTGTGTTGGGCTCTACGTCGGGACGTGTGTTGGGCTCTACGTCGGGACGTGTGTTGGGCTCTACGTCGGGACGTGTGTTGGGCTCTACATCAGGATTTAGCTTACTTTCAGCTCTACGTCGGAACGTGTGTTGGGCTCTACGTCGGAACGTGTGTTGGGCTCTACGTCGGGACGTGTGTTGAGCTCTACTGCGGGACGTGTGTTGTGCTCTACATCAGGATTTAGCTTACTTTCAGCTCTACGTCGGGACGTGTGTTGGGCTCTACATCAGGATTTAGCTTACTTTCAGCTCTACGTCGGGACGTGTGTTGGGCTCTACGTCGGAACGTGTGTTGGGCTCTACGTCGGACGTGTGTTGGGCTCTACGTCGGACGTGTGTTGGGCTCTACATCCGGACGTGTGCTGGGTTCTACGTCGGGGTTTAGCTTACATTCAGCTCTACGTCGGGACGTGTGTTGGGCTCTATGTCGGGACGTGTGTTGGGCTCTACGTCGGGACGTGTGTTGGGCTCTACGTCGGGACGTGTGTTGGGCTCTACGTCGGGACGTGTGTTGGGCTCTACATCAGGGTTTAGCTTACTTTCAGCTCTACGTCGGGACGTGTGTTGGGCTCTACGTCGCGACGTGTGCTGGGCTCTACGTCGGGACGTGTGTTGGGCTCTACGTCGGGACGTGTGTTGGGCTCTACGTCGGGACGTCTGTTGGGTTCTACGTCGGGAATTAGCTTACTTTCAGGTCTACGTCGGGACGTGTGTTGGGCTCTACGTCGGGACGTGTGTTGGGCTCTACGTCGGGACGTGTGTTGGGCTCTACATCAGGGTTTAGCTTACTTTCAGCTCTACGTCGGGACGTGTGTTGGGCTCTACGTCGGGACGTGTGTTGGGCTCTACATTAGGATTTAGCTTACTTTCAGCTCTACGTCGGGACGAGTGTTGGGCTCTGCGTCGGGACGTGTGTTGGGCTCTTCGTCGGGACGTGTGTTGGGCTCTACGTCTAGACGTGTGTTGGGCTCTACATCAGGATTTAGCTTACTTTCAGCTCTATGTCAGGACGTGTGTTGGGCTCTACGTCGGGACGTGTGTTGGACTCTACATCTAGAGGTGTGTTGGGCTCTACATCAGGATTTAGCTTACTTTCAGCTCTATGTCGGGACGTGTGTTGGGCTCTACGTCGGGACGTGTGTTGGGCTCTACGTCGGGAGGTGTGTTGGGCTCTACGTCGGGACGTGTCTGGGCTCTACGTCGGGACGTGTGTTGGGCTCTACATCAGGATTTAGCTGACTTTCAGCTCTACGTCGGGACGTGTGTTGGGCTCTATGTCGGGACGTGTGTTGGGCTCTACGTCGGACGTGTGTTGGGCTCTACGTCGGACGTGTGTTGGGCTCTACGTCGGGACGTCTGTTGGGCTCTACGTCGGGACGTGTGTTGGGCTCTACGTCGGGACGTGTGTTGGGCTCTACATCAGGATTTAGCTTACTTTCAGCTCTACGTCGGGACGAGTGTTGGGCTCTACGTCGGGACGTGTGTTGGGCTCTACATCAGGATTTAGCTTACTTTCAGCTCTACGTCGGGACGTGTGTTGGGCTCTACGTCGGGACGTGTGTTGGGCTCACATCAGGATTTAACTTACTTTCAGCTCTACGTCGGGACGTGTGTTGGGAATACGTCGGGACGTGTGCTGGGCTCTACGTCGCGACGTGTGTTGGGCTCTACGTCGGGACGTGTGTTGGGCTCTACGTCGGGACGTGTGTTGGGCTCTACGTCGGGAATTAGCTTACTTTCAGGTCTACGTCGGGACGTGTGCTGGGCTCTACGTCGGGACGTGTGTTGGGCTCTACGTCAGGACGTGTGTTGGGCTCTACATCAGGGTTTAGCTTACTTTCAGCTCTACGTCGGGACGTGTGCTGGGCTCTGCATCCGGACGTGTGCTGGGTTCTACGTCGGGGTTTAGCTTACATTCAGCTCTACGTCGGGACGTGTGTTGGGCTCTATGTCGGGACGTGTGTTGGGCTCTACGTCGAGAAGTGTGTTGGGCTCTACGTCGGGACGTCTGTTGGGCTCTACGTCGGGACGTCTGTTGGCCTCTATATCAGGATTTAGCTTACGTTCAGCTCTACGTCGGGACGTGTGTTGGGCTCTACTTCGGGACGTGTGTTGGGCTCTACGTCGGAACGTCTGTTGGGCTGTACGTCCGGACGTGTGTTGGGCTCTACATCAGGGTTTAGTTTACTTTCAGCTCTACGTCGGGATGTCGGTTGGGCTCTTCGTCTGGACGTGTGTTGGGCTCTACGTCGGGACGCCTGTTGGGCTCTACGTCGGGACGTCTGTTGGGCTCTACATCAGGATTTAGCTTACTTTCAGCTGTACGTCGGGACGTGTGTTGGGCTCTACGTCACGACGTCTGTTGGGCTCTACGTCGGGACGTGTGTTGGGCTCTACGTCGGGACGTGTGTTGGGCTCTACATCAGGATTTAGCTTATTTTCAGCTCTGTGTCGGGACGTGTGTTGGGCTCTACGTCAGGACGTGTCTTGGGCTCTACGTCGGGACGTCTGTTGGGCTCTACGTCGGGACGTCTGTTGGGCTCTACATCAGGATTTAGCTTACTTTCAGCTCTACGTCGGGACATCGGTTGGGCTCTACGTCGGGACGTCGGTTGGGCTCTACGTCGGAACGTGTGTTGGGCTCTACGTCGGGACGTGTGTTGGGCTCTACATCAGGGTTTAGCTTACTTTCAGCTCTACGTCGGGGCGTCGGTTGGGCTCTTCGTCGGGACGTCGGTTGGGCTCTACGTCGGGACACCTGTTGGAATATACGTCGGGACATCTGTTCGGCTCTAGGTCGGGACGTGTGTTGGGCTCTACATCAGGGTTTAGCTTACTTTCAGCTCTACGTCGGGACGTCGGTTGAGCTCTTCGTCGGGACGTCGGTTGTGCTCTACGTCAGGACGTCTGTTGGGCTCTACGTCGGGACGTCTGTTGGGCTCTAAGTCGGGACGTCTGTTGGGCTCTACATCAGGATTTAGATTACTTTCAGCTCTACGTCGGGACATCTGTTGAGCTCTACGTCGGGACGTGTGTTGGGCTCTACGTCAAGACATCTGTTGGGCTCTACATCGGGGTTTAGCTTACTTTCATCTCTACGTCGGGACGTCGGTTGGGCTCTACTTCGGGACGTCGGTTTGGCTCTACGTCGGGACGTCCTTTGGGCTCTACGTCGGGACGCGTGTTGGGCTCTATGTCGGGACGTCTGTTGGGCTCTACGTCGGGACGTCTGTTGGGCTCTACGTCGGGACGTGTGTTGGGCTCTACGTCGGGACGTGTGTTGGGCTCTACGTCGGGACGTGTGTTGGGCTCTACGTTGGAACGTCTGTTGGGCTGTACGTCGGGACGTGTGTTGGGTTCTACATCAGGGTTTAGTTTACTTTCAGCTCTACGTCGGGATGTCGGTTGGGCTCTTCGTCTGGACGTCGGTTGGGCTCTACGTCGGGACGCCTGTTGGGCTCTACGTCGGGACGTCTGTTGGGCTCTACATCAGGATTTAGCTTACTTTCAGCTGTACGTCGGGACGTGTGTTGGGCTCTACGTCGGGACGTCTGTTGGGCTGTACGTCGGGACGTCTGTTGGGCTGTACGTCGGGACGTCTGTTGGGCTCTACATCAGGATTTAGCTTACTTTCAGCTGTACGTCGGGACGTGTGTTGGGCTCTACGTCACGACGTCTGTTGGGCTCTACGTCGGGACGTCTGTTGGGCTCTACGTCGGGACGTCTGTTGGGGTCTACATCAGGATTTAGCTTACTTTCAGCTCTACGTCGGGACCTCGGTTGGGCTGTACGTCGGGACGTCGGTTGGGCTCTACGTCGGGACGTCGGTTGGGCTCTTCATCAGGGTTTAGCGTACTTTCAGCTCTACGTCGGGGCGTCGTTTGGGCTCTTCGTCGGGACGTCAGTTGGGCTCTACGTCGGGACACCTGTTGGAATATACTTCGGGACGTCTGTTGGGCTCTATGTCGGGACGTCTGTTGGGCTCTACGTTGGGACGTCTGTTGGGCTCTACGTTGGGACGGCTGTTGGGCTCTACATCAGGATTTAGCTTACTTTCAGATTTACGTCGGGACGTGTGTTGGGCTCTACGTCGGGACGTCTGTTGGGCTCTACGTCGGGACGTCTGTTGGGCTCTACGTCGGGACATCTGTTGGGCTCTGCGTCGGGACATCTGTTGGGCTCTACGTCGGGACGTCTTTTGGGCTCTACGTCGGGACGTCTGTTGGGCTCTACATCAGGATTTAGATTACTTTCAGCTCTACGTCGGGACGTCTGTTGGGCTCTACGTCGGGACGTGTGTTGGGCTCTACGTCGGGACCTCTGTTGGGCTCTACATCAGGGTTTACCTTACTTTCATCTCTGCGTCGGGACGTCGGTTGGGCTCTACGTCTGGACGTCTGTTGGGCTGTATGTCGGGACGTCTGTTGGGCTCTACATCAGGATTTATCTTACTTTCAGCTCTACGTAGGGACGTGTGTTGGGCTCTACGTTTGGACGTCTGTTGGGCTCTACGTCGGGACGTCTGTTGGGCTCTAAGTCGGGATGTCTGTTGACAACAGCAGACTTAGAGCCCAACAGACGTCCCGACGTAGAGCCGAACAGAAGTCCCGAAGTAAAGCACAACAGATGTTCCGAAGTAGAGCTGAAAGCAAGCTCAAGCCAGACATCCCGACGTAGAGCCCAAGAGACGTCCCAACGTAGAGCCCAACAGATGTTCTGATGTAGAGCTGAAAGTGAGCAAAAGCCAAACGTAGAGGCCAAGAGACGTCCGGACGTACAGCCCAACAGACGTCCCGACGTAGATCCGAAAACAAGCTCAAGCCAGACTTCTTAAAGTAGAACCCAATACATGTCCCTACATAGAGCCCAACAGACGTCCAGACGTTGAGACCAAGAGACATCCCAACGTAGAGCAGAAAGCGAGCTCAAGCCAGAAGTAGAGCCCAAGATATGTACCGACTTAGAGCCCAACAGATGTCCTGACGTAGAGCCCAACACATGTCCCGTTGTAGAGCCCAACATACGTCCCGAAGTAGAGCCCAACAGATGTCCCGACGTAGAGGCGAAAGCGAGCTCAAGCCAGATGTAGAGCCCAAGAGACGTCCCGACTTAGAGCCCAACAGATGTCCCGACGTAGAGCCCAACAGACGTTCCAACGTAGAGACGAAAGTGAGCTACAGCCAGACGTAGAGCCCAAAAGACGTCCCGACGTAGAGCTCAAGCGACGTCCCGATGTAGAGCCCAACAGATGTTTCGATGTAGAGCAGAAAGTGAGCTACAGCCAGACGTAGAGCCCAACACACGTCCCGATGTACAGCCCGAGAGACATTCCGACGTAGAGCTGAAATTAACCTCAAGCCAGATGTAGAAAATACGTACGTTCCGACGCAGCGCCCAACAGACGTCCCGACATAGAGCTCAGAAGATGTCCCGACGTATAGCCGCAAATGAGCTAAAGCCAGACGTAGAGCCCAAGAGACGTCCCGATGTAGAGCCCAACAGATGTTCTGACGTAGAGCTGAAAGTGAGCAAAAGCCAAACATAGAGCCCAAGAGACGTCCGGACGTAGAGCTCAACAGACCTCCAGACGCAGAGCCCAAGTGTCGTTCCGACGTAGAGCCGAAAGTGAGCTACAGCCAGACGTAGAGCGGAAAAGACATCCCGACGTAGAGCCCGAGAGACGTCCCGACGTAGAGCCCAACAGACGTTCCGACGTAGAGCCGAAATTAACCTCAAGCCAGACGTAGACACCAACGTACATTCCGACGTAGGGCCCAACACACGTCCAGTTGTAGAGCTCAAAAGACGTCCGGAAATATAGCCGCAAATGAGCTAAAGCCAAACGTAGAGCCCAAGAGACATCCGCACGTAGGTCCGAAAGCGAGCTAAAGACACACTTCCCAAACTAGAGCCCAAGACACGTCCCGACTTAGAGCCCAACAGACGTCCCGATGTAGAGCCCAACAGACGTCCCGACGTAGAGCCCAACAGACGTCCCGACGTGGATCCGAATGCGAGCTCAAGCCAGACTTCTTAAAGTAGAACCCAACACACGTCCCGACGTATAGCCCGAGAGACGTTCCGACGTTGAGACCAACAGACGTCCCGACGTGGATCCGAATGCGAGCTCAAGCCAGACTTCTTAAAGTAGAACCCAACACACGTCCCGACGTATAGCCCGAGAGACGTTCCGACGTTGAGACCAACAGACGTCCCGACGTGGATCCGAATGCGAGCTCAAGCCAGACTTCTTAAAGTAGAACCCAACACACGTCCCGACGTATAGCCCGAGAGACGTTCTGACGTTGAGACCAACAGACATCCCAACGTAGAGCAGAAAGCGAGCTCAAGCCAGATGTAGAGCACAAGAGACGTCCCGACGTAGAGCCCAACAGACGTCCCGACGTAGAGTCCAATACATGTCCCGTTGTAGAGCCCAACATACGTCCCGACGTAGAGCCCAACAGACGTTCCAACGTAGAGACGAAAGTGAGCTACAGCCAGATGTAGAGCCCAAAAGACATCCCGACGTAGAGCGCAAGCGACTTCCCGACCTAGAGCCCAACACACGTCCCGACGTAGAGCCCAACAGACGTCCCGACGTAGAGCCGAAATTAACCTCAAGCCAGATGTAGAAGCCAACGTACATCCCGACGTAGAGCCCAACAGACGTCCCGACATAGAGCTGAAAGTGAGCTCAAGCCAGACGTACAGCCCAAGAGACATCCCGACTTAGATCTCTAAATACGTCCTGACTTAGAGCTGAACAGACGTCCCGACGTAGAGCCCAACAGATGTCCCGACGTAGAGCCCAACAGACGTTACGACGTAGAGCCGAAAGCGAGCTCAAGCCAGACATATCGAAGTAGAGACCAACAGACGTCCCGACGTAGAGACCAACAGATGTTTCGACGCAGAGCAGAAAGTGAGCTACAGCCAGACGTAGAGCCCAACACACGTCCCGACGTATAGCCCGAGAGACGTTCCGACGTAGAGCCGAAATTAACCTCAAGCCAGACGTAGAAACCAACGTACGTTCCGACGTAGAGCCCAACACACATCCCGACGTATAGCCCGAGAGACGTTCCGACGTAGAGCCGAAATTAACCTCAAGCCAGACGTAGAAACCAACGTACGTTCCGACGTAGAGACCAACACACGTCCCGACGTAGAGCTCAGAAGACGTCCGGACGTATAGCCGCAAATGAGCTAAAACCAGACGTAGAGCCCAAGAGACGTCCCAACGTAAAGCCCAACAGATGTTCCGACGTCTCTACAGCTTGCAACAGTCTGGCCATTGTTTTTTGGAAAGTTTCTGGATATAATGCGGGTCAGTTCTTGGAATGTGAAACCTAAAAATGGGAATAGTATTGTATTTGGCTGCAGAAGCAAGAAGGGGAGAAGACAGGTCCATAAGGGTGAGAAAAATTCTTGCCCCTTTTACCTGCAAAATGACACAGGTATGAAAAGACTTCTCGTTCAAGGCTTCCCAAGAATTTGCTAAGGTGCAAGGGAGAGAGTTTGAAGTGGGAGAAGGAAGAAACAGAAGAATTTGGGAATGGAAGCTAGGAGGAGAGAGGGTAAGAGGCTTGAAAGTGGAACTGAGAGGAAAAGATGGGTTGTCTGCAATAGGAGGGAGATGAGAAAGAAAAGGAGACCCGTGAGGAAGGATGGAATTACTAAATGGACAGTCACAGAAAAATGAGAAGTGAACAAATATGAAATATAAATATTCTCCCATAGGTTGGAGAAGTAAACACCTTTTAAAAATATGGCTGGAGAGGTGGATGAACTCTAGGTTGTAAAAAAGAAATATAATGGTCATTAGAAAAATAAAAAAGAGAGAGAAAACAGCACCTGAAAAACTGAAGGAGGAAATACAGCAGGTAAATGAGGAAATGGAAAAGCCTAGGAAGGACTGAAGCAGAACAAAGAACAAAGCACATTCGGGATAATGGTTTAATGTAGGGTGAAACCAATGCCCAAAATATGTGCAAAGTCACAGCAGTTTGGTTGTCAATTTTCCTATTCTCACACTACGCTCATGCAGTCTTCTGAGACAAATCCTCACCCCAAATGCACACAGCTGGTCCTCAGCAACACACAGCTCTGTCCACACTCCAGCACAGGTACCCTTAAAACCATCCCCCTTCTCCCTCACACACCTCTCGCTGATGCTGCTCCCAAGGCCTAACTCTGGCTAATGGCCACGTCCTCCGTTCCCCTTCAGGGAGGGGCGTTGCTCCCAGCCGTGTCCCAGCTTCAATCTCCACAGCAGCAGCACATCATTTCTTTCTAAATGTGTGACGGAGTGTTCCGGAAGGGGCCCAGAACAGCGCGGAAGGCCAACAGACCGGCTGCCACGGGAACGCAGACCAGCTGCGGCGGGAAGGGCAGCGCCGCCTCCGGCAGCCTCCTGCCGCAGCACCGGCGGCAGGCAGCACGCCCGCGCAGCCACGGCGCTTCCTTCCAGCCGTTCCCGGTTAAGATCTGCCTGGAAAGAAAAACGTATTCTTTGTACATTAATTGAGATAGTTCCCACAGCTTCGGGCAGTAATTTTTGATCAATTTATTGCAGAAATGCGTAAAGATAGCGAAAGCAAATGAAAGGTGTGTTAAGTACACCTAGCTATCCAAAATGTCAGCCATAAAATATCCTTGGCAGTATGCTCCACCTTTGTGGCAACTATAAGCTTTCCTGGGACAAAAGAGATTAGGAGCCAGGCAGAAGAAACGAGGGAGACAAAAAGAGTAGCACGCCAGATGGTACAGTTGTGCCCCCTCCTACCAGTTTAGATCAGAGCAGGGTTGCTCAGAGTTCCCAACAAGCTTCAAAGAGCTATCAACGTGATAAAGCAGCAAGTAGCATTGGTCAAAAGAACTTCAGCTGATCCAAGACAGAAAAGTGGGAAGCAACTGCAATTGCTGCAAATACAGCACGGTGAAAGCTAGAAAGCTGTTAATGATGATCTTTAATTTCAAACGGTACCTAAATTCTGTCAGTGATCATTAAAACTGGTAACTACAGTGCCTGTCATGCCAGCTGCTGTGCAAAAAGAAATCTGCATGTACTCCAGAGGAGCAAAAAAGGGGTTGCAGATGAAGAAACACCGTCTTAAAGAAAAATGCAGCTATTTCAGAGTTAGACAAAGAAAAATACAAGCTTCAGAAAACAGGGTTGACATTACTGATGCCATTAGCCTCAGAGAAGGACCTAGAGACTCCAGAAGCAGCAAAGAATGGGGCGCAAGGCAAGCAAGGAAAGTGAATGATTCATGCTAACTGACGCAGGAGGATGGAAAGCTGTGATCACAGACACTCAGCATGCTCCCAATTCATGAGGCAAAGCAAAACTATGACTAGGCTGAACACTGATTAGTATCAATTACATAGACCACTACTGGGGCAGACCTGTAAATCCATTTATATGGTACTGCACACATGAAGCCTGCAACTATTTGTACAAGAGAGCAATGCTCCTGTGGGCTGGCCCTTGATTTCTACATTCTGGCCCCCTTTGGACTAGATGTACTTTTTTTTTTTTTCCCCTCTAATGAGTACTTTTTAACAGCTTCTTAACATAACATGCTAAAAAGAGCTAGTTGAAAGCAGTAATTTTTGTCACATGAACAGCTGGAGCAGGAACTGGAGCCATTTCCATAACAACTGAAAGTTTTCCAATGACTTAGGTAGATCTGAACTCAAAAACTAGTTTGAACTTTGTTTACTTTGACCAGTGCAAGTCACAGAATAAGTTATCAGGCTGCATATTAGTCATGTTCCACAACATTTTATTATCTGTACTCTCAGTAACATTCCAAGGCTTTTAGAAATCTGACCAAATTAAAGAGCGATGACAAAATGGTTTCTAATAAACTGAAATGCTGAGATAGCTGAATGGTGGTTGAGAACAATTAATGTGTTAGGTTTCTGAAAATGTGCTCAGTCACGTAATAAAGAGCATCTGCCATTCGTTTGTGGCCAGCCCAACCCTAATCCATGACACTTTGAAAGGTGAGGAATCCCTGAATGACGGTCCTCCAAGACATTGTTGTGAGACCCATGGGACTCCATGCAGTTTCATTCTGAAAACCCAGTATCTGGTGCTGTCCTGACCCAACTTGTGAGCAACACCATCATAAAGTATTTAATTTGTAGTTACCCACCCTGAATCTGTTCCTCATGGTTAACTTACCATAAAAAGGTTATTTCCTTTTAATCTGTTAATACGAAACTTACAACTGATCCTTCAATATGAACTATATGACATAAGAAATTTTTATTTTTACCTTAGATGGTTTTCAGGGGTTAAATCATTGTAGACTTCCGAGGCTGACAACAGTGCGCTACTCTTCAAATAACACAGGTAAAACCAACTTAGCAGTGAGGACAGGTTGGAAAAGAATGAAAACAAATAGGCTTGTTAATTCCTGAGAACCTCTAGCGGTTTATAAGGGAGAAAACGATCCCGCGGCAGACGGGGCTCCGCCGCGCGCCGCGCCGGCCCAGGTCCCTCGCGGGCAGCACAACGCCTGCAACAGCCCGCCCAGCTCCCGCCCCCTGCCCCCTCAGCTCCCCCTCCCGCCCCTCCCCGCCCCTCACCTTCCCCCGCCCCCCCAGCTCCCTCCTCTGCCCCCGGCCCCACCTGCTTGCAGCCAACTGCTGTCCCCGCAGCCGCGCTTCCCGCCAACGGCCACAGGCCGGCACGCGCGGCGGGGGCGGGCCCGCAGGCAGGGCCGAGCGCGGCGCTGGGAGACACTTCGCGCTGCGACCTACACGCGGGCAGCGGGCACAGGGGCGGGAAAGCGACACCTCCTCGGCGGGAAGTGCTGGTGAGCGACCGCCGGCCTTGGCGCTGCCGAAATACGGCTAACCTCCCACAGCCCGTACTGGCGCTTTTACAAAGGATTTTTGCAAAGGAGCAGGTCTTCACCTTGGCAATTTGTGTCTGGATATAGAAACCGGGTTCGTTATTTATAAAGTGGCTCAAGTCTTCAGTGTGGAAAAATAGGTTTTCTGTGGACAAGTCTAAATAACCAGCATTCACGAGACTAGATCTAAATTAAATATGTTGCCGTGTTCCTTATTAGATGCCTTCAAAATAACACAGATAGTCTCAGTCTTCAGAGGATTAGACTGTCACCCAAACTGCTGTGGCAGCATCCAAGTGGGGAAAGTCTCTAGGCTGAGCTGATGCTGCAGCATCAACTGCTTGCTTTCAATGTTGCTGAAATTGCAAAGCAGGCTAACGTAAGAGGTCTGAATTCTGGTGTTCCACTAGTGCCCAGAATACTCCCCTCTGAGGACAGGCTGAGAGGGTTGGGGTTGTTCAGCCTGGAGAAGGCGCCGGGGTAGACCTTATAGCGGCCTCCCAGTGCTTAAAGGGGGCCTGCAGGAAAGGTGGGGAGGGACTCCTGATCGGGGAGGGTGGTGATAGGACAAGGGGTAAGGGTTGCAAACTGAAAGAGGGTAGGTTTAGACTAGATAGTGGGAAGAAAATTTAGGGTGAGGGTGGTGAGACACTGGCACAGGCTGCCCGGAGAGGTGGTTGATGCCCCAGTCCTGGGAACATTCAAGGCCAAGGCAGACGGGGCTCTGAGCAGCCTGATCCAGCTAAAGATGTCCCTGCTCCTGGTGGGGGTTGTTGGGCTAGATGGTCTTTAAAGGTCCCTTCCAGCCCAAACTCTTCTGATTCTGCATTACTAACTCCACTGAGGCTTTATCTAGACATAGAGCTATTTTAGCATAACCAAAAGTGCCTTTTAGGCGCACCTTACCTAAAGCAATGCCAATTTTTGTTCTGGACACTTTAAAACTATCTGTGTAAGCCAGGCCAGGTTTAAGTTAGTGACACATGTTGAACCATGTAGGCTGATTTTATACCTAATGACGTGTATCCAAGAGTTTGCACTGGTTTGAGCATATGTTTAGATTAAACGCTTTATTGGAAATGTCACACAAAGGGAGAAGCGATGAAAGTCATCCACCCAATTACTGTACTTTCAAGGAGGAGGACTTCCCTGCTGTGGGAAGCTATATGCAAACATAATTTTAAAAACTAGGTGATGTCTCTGCTGAGATTATTTGGAAAATCTTGCACAGAACAAATTAATCTAGCCTTTACAAGTAGGATCAAGTTGCCAGTAAACCACCTTTGACAGTACTGAATTTTAGACACAGTGCAGAAACATTGGAAAAGCTGGCAACAGTCCATCTGTGTAAAATACACACTATGGCAACTTAATATATTGTTCTCACTCATGCTAACACATTTTCTATCATATATACACAAACTCTGCTTTTTTTTTAAAATTAAAAATACTAAAAAAACCAGCAGGGGGCATAGATTACATACTTTAATTTAATCATACAATCTAATAGTCAAGGTTATTCATATTCTCTTAATGCACAAAGCTGTAGTTTTTTGGTTTTTTTCTAAAATTGTGTCATAGCACCATCTCCCTCATCTGCTTACACGCAAACCACCAGAAGCTGAAATCAGCTTACAGTCTTCCATTCCCCTGCAATCAGTTTGCTGGCAAGTACCAGTTATCTTTACCTTCACCTCTCTGAAGTGGGAAGACTTTAGAAAACCTGTACAAATAGCTTCTGGGTAGCTGTGAAAACAAGCTAAATTAGAAAAGATGTAAACCCCCCTCTGGTGACTTGGCAGTAATCTTGCAGTCTACAACTTCTTTTACATAATTATTTGCTACTAGGCCTAAACTGGCCAAGCACTTACCTCTGTCTTTAGCACTCACATCACACAGGAATATCATCCATGACCTGGGACTGTGAAGGAATGTGAATATAAAGCCATATTGTCCCTCTTCTTGTAGTTAGGATGGAACTTCGCTCTGCTAGTCAATGAGAGGTATTCTGCTCTGAGAATGTAAATATGTGTATCGTGTGTGCCAGTTGTGGACAGATTTCTCATCATGCTTACTCTAATCGCTTCTCCAAAACACAAGTACAGTGTGTTTATCCTTACAGAGCATTTGGTAGAGCAACAGGCACGCATTTACTACTCAGAATTATGGTCATTCAAGACAAAGTCAAAAACTGAATACAATGGCAGTCATATGACAAATATGAACAATCCACCCAACCTCTGTCCACTTGCATTAAAGCTGTGAGATTAGCAATATCAAGGATCCTGCTAGTTTGACCAAGTATCTTTTGGCTACTTCTATTAAGATGTATATTTAAAAGTCTTTCAAACTGTTTCCATAGTGTCAGAGCAACAGCCTAGCTACACTTCAAACAGAACTTCATGATCCAGACCTTCAGCAGTTAACTTATACTTCACCTTTGTACACTTTCGGTGTTCGTTCATTTGTTTTTCTGAGACTGCTAACAAAGTGGTTGCTTCATTCATGGTTTCTTAAGTAAACTTCACTAGAAAGGGTGGCTGAACTAAAATCCTATTCCAAATGCCACTGAACATCTATAGGTTTTAAAACTGAATTCAGAGCACACAGCATCACGACTAGAACAAAAATCTTCTAAGCAAAAGCTCTGGGTTCTTTTCACTGATTTTACTTTGTTATTTGTCACTTCACTCTAAGGAGAAGCAGTAAATCTGAAGAGCATTTGACATATTTTATTATAAATGGTCATGAATACAGAACCAAAGTAATCTTTATAAATAGCTACAAAAAGCACAAATGCAGGTTAAAAAACATTCTCTAGAGTGAGCAGAGGGCTTGGGGCTTTTTTTTTTTTTTTTTTTTTTTTACTTTCTATGAGCCTGTTCTTAGGAAAGAAATAATTTTAATAGGCTTTTTTTTTTTCAAGTATGCTTTTTTAGTGGTTTTGTTTTTAACTTTCAATGTGAAAACAAAGCTCTGTTGATTTATCCAAGAGAAAACCAGAAAGGGTGACACATGACATTTTTGTCCAGTAAATCTGGAATAATCCCACTGTACTGTGGGTTTAATGCTAATTTAACTGAAAACAGAAGCTAGTCCAAAGCATTTCAAAACCCCATCTTCCATACTTTTTTTTAGCATATTGCCTGTCCACCTCAGTGTCAGCATGAGGACCCAGCAAATCATAAAGGCTTCATTCCTGTCCACACTGGAGAGTTGCTGTCACCCAGAGTCTGGATGAAAGCATGCTACAGTCTTGCTTCTATGCAACTGTTAAAACGATTTTGTACCTTGCTAGCTGCCCCCCTTTCCTGTAATCTTCAATCGTGCAAACACACAATGTCATACACAGAACAGCCCCACCTGTTGCTATCCTTTGTGATCAAGAAATTAATCCAGTACTGCCAGTAGAGGCTTTAGCAAGCCTCTAAGCAAATCACTTCAGATTTAATCATTACAGATGAACAATGTTATGTAACATGGTAGTTATCTGTCCCCCCAGTCTGCACAGTAAGAGCCTGTGTTCTCTTTCTGCTTTAAAAGAACAGAACAATGCCTGTTTGAGGCATGTGTGTGTGTGCATATACGGTAGAGTGGGGTGCAGGGTTGGAGGAGAGGCAGTATTGCCCTAGTGGTTGAGTACTTCAGGTTATTATTTGTGAAATGGAAATTTCCTTGTTCATATGCCATTTCTTTTGTGCTATGTTCAATGGACAAGTGGAATTGAAGGTGCTACCTTCTGGAGTTTCACCTGCATTTTAAGAGGGAACACCTTCATAGCAGAGTTGCCTGTCACTGCATAAAACTGTGTCCCCAGCCTAACAGATATACGAGCAGCAAATTAGGTTCCTGGGACCTTTAAACACAGTAATATTAAAAGTCCAACCTACTACTAGCACCAAAATGACAGCGTTTACCTTTCCCTATGTTTTTGTCTTTTTTTCCAAACATATTTCTGTCTTACTGACATGCTGATGTGATCAACACTTCGGGCGCTGCTCAGCAACACTTCAGTCAGCCAGCCATGCAGTTGAATGTAAGCAAAGGGACAGTAAAAAGCAAGAAATAACACCGCGTTCCATTTGCAAAATGTCACTCTTCCCACTAGCACACTGTACTTGACCCTTCTGGCTGGAGAGGTGTCAATGATTTTATTCAAAGCGTCGCAGATGATTGTATAAAGACTGGACATAGGTGAAGACACGCATGGGATCCGGCTTATGACCCATCACCATCATGTCATCCACTTCTATCAGACGATCGCAGTGAGCCATTTTCCTGTAGCAATAATAAAACAGACACAGTGAATCAAGAGTTAAATCTAAGGCCTGTAACTACTTCCAAGACTCATTTGCCGCTCTGATCACGCTGAGCATCACTGAGGCATTAGAGAAATCCTGAGGTTTAGCAGCAAGATTTCATTTCACAATGAAATGGTCAGGCTCAGGTTGGAGATTATTTTTGTGACCATGGAATATTCCTATTCTTTCTCCTCCTTCCTCTATACTGGGATCTGATCCAAAGCCCTGTAGGTCATTGGGTTTTTTTCATCTACTGACTCCCATTCACATCCCTGATATCTGTAGCATGTAGCCCAATCTCACATTCCCCTGTCCAAGTCTCAGTAAGCAAGGTCATGCGAGTTCGCAAATCACGAGTTTTTCTGGTTATTACACAGGAAGCTCCAAAAGAATGGCAAAACATGAGAAGAGATGATATGTGCCAATGAAGGCCCACGTGGCTGTGGGCTGTTTCTTCTCCACCACTCCATATCTTCAAGGTGTGTGTGACTTGGACAACAGTCTCAGATGATCAGGTTGGAGAGCAGAAGCCTGACTGAGATCTGGCCCAACAGAAAGGAACAGATCTGCTGAGGCCCAAGATGAAAAATCACAAGAGCAGGAAGCAATTTGATCAGCAGAGCTCATACTGAGGTGAACAGCAATAACAGAGAAAAGCCTTTTCTGGCACTAGAAGAGAACAGTTAGTTTAAAGGCAATCACACCTATGAAGTAGTAATTTCTGTAGATACTCTTACCTAATGTTTCTTACTCTTGTGCGCATGCTGTCTTTTGTTCTCCCCTATACTTACTGAGATAGAAAAACACTGCAACTTTCCTTTGAGAGTTTGGATAGTTTTACTTTAGAGATCAACCACCTAAAAGTGTCATAGAATCTCTTTCAACTCACTGACAAGCAACAAAATTTTTTTATATATACGTATAGATATGTGTGTATTAACACCTTGTAATTCCCAAATGAATTCCTTTGCTAGGGGCTGTAATAAGGAGAGCCAACATTATGCTAAGAATTTTCAAAGCTTTTCTTTGGAATGGCAAATGGCAAATCCAGTTCTGTAAGTTATTACTTAAAAAAAAAGAAAAAAAACACTCTGAATGAACCCCAGAGCTTCAGTGTGGTGGTACCAATGTTTGAAGCTGTATGAGAAGCTGCAGGAAACTAGCCATGTATTCCCACATCCTGTTAGTATTTGGAAAGTGTACCAAACCCAGCTGCATACCACATGGAGTGTTTACTGTTACACAAGTCAAATAAAACAGTAAGTAAGAATCATGTTGATACTGGGTTCAGAAAGTTACTATTTCTAGCTGACAAGTTCACACTCATGATGAATTTAATAAACAAGTTACCATTTAATTGCCTGGTATACTGCATCAGAAAGGATCAGGTCAGTGTGACTGAGGGTATTAGCTCTGTTTTACAAAAATGCAGTTACCAGGTTGAGCAGCTCTCAGCCTTGATCTAACTCTACTTACACTGAATTTAACCTTTATTCTTGTTTAACCAAAGAAACGGAGAGAGATGTGAACCCTGCCACAAAACCCAATTCCAAAAGTTAATCTACTTGCTCCCTGCCGTTCAGGGCGTCACAGTTTTTCCAGAGAGACTGGATGGATATATTAACATGCCTCAAGTTGAAATTTGGTATCAAGCAGGTGGGATTGGCTAAGAAAATACCAGTTGTATATCCGGTTTCTATGGACTGTTGGTTAGTAAACATTGGATGCCTTGTGCTCTATGAACTCAAACGTCTTTTTTAACAATTAATATTGGCAAAATCATTAAGAATCATTCATTACTTGAATAAAATAATTAAAAAAACAAAACAAAACCCAGAAAGAAGTAGCATTTTTTCCTCTTCTGTCCAAGTATAACTCATGAGGCCGATTTCTCAAGTGTCAGTGCTAAGACTAGTGAGAATCACAGAGGTGAGAAAGCAGAATTCAAGTACTGCCTGAAGACGATGAATGACCTGAACCCAGGACTCCATGAACTATCCTGTGCCTCATAAAACCACCTCTGATTTTAGACTGCCGAGTCACCTGTTCTATGCCTTCTCTATGCAGAGCTTTATTATCTTTTTTTTGGCATGACACGTGTAAGCTGGCGATACAGGATCTACAAGAAGAATGATTAAACTTTTTACTGCTGCCCAGCCACATTAGACTTGAACTGGAAGTACTTCACAGAGATCTAATGTGATACTCACTCAGCCATGGTGAAGGCCAGCTCAAAGTCCTGCTTGCGATTAGCTGGGTCAAGCTTATTATAATCAAAAGCTTCAGGAAAGAAAGAATGCACAAGAGCATAGAATGCCATCCCGTCATTCCAGCTTGAGGAGAAGTTTTGGAGATCAATGTGCTGTCATGATGAAAAAAATATGCATGTTAATGCAGCATGGGGGAACAGGGAAGAGCTGGTTTTGCTCACTGCAGTTTTCTATCCTTCTATCCCACTAACCAAAGCAACAGAGCATAGGTTTTATGTTTCTCTTCCCCTCTTTGTAGATCCATTATATTATTTGTATTCTGAGGAAAAAAAAAACAAAACAGCACACTCAGCAATTAAAGCCTTTTTGCCTGAAATGACCAGATGCAAAGCAGACATACAGTCAAGGACCCTGATCCAAAGCCCAGGAAGAAAATACTGGGAAGAATCTTGTCGATGTCAGTGAGCTCTGGAGCAGGCCCAAAGCACCAGTATCTGCAGAAACCAAGGACACCGCTTATCCCTGTGAGGTATTTATAATGGAAGAATGGTTCATTTTGTGGCTGTGAATAACACTAGATAAGGACTATGTTTGCTTGCTTTGCTTTTCAGTAAGGCCCAATTCAATGCCTGTTTACACAGATCAGTAGAAATATAGGAAGAATTAACGCCTACTGCAAAATCAGATTCTTGGAACAAACGCTTATTGTTACTTTCTACCACCACATTCAAAAGAAACATACTCGGGCTTTTGTCTCACACTGCTTTTCCGTCATATAAAATTCAAGCCCCAGCTTTTCTGGTAAGCAACTAACAGTAATTTTCACTAGTTCTGCTTGTGAATACTATAATTTAGAGTTTAGCACTAATAATGAACATTTTAAAATAATGTTGTGAAACATATTACAGAAAAAAAGCCTGTACTATTTTCTTTCTCCTGGAAATTGCTTTGGCACCTGCAGTTTAAGGCCAGGTAAAATTACAAAAGTCTCAACTGCTGAATTCTTTTAGCTACACTGATGTTACCTCATAGAAATTAGGTCATTAACACCATGGGATTCAACCTCAACCATTTACTACAAATTCCCTTGTCTAATACCAGTAGAGAGTATTTTGGTCTGCTGTGTAGAAAAAGGGCCATAGTCTCCTTGTACTGGCAAAATGTTATTCAGATCTTGCCCTATATAATAAGAATGCAAAAATAATAGCCTGAAACTAAGAAAAAAAAATGTGAGCTTATACTGAAGTCTACATCCATAAGCACAAAAATGTAGGCTTTCAGACAAACACTAATGCATTGCTTTGACAGACATACAGAATCTCATTCATGCAATCACTGACTGTCTTGAAGTGCTGCCCATACAAACCATGATGTTTGTGTTACCCACACAGAACTTGATGATCTTGAGGAAGTTAGCTCATTGTCTAGCATGTTTTACATTCACTTTGAGTATATTTTTTTGGAAAATTCTCCCAAAAAAAGCACACTGAAAATGCTAACACGTCTTCACCTTGTATCCTATATATATATATATATATCTAACAGAATTTGTTTAATGCTGCTAGCGCTGGCAACCCCAAAACTCTGCGACCTCTTCAGCTTAGCTCTGGATTCTCCTTTTCCTCTGGAAAATTAACAGAGATGAGATTAAATTAAATTCTAGAAAAACTTAAACTTATTTGTCAGCAACATCTATGCAACCTTGCCCAAGTCAGCACCTGTCCAGGTGATCTTTGAGAAACACGTTGCTGAAACTTCAACTTGCTGGTCCTCCAAGAAAAACTCATTTTCATTTCACTAAAGCCAGTATTCCAAGCCCTCTTCTATTTAAATCATACCCCCATTGCTGTGCATAAGGAATAGTCCATGCTTTTGTTCCTTAATAAGTGGCAACAGAAAGTCGCTATATTCCCAGTCTTTTATAATAACGGAGAAGGCAGCTTTCACAGCACTCTTTCCTGATAAAACATACCTGCTTCTTCAGCTGAAGAACTCCAAAGCCAGAGGAATCTGTAGCGGTGAATTTCCAGGGCTCAGCCTGGGAAGTCAGTGAAGCTATCCACACATGACCACATATTGTCTCTTAGCTCAAAATCCTACACTGAGAGAGTCCTCCCACCCAGCTGTCCTCTGCTGGTAATAATTGACAAATTAGTTTCCCATTAGCCAACCCATTCTGGAGACAAGGTGTGTGACATACTTTCCACCATCCTGTTCAAATTTCTCAAAAAGCGCTTTCCTGGCCTGTGTTCCTGTAGTCCGTGGGAGTGTCTGAGACCGCACCAGTTCTCTCCTCCTTTCAACTCGGCGATGTACAGTGGGAGGAGACGAGCGAGAGCTGGGGGTCACATCACAGCAGCTGCCAGTGGCACTGGAGAAACAAAACATGAAAAGTATGTGGTTAAAGAAAAAAAATAACTCTCTGCAGTGCCAGGAATCAGCATAAAAGTCCAACTGTTGCCTACTCCAAACCTCCCACAACCTCAAGAGTACCTGAATGAGTCAAAAGCAATTTAAGTAAAAGTCAGAGTTTTATTGACAAACAACAGCACTTAAGTATAGAAGAGTCTAAGGTACTTTTACAAATGAGACACAGCTGGCCAAGTCACAAATGCTTTGTGACAAAGCACTAAGTAGAACAACACTTAAACACTTTTAAGAAAAAAACAGAAAAGAAAAATAATAATAATTAAAAAAAAAAAAAAAAGACATGGCCACACAGGAGCTCTGAATCCCTTTAATTTACAACTGTGGGGTTCCTGGAGGGTAAGTCACATTTTAAAAAATGTAACTTGAAGAGTAATTCAGGCAGCATTGCCCTCGTGAGACCCCACCTGGGATACTGCATCCAGCTCTGGAGCCCCCAACACAAAACAGATATGGAGCTGTTGGAGCGAGTCCAGAGGAGGGCTACCGAGATGGTCAGAGGGTTGGAACACCTTTCCTATGAGGACAGGCTGAGACAGTTGGGCTTGTTCAGCCTGGAAAAGAGAAGGCTCTGGGAAGACCTCTTAGTGGCCTTCCAGTACCTGAAGGGGGCCTACAAGAAGGCCGAGGAGGGACTTTGTGCCAGGGCCTGCAGTGACAGGACGAGGGGTAATGGTTGGAAGCTGGGAGAAGGCAGGTTTAGACTATATACAAGGAAGAAGTTCTTCACCCTGAAGTGGTGAGACACTGCAACAGGTTGCCTAAAGAAGCTGTGTATGCTCCATCTCTGGAAGTGTTCAAGGCCAGGCTGGATGAAGCCTTGAGCAACCTGGTCTAGTGGGAGGTGTCCCTGCCATGGCAGGGGTGTTGAAACTAGATGATCTTTGAGGTCCCTTCCAACCCAAACCATTCAATGATTCAATGAAGTACCTTTGAAATTTTTACTTCTAGTATGCATAATTTTGAGCTCATGTCAGTGTTGCTTCACTGACCGCAAACTGGTAATTTGATCCAGAAATACAGAATTATCTTCTAATTTGTGTTTATTTGAGCCATAAACCACTTAATCAGCATTAATGAAGTAAGGCACACATAGCATTTGGAAATGTTCCCCATGACAGAGCTGGGGAAACTGAGGCAAAGAGCAATGACACCACTGTCACACATTAATTTCTGGTACAGCTGGAGGTCAAATCTGACAGCAAGTTCTCTAAGGTGCTCAGTATATCATGACTCAAATATCAAAATGCTGATGTTGGAACTAAATCAGAAGAAACATAATGGCAAATTTGGGATAATTTTCAGGGCAGATGCAAGCCCAAGTTAAGAGATTTAAATTGGCTGCCCTCCTATTTTTCTTGATGGATATTTTGCATGCTGAGGATGCCTGGATATGCCAGTAATAATTGTGAGACCATGTAATCCTATACTAAGCAACTGCATCTTTGAGTTAATCAAGAATGCGTAACAGTCTTCTGTCCTCAGCAAGGCATTTATCTACCAACCAAACTCTAGGCTAGACAAACAAAGGATATTTGATGGCAGTCATATGTTGGGCCTACAAAAATAAGCCCAAACTACAAATTTCACACAGCTGAGTATTTTTACAAGTGTTTTCAAAGGGCCTGACAACTTGCTCCTCCTAACAAAAATCCACTGCTGGCACTGAGAGTTTTACTGACTAACACTGTAACCACGCTGAAATCCACAATTAGATCTGCTTTAAACTGCTCTACAAAAGATATTTATCCCTTCCCATCTCTGTTCCACTTAGCCCTGAGGAAAGCTCACAACCTTTAATGGGCTTAAACCACAGCATCTGGGACTCACCTGTTCTCCAAGCCATTAGAACACCTGTCCCTTGAGACCATACTGACCACAACAGCCTAACAAAATGTCAAGAAAAAGTGTACCTTTCACCAGTTTTGGTTCCACTACTCATCCCATAGCTCACAGTCGAGACAGACTCAGTGACAGAAGTGGTGTTCTCTGTACAACAGCAGGAAAAACAAGATATATCAGGGCAGAAACTTCTTTTATCTCCTTTTCTCATACATTTTCAAACTATTTCCTGATAGCTACAACTGATTTTTACTCACCACACTGAAAAGCTGCAGGTCTCTGTCTAATTTCCAGCATGAGCTAACAAGCTGGGCAGGGATTTTCTCCAGGGGTTCAATCCCTCTGCAAAATTGCTGCACTGCAGCGAGGATGGTGTAAACATACTAGAAAGGGCTGTGAGAGGATGCCTTTGATAAAACTGCATTGAGAAGGCTGGATCATTCCAGGCCCTTGTGCAGACCTCAGACGAGGGCACGCTGTCATGGACATTTCAGTGAAAGGAAGAAGTGGTGATAGAGCTCAGCTTGCAACAATCATTCTGGCAGACATAAGGAGTCTGGGAAGTCTGCTATGACTGACAGCATAATTTAAATGACCCAATTTCCACCAGGAAACATTTTAGTTTGTAAAGTAGAACAGATTCCAAAGGTTGCAAAGGTAGCTTAAAACTAGCTTTGCATCTTCCTCCCCCTACCCCTGAGGTTCTACCTTTAGTACTTTGCCTTTTAAGAGCTGAGCTCTGGACTCCAGCTATACCCTCTAAACGCAACGGAGTGGCTTGCCCAGTTTTAACACACTAAAACCAAAACTTGTTGCAAAAGCCAGCAACTCATTTATTGAAGGCTTCTTCTATAAACAAAGAAGAAAGACTGGCATCTTAGAAACAATCCAACCTCATAACTGTCCTGAACTTATAGAAGGGATCCAGATCAACTAGACTTCTCACATAAAACACCCTGGTAAATGCCAGCATACGGATGTCACAAATTTGGGACCACAAACAACTGCCAGATATATGTACAAATCTCAGTGGTTTTAAGCTGAGAAAGAGTGTGATCCCTACTCTGGATGAGCTACATCTTCACTAAACTGACACTTGAGACCACTGTGAAATACCAGTACACTGTATAGACAGTAACAGCTTGGTGACATCAATCAGAAGTACTTTTGCATAGAGCTCAACCCATCGATTTTGACTGAAATCAGAAGTCCTTAAGGCATTTAATCCTTTGACACATTCATATATGAAGGAGACTACTTACTGCTATTCTGCTCAAAGGAATTTGCTTCAACATCCATAGGGTGGGCGCACCACTTTCCAACTGCCATTACCTTGCATTCAGTCACAGTTTTCACTTGGTTAGCTGAAATACTCACTGCTCAAGCTGTCTGTTCTGCCACACTTTTCTGGCATCTATTGTTTCTACTGCAGAGATTGCCTAACAGTACACATGTACACCACTGTGCAGACAAGGATAACTACCCCTTGCTTTTTGAACTGATTGAGAATCTGATACAGCAGAACAAGTTTCTGTGATACCTGGGAAACTGAATCTGCATGCAGTCTTGTTAGCAATTTTAATATTACCATGTACCTACCAATTGGAACTACATGCTCAGATCTGAATCCCCCAGACATTGAGCACGGAATCCCTCTCAATTTATGTTGCATAAGGACATGCGGATAGGAACACTCACCTCCAGTGGCAGGTGAACCCACAGATGTTCTCACTGTACTTGAATTCCAGGTCTTCACTGAAAGAGCAGAAAAAAAGACAAAGGAAGGCTTTGCTACATTCTTAGCTTTAAGATGAAAGTTGAAAGAATAATCTGCAAATAATCTCTATCTCTTGCTGGCAATTGCATCTGGTCTCTCTCTAATTTCTGATCTCTATATATAGTCTGATCTGTAAGCATCGCTATCACTAAATGTATATGAAATACAGCTCAAAGATGAATGACTTCAATAGGAATGAAATAAGGGGTTTTTTTAAACTCAATTTAGATATAAATAAGATTCTGCAATCATTCTGACTTGTGTATATGTGTCAGTCTGCTGTCAGTCAGTCCTCCCCCCAAATGACTGTTGAATCCGTTTGACAAATATCTGTCTAGCCTCTCAAGGGGCCTCAGGTCTCAAAGCACTAAAAACTCCTGCATAGTTTATTAAAATAGCTGGACACATTGAAGAGATACAGTAACTGTGCTAGAAGTTAGGCTGCACTATGCACTCAACTATACTAGGCAGCAAAAATTCTCAGCAGATGTGACATCATAGCCTGAAGCTCCACCTAAGACCCAGAATATTCTAAATCAGTGTCCCACCATGGGATATGGAGCCGTAGAAGGGAGGTTTCATAATTACCACAGGACAAACCCCGTAGCACCAGTTTCTTGAAGTAAAGAAACGGGACACAGCTTCAGCAAACAAGTTACTTCTGTCTCTTTTACCTGACTGGTTGGAAGTTTTCACTGCCATTCCATTTTTGCTCTTGCTCTGTTCCAGCAGGCCAGCAGATGCATTAGTTGTTCCTGTTGAACTGATGGTCTCTCCTGAAAACTTCTCCGATATCCTGGTTACTGCAGTAACAGGAAGATGGGGCATCTGCAAGGTCACTGCAGGGGCATGGGCTTCAGGGGAAGAGTCTGACATCTGAAAAGAGGTCAGTTCACGGGAGACTTTTGCCTGACCTAGCGAATAAAAAGAAAAAGGAGAGAGGAAGTAAGTTTATTTGAAGATTTGTAACAAAGTTACTAACAAACCAATTTCCATGCAACAACTTTATTTTTCAATATTCTATTTTGTTCGGATTATTCCACCTAGTTCTCCCTGTGGGGCATTATACCATTTACAGCACGCGGCAGAAACAACTCTAGTGTAAGTGATCCTTGCAGCGATCATACCTGTCCTACACGAATCTCAGCAAGAACAACTTCTTCAGATCATTAATCCGCTATCATCTGCATTCGGTAAGCTACGCCTCTTCCTCTGTGCAGCCCCCGCCCCCAATCTCCTGCCATGGGTTAGAAGCCAGCATTCTTGCTCTTCTCATGGTTTTATGAAACGCTTCCTCAGTTTTCTCTAAAATGGAGAGAGTAAGTCCTTCCTCCACTGAAGGAGGATGGAAGCACACAGGTAATCTGCAAAATGTTTGGGGATGCAGGGCTACAATGGCATCCAGAATAGCAGGCCTTATTATCACTAGTGCTCCAAGATAATGTGACAGTAATAGTTTCTAATTTATGAAACACTATAGTGCAAGCTTAACAATAAACGTAAAATTTAAAAGTTAAACTCCTAAGTAGGAAATAAACTTAAATGGCATTAGTGCCACAGCACAATATCCATGCTGAAACCATAGCAGATTCCAATGCTTCCAACACGTGAGAGCTGCTCTGTGAATGCCAGGATCAGGTATTTTACAAGGAGTGCTACGTCATTTCATGCTCTGTTCCTACCTGATGAAGACTGACGCCCATTTTCAATGATTGAAGAACTAAAAACTCTTCTAAACTCAGGTTTGTGGTGGTCCTCCAGGTCTACACTCTGTCAGAACAGACAATAGACACAACAGCTAAATTTTAAACAGCAGCAAGATTTAGAAGACTATCGAGAAATACCTGCCAAGAACAGGTCTTCCTTGTGTTAGTGACCACAACACAAGGTGGGAACAGTTATCTAACCCCAAGAGCCAAAACTGCAAACCGAGCACTGGCAACGCAGGACTTGCATCAATATTTACATACTTGTCCTCACAGACCCCATGCACCTAGGGAGGGTCTTCCACTTCTGTTAGATAAAGGTATCACCATCCACTGTGAAGGTGATAATCAGGAGACTCCACGGAATAGTGGGGAGATTGATTGAGATTGCATAAACCCTTAATGCTCTGCAGGTTTTTTTTTCCTGTTTGCTACAGAAAAACAAAACCAAAAACATTCTGATAACATATTGTAACAGCATTACATAAAGCAAGTATGACCCTAGAACTTTACCGCTACATTATAATCTGCAACTTCTGTAAGGGTAGTTTTTTCCTGGGAAAAGCACCAATTTTCCCCATAATGTTTGCCAACATAATTCCAGAAAAATCAGCCAAGAATTTTTTTGGCTTTTTTTTTTTTGTGTGTGTGCGCACATGCAAAAAAAATCACAAGGACTCTGCGATTTAGCAGGAACTAGAGAAAGTAGAAACTGCTTCACAGACACACAATTACATCAATTAGAAAAGTGTAGCTTCCAAGAAGTAGCATATAGAAGCAGTAGAGTGAAATTCCTCAACACAAAGTTCAAGAAAAAGTTTTAATTGATTCCAGACAAGTATCTAACTACTAGATTGGCCAAAAAAATGATGAATAAAAAAAATTCTACCGTGCCATTATAAACGTAATTCAAAATTCTCATAAACTCAATCGAAACAAGTTCTGGGTTGTTTTGTTTTTAAAGACAGACAGAAAGACTGAAGATAGATACTGAAGAAGATTTTTACACTGCAGGTAAGTACAGAAACAACAGAACATAACAGGAAAGGAAAGAGGCAGGGCGTATGCATGTAATAACTTAATTTGTCTCTGCTTTTCCATACACAGGAAATATGAGGCAAACCAATGGTTTGATTTTACTTATTTATTCCATAGCTTCATCACAAATTATTAGAATAATTTATTTATAGGGTGTAAAACTACATCTCATGTAAGACACAGAAACCCTATGATCAATTCAAGATAAATCAACAGAAAGAGTTTCTTGGAACTTGTCTGCTGTTTACCATGCATCTGTTTACACTCATCCAAACTTAATTAAGAACACCAGATAACAACATTAACCACCTTTGAGATTTTTTAAAAGCATTCAATCTTGTCAGATGCTGCAGAGTTCACAGACTGTTTTAATATCTGTTACTTGAGATACTAGAACTTTTACTACCTCAAGTAGTCCAATCCCAGTCAACTCCTGGTAACTACAGTCTGAGATCTTGCTAAGAATTTGTTAACTAGTATTAGATTACAGTAAGGTAGCCTAAACACAATTTTGTCATAGACTATTCAGTTGTGGGCTTAGATTCTGATCCTCCTAGGTATTTAAGTGTCAACTTTCAACTGATTCCAACAGAACACAGGTGTACAGAGCAGAATTTGAGGTAAACGCCTACACTACTGAAGTTGAGAAATATCTCCCTCCTTAAGGTTGGGCCCTACATTCTCAGATCACAATAGGTATCCAGGCTTTTCAAGACTACAGCGTAATTTGGAGAAACCATTAAAGTGTGGTAAAACTCCATTAATCTGACTTCAAGATGAGGACCTACTGCCTTGTAAGGAAGCATCTTACAAAGATGAATTACAATAAAACACAGAAAGGAATGGCAGGAAGACATTGAGATACCATGAACTGTCTTTAAGGCTCAGCTTGGATGGTGTATTTTATTATATTGGGGTTTACACTATTTTTTTAACCAAAAAAATTCAGATTCTCAGGTCAATTTTTTTCATGCTAGGTGACGAAAAGAGATAGCATCACCTGAATATGATTTTCAAACCAAACAATACAAAATTCTCCAGAAAAGGACTGGAGACTTTCCAAAAATGTGGAAGATGTACTCTCAGAAAAGACGACTTTTAAAGGTTTCTCAGCCAGGAGCTTTCATTTAATTCTCTTGCCAAGTTTTCAATGATCTTCCTGGGGTTATATAGGCACTTATGTGCTCTGCTAGATAAGAGTGCAGATGTTATACGATGAGCCAAGACATTCCTTAGTCTGTTTACCATGAAAATGCACAAGAGGCTGCTTTTTTTTTTTTTAATTTATTATTTTTTAAAAGCAACCACCACTCAAACAAGCAAAGACGCACAACACCATGTTCTAGCACAATGTTGGTTAATAAGACTGACAAATTTCCACTGGTGCCCAACGAAGGCTGCAGGTGCACCTAAGATAGCTGGGAGTTAGAATGTCCATTCCACAACTAGGTTAGCCTGCCTTAAGACACACTGCAAGTGCTACAAATCAAACCCGTAATGAAGTTTAGTGTATCAATCTGAACAAGGAGAACTTTTCCTTCATTTTAACTTTCCTCTATCTTTCTTATTTAAAAAGAAAGGAACATAAACTAGATTGGGGAATTGGGAACCCTCATAATTCTCACTCTTTCCCAATATCTAAAACTTTCTTACAAGCGGAAGCATTACAATTCAGGTATCTAGGCTCCACTGATTTTTGTGGGACCTCTTGCATTTGGCGGCCTCATTACAGACAGGTTATCAGAAGAAGTCACATCCAACAAAGCCGCACTCTTTAGATAGTTACTCAGCTTAGGCCCAAAAGGAGTGACAAGTTCTTTTGCAAAGCTAGTCTCCAAACTTCTTTCACAACAGATCACCAGAAGAACAGCTTCTTTAAAATAACATTTGTCTCTCCAATAATCAAAAATATTTTTCATTTTTATACCATCTGCTACCCCACAAAGAATGCTTCCATTCCACACAGTCTGACTTACTGCTGCTAAACTGGATTTGTGTCCTTATATGCAGATCTTTTAATTTGAGATAATAAAATTATTTTAAAACTTTTATACTTGTCAAGAAGGAGGCACTATGCACTAATAAATTCAGTTATGACTAGCTGCCAGGATTAACCTAAGAAAAGCACACAAAATATTAATTATACAAACCACGCAGAATCAGGGGTTCAGAACTTTTAATGCTGTATTTAATGGAACTGAGATCCCAGTCAACAATTATTGTCCATATCTAGAACTGAAATGTAAAGCACAGCTAATGCAGCTCCCTAGAACGTACCTGTGGTATATAGAATTGTTTATCCATTCATGTCAGCCATTATGACCTGAATATGTCAAATGCTGATATAGACTATAAACACGAACCTACTTTACAAGCTTTGGGGGTGAGCAAAACAGTCAAATGAGGTGGTCATTCCAAAGATCATGTAGCATCCTACACACTGAACTGGTTTCTTAACGCAGTAACAGGTGCCGCATCAATTTATTTTATGCAAACCTGATTACGTTTTGGCTAACAATGCTCAGGAAGAAACTTGATTCCACGCTCGAGGACAGGGAAGCCCCATGTGCTGATGAAACACTGGGAGGATCTGTGATCAGATTCTACCATGCATTTAGTGGTGTCAGGCTAAAGTACTTCAAAATCCACTTTGTTTGGAGAGGGCAGCATTCTGACAAGTGTGTAACACTACTTCCTCTGTCAATGCTGGCTACACAGATTGTAAACATCGGGGGACACAGATACCTATATCCGTGCTTAATAATGAGAAGCACCCATTTGTACAACTCAGGTTACAACAACATGATGAGGAACTGGTTAAAGAAAAGAAAGTTAACGCTAATGTTTTGCATGTCTTACTCAGGCTTACTCTTAGAACTAATCTCTCAGTAGCTCAGAAGTCTCCATGTCATGTAGGGTGATAATACTTTCCATAGTCACAGGGCTGCCAGAATTCCTCCTTCACTGCAAAGATGTTGGACCTTGGGGATCCACAACCGGAAGCTGCTATCAAACTGGCAAATATCATAACCCAGTAATGAAAATCACACACATTCAGAAAAGAGTAAGCACCAGATCATGAGATCAGAAAGAAAAACAATTTTTATTTCCTCTCTGAGACTCTGAAGTGCACATGTGTTATCTCGTCAAGCTTTTGCCTGCAACAAGGTCAAATTGTGGAAGAATGACAGAAAAATGAGATTACTCTCTCTCAAATGAGGCATCAGTCATCCAAAGCCTTTCATAAAAGCACCAATTATCAAAAGGGTTACAATAAAAATAATTGGATCTAGAAATGCTGTTTATCTGTGAGAAGTACCTCCCTCTCTTGTTACATACTGGATGAAACTGATGCTTCACTTCGGTGAACAGCAAAAGCACCACTGACTTCTGCAAGGCAAGATTTGACGCTGTTCCTTTCATAGAAAGAGATCACTGATGCATCAGAAATGGGGAATGATGAAATGTCTGAGGAAATGCAAACAAGGCTCCTAGACACCAGCAAGAACTGCACCACACTTACCCCTTAATTCTTCTATTAGAAAGCCATTGTCCCTCAGAAAACACCAGAATTCTCTATCTGTAACTGACCCTGCAGCTTGAAGAAAAAGCCTTGAACACCACGAGCTTATTAGGAAAGCTTTTGCAGATGAAGTAATCACTGAAAAACAACAGTAGAAGCAGTTTTCACAGAACCTTTTTTGAAGCAACACTGGATAAAAGTGGACAGCAGGGAACAATTCTACCTTGGCAGTTTCAGCAGGTGCCCACAGCTACGTCACACTGAATTAAAACAAAACAAACCACACAACAAAAAATAATCCAGATAAGTATGAAGGCAAGCTTGGAATGAATGCCACCCTTCCAAAAGGACACTTGCAGGAAGTGCAAGAGAACAGTAAGAAGGAAATGGAACTACCAGATTTCCTTTATTATAGGAAGTTGAAGAGTCGAGATGGTTTAGAATCATAGTATACAACGCCAGGTGATTGCTGGAACAGTTAATCTCCCTGCCTGTATACCCTAGGTCATTATGTCTCATGCAGTTACTCCAAGGCTGACTGTTGGGTGCCATCAGGTCACCACAGAGAGACACCAACGAGTAATATTTGTTTAGATCTTCCCATGTGGTCATAACCTACTACTCATCTCTCTGCTGTCCTGACCACTGCGGGCAGGTTCTCTGCAGCAGTCTGTCCAGCAGACTGTCCACATTGTACAGAAACTCTTCTGACAGCATAAAAATAGAACACCCTTACGGTATTTTTAGTCTTTCCTGTTTGCTCAACCACAAACACCACGGAAAGATCATAAGTGATAAAGCTCCTGACAAAATGCAAGATCTGACCAACAAAAAAGGTCAAAATCTTCCTTTCTAATAATCACAGGCAGGTAGGAGAGAGACCTCAGTGACTGCAAAGGATGACAAACAGCAACAAACTGCTCAGTGAGGGATAAATCCTCAGTAGTGCAGCTATGGCTCCAGGATCCTACTTTAAAGTTAATTCTTTGAACACCCTATTTTCCACCTTTGCAGAAGCAGCTGTCAGATTCTGGCTTGGTTAGAGTGCCAAATTAAAGTTCGGTATCAAAATATCAGAAAGGTTCACCTGCAAATCACAGTGGCTAATAGCCATTTAAAATTACATCTAAATCAGCACTTAAACTGTGGTATACCAGATTCAAGGACAGCAGAGCAGAGACTGACTGAAGATTAGAATTAAAAGCTTTGTGTCCTTACTTCTGAGCTATGTTTGGAACTCCCTGGCTTTACTTTTTTCAATCAAATTACCTTGAAAAATAATCTAGCAATATTAGAAAATAATGGTTCAAACACTGAAGATGCTCGGACTCTCCAGTATCCAATCTGCAAGACAGTCTTAACTCTTACCCCAAGTATTTTGCTAGAAAAGTTGAAAGCAACAGAACCCAGCGTTTTGTTGGGGTAAACACTGCATTGACCACACAGTAAAAAAAGAACTCAACCAATAAATCTTTTTAAGAGCAAAATAGCATATCTTGATTCGCTGCTATTTCCAGGTCAGTATTATTGGTTCCTCATATCTCATACTTATTACTAAGGCTAGTAAGTGTCACTAATTTTATCACAGGTACTCGTTTATCTGAAAACATACACATACGGTACCCTGTTTCAAGTGCTTTGGTCACATAACCAGAAATCACAAGCAACTGAGGGAACACTTTCTTCATTATAGAGAATCTGGGTGACTAGACCAAGGCTTGCTCTTTAGCCATTTGAGCACAGCCACCTCAGAGCCTTACCCACAAAATCATGTTTTCACTGCATGTATTTGGTGTGTGTAGATCTAGCTGCGTCTCCCGTAGTTCTCAGTACTGAAATTCCTTCTCGGTCAGCTATGCTAACTTGGGAAGTTGTGCAACTGTCCAGGGAAAATTGTTGCAAGGGCACTGAAGAACTACCATTACTCAAATGATCTTCCCTGAACCCTTAAAGCAAAGCGGGAAGGCTCCAATTCAAACAAAAGCACACTCTGTGCTTTAGCACAGACCAATACCTGAAGCTAGATATTGCCATAACCTCAATGCAAGACTTTTCCCAGAACGTGAAGTACACACTACAATGTAGGCAGTGGTGATGGAACAGGTGAGATGGTGTGAGGGACCACACCCCCTTGTCCCTTCCATGTCACTTGGCTCACTTCTGCTCCTTGCAATACAAACAAGCGTGGATGGCTCCATGAAACAAAAAGCAACGGATCTGAAAGCTGCATGTGTACTGAACACCTTTGTCACATGGGGGAAAAGGCAGCAGTTGCCACCACTATGTTGGAACAATGCATCAAGCAGCAGCTTTACCTTTTCACTCGCCCAGCTGTAGGAAGCCCTATGCCCCCATTCTTGAATCAGCAGGAATGAAAAGGGTTGGAATACAATACAGACTCTGTTCGCTCCCACCAATTTAAGTGACTGAATTTCATTTTCAAGCTTTTCTTTTCCAGCTCCAAAGCCTCGACAGACTACAGACCAGCTTTTCATGCTCCAACAGTCTTAAAGACACCCTAACACATGGCTTACTGAAGATTACATGAAATAGGCCATCATCTGTGAAAAGCAAGTCTCCAGTACTGCAGTTTTATGCGACTAAATCATGTGTACTGCCTGGCTGCCACCTCCTGGTGTCAAGGATTGTACAGGAGCTCCCAATTCTTTCCATAGAGCTGGACACATAGAAAAAGTATTACACAAAACATCTCGGTTCCAGATGAGCTTTCCACTAACTAGGGTTTCCATATACTGAGTAACAAGGCTGGGGGGAACGTGCGTGTTTGTGGTAGTTTAGGTCATGGAAACCATGACAACTTGCATGAGGCCCACCTCTCGGGGATGAGCTGCAGCAGTGCAGGTCAGTGGTTGTGCAACAAAACAGTCTCACTGCAGGATACTAAATCACTGTCTTAGGAAAACATGTTACTCCCTGCTATATGCTGAGCTGTTCTCCTTTGTGAGCTTGCCAGCTGCCAAACAGCATTGCTGGCACACAGATCCCCGTGAATCGAGTCCAGAAAGGATACACAGATATTCGCATACATATGTATGTTGATAGCTGAGACAGCTGCCGCTTCTCTTCTTACTTCTAACCACACTGAACTGATAGGTTGCTACCACTCTAACCAAGATCCCTGTTTGACCAAGCAGTGCTACAATCAGGAACAGCTCCAGGTGGTATCAGGGCCAAGACCATTTATCACAGCACCTCCCAAAAGCCCGTTGACCCTGCACTGCAAAAAACGAGCCCCGTGTCCCTAAACGCTCCCCCATGCCAGCGCAGCGCCTGGCAACACCCGCGAAACACCCGCTCACGCTCCCTCTCGGCCCTCCCTCCCGCCGCCTCCCTGGCCGCGGCCAGCACTTACGTGGCTCCAGCCAGTGACCGTTAGCTTGGCATGGCTGGAGAACCCGCCGCCGGCCGAACTCTGCGCCGAAGAGCTCCCCGCCGCCTCATCCGCCCACTCTTGCGGCAGCCCCGCCGACCGGCCGAGGGCCTCCACCTGCCGGGACAGGCGCTCCAGCTGCGCCCGCAGGCGCCGGTTCTCCTGCTGCAGCTCGGAGACGGAGCGCGCCAGGGGGCTGGCGAGGCGCAGCACCTCCTCTACCTGCCGGCCCACCCCTTGCTTGAACACCTGGATGTCGCCGTGGATCTCCCGGACTGTGCCCCGCAGCGTGTCCTCGTAGCGGCCCAGGGCCTCACAGACAGTCTGCGCCTCCCGGCTGTGCGCATCCTCCATCTCGCCGGCCGCGGCCTCCGCGGGCCGCAGGCTGCGCGGCGCGGCCCGTCGGGCGGCTCAGGAGCCGCTAGCGGCGGACGCCCGGCCGCCTCCCCTCCCGCCGCCGTCTCTCCCCCTCGCGGCGGGCGCCCTCTGCCACCCGGCGGCTCTAAGCCCGGCCCCCGCGCTGGCCGGCCCCCATTGCCGGCGGACCACGGCCCGCGCTCTCGGTGCGAAGGGGGGGGGGGGGGGGGGGGGGCACAGACGGCGCACGCGCGAGAGCGGAGCGCCTGTGCTCCTTCTGCGGAGGAGGTGTAATTTCAGGAGGCAACGGCGTAAGAGGGCGGGAGTAGGGGCGGTGGCACGGGCTTGCTCACAGCTGCCCGGGGCTGAGAGGGCCGGGCGCGGTGGGCTGCGGGCGGGGCCGCGGGAGGGGGACGGCCTGAAGCGGGTCGCCGCGCCAGTGCGGGGAAGGGAGAGGAAGGAGTCGGAGATGGGTGTCGGGGAGGAACGGGAAAGAGAGAGTGAGGAGAGGAGAGGTGAGTGTTTGCTGTTTCTAGGGTTGCTTACGTGACAATGCCAAAGCAAGCACAGCTTATCTTTTCCGGGGGGAGCGCTGAGGCAAAGGGAGAGGAGAGTGATTCTGGCAGAACGGAGACAGAAATGCACACGCAGGCACCTTTAGACATGCAAGTTGAAGGCTGACGTGTCCCTTCACGCATACAAACTTGGACCCACACCCACCATGCTCACCCATATGCTGAAGAGTTTCCCCCTGTGGGCTGCAATTTGATGGGCATTAATACTAAGCTGCCAAAGCACTCAGCAGATCCAGTGTGTGTGCATAGAGGATGAGATACACATTTCTGTCAAATTAGCCAGAGTCACAATGGGTTATTCTTTATTGCCTAGTGCAGTGCCAGGCAGTACCTCGTGCATAAAGCCTCATAGGAAAAGGAAATCTGGAATATATTTTAAGCAAATTTACACCATCAGTTAGTCTATATGTGTTCAGCACTTTACGTTCAGCGCTTTTTGGCACCATACAGGATTTACCATGTTACAGAATCATTGCCTCTTTCTGTCAGGAACACTGCATTCACAGGCAAAACTCATTGACTTACACACATGTTTACAAGCATGCCTAGACTCCTGGATGTTTGCCAGAACACTACAGAGATAAACCCTGCAGGTCTGTGTCAGAACCCTCCAGCAGTGAAGCAGGACAAAGATGCACACTGTCATTTAAAGCTTTTTGCATTTGATAATTTTTGTATGTAGAAGCTTACGCTCCTCTGTGGACATGGGTATGTGTGTGTATTTGTATGTAATAACCCGTTTATCTAAGCTACCGATAACTTTACATACCAACTTATCCCTTCCTTTTTTCCAGTACCACTGTAATCCTTGCTTTTCCTTGCTCTCCCCTTCTCTTACCTCGAGCTCTTTTGTGGGATCTATTTTACAGCATTGAAACACTGCTGTAGAAAAATGCCAATGTCTTACAAGATAATGAGTGCTTTCTTACAAAAAAGAGTCATCATTTAACAGTGGTCAACAATCGTTCTCTTAATAGCTGAGCCTGTAAATCTAGAATGAGCAGAGAAAGCTGGAGACATTCTGCCTTGACTTTTAACCCCATCTCCAGGTTGCAGAGTGTTTAAGTCAGGATGTGTAAAACCCTACAGCAAAAGTAACGGAAGTCAATACCACTTGCTCATAGGTAATTTCTTAACATATACAACCCTACCTCATAATAATATATATGTGTGTGTATATGTGAATATTAAAGTTCACAGCTCACAGCTATCAGCTAATGCTACTAATACTGTAAATCTTTGGAAAATATTCCTCCTCCTATGGTAAAGATTTCCATTTTTATAATATTTTTAATTACTAAGGAAAGCTTATATTTTTTCACAGAATATTAATTTAGTTGAAAGTTCAGTTTTCTGACAAAAAGTGTTTCGAAAGAAAAGTTTCAACCCACTCTCAGCAGGATCTATCAGAGCAAAGAAAATCAAACTCTTTTGTTGTTTCCAGACTCAGCAACCACAGGATAATCATAAAAGCCTAGTATATTTAAAACTGCCTCTCATTCATGCATTTAGAACAATTTACAGTACAAGTTAGGATACAAACAATTCAGATACTTCCTAACCTCGCAGCAAATTTAAGTGCAACTTTCACTCTCTCTGTCTGTCTGCACTGCCACAGATGAGGAATTGGCTTCATACTTCAGTACTCTAAAACCACACCCCCCTTTCTGTTCCTGTTTGAAATCTCCTGCTTTTGAGCTCTTGCAGCTGGACAAAGCATGGGAATACATTAGTCTTCAAAAGCCTCTCAAAACAGATAGTATTGTAAGTAAATACCATAAGTGAAACCCAAACCAAATGATATGATTCAAAGATGGAAAGATGACACACAGATTCTCAGAGCTTAATTTTACCTGAGAGGTTTTGATGCCCAAGGCACACTAGGCATTTGATGTTCAGCTGTCCTTCCCTCTTTCTGTCTCAGTATCTGGTGCTCTTTTTCAGCAAGAAAGAGGTCCCAGTTAGCATGCCTTCAGACATGATTTAGAACCTTAAAGAACACAAAGTTCCAGCTAAATTAGCTGGTAACACGGCTTGGCTGGATGTCATGGGGAGGATGAATAAGTGGTTACATCCAGGGTTTCCAGAGGAAGGATAGCCTGACTGAAGATATTTGGCATGTGGGAAACCTAGACAAGAACTACAAAATCCTCAAAACCTCATTTGGCAAAATCTCCTGGCAGGATAAGAGGAAACACCCAGGAAAACCTGACTTATGATAACCCTGTCAATATTCTGTTAGCAATGGTCCAAATACAACAGCCTACAGTAATGTGATAGTTTGAACAATTTGTGTAGCAGTATCACATGTTTCTTGTAAGGGCCTTATGGCATTTCTACAGTATCTAATCTACCCTACAAGCAAACCAGCATCCATGGAACATACTACATTCCATAGCCCCTCTCTCAAATAGCTAGTTTAGCCCTCTTAAGGCAAGGTTCTGCTTGGAAAACTGTCATTGAAAAATGGTATGGCCAGGCACCAAACTAAGAAAAGAACAAAAATGTTTCAGTCCAGAACAAAATATGCTCAATTTATGTATAGAGGAGTCTTGAGTTTTTCTTTAGATAAATGCCAGTCCAACATGCTCACCACAGGCTCCCATAAACAAGTTTGAGTTCTTTCCATCTAGTGCCCCACCAGGAGTGATAATGTACAACAGGCTACAAGATGCCCATTTTGCCTTCTCTGTAAGTCCACTGCCTTCCCTGGTCCTGGACAGGAACTATGGATTAGAGCATTATGAGTGACTCGTGCAAGTATTAACAATCCTTTTGAAAACCGATCTGCGCCCAGTAGAACAGCTAGGGTATACAACAGTTGCATGATCATTTTTCCAGCATTGCCCAGGGAAGTTCATTGTATTTGCATTTCTAAGCAGAGAATAGAAACGCTTCCACAAGTCTATTAAGATTCCTGATAAGATGGTAAAAGGAAAAGCAAAGAAAGAAGTCTGTCTTATTTGATGGGGACAGGAAATAACACCATATTACATAACCTATTAAATGTTCCAAGCTTTACTTCACACTAAAGCTCAATGCCAATGGTTTTATATATGTGTGTGTGTGTTTTTGTAAAAACCTGTGTAGCTGTTCTGGCAGATCTGCACTGATCCATTGCCATAATTTTTTTTTCCCAGTGGTTCAAATCTCTGACACCAACCCAGTGCTCTAGTACAAAAATACTAGAGTACAATAGTTCAATTTCTAGTGCTAAGGTCTAAATTGTTTTCCCTGTGGTTTGAGAGTGAAAATTTGGCACATCAAACAGGCCACAAGATCATCCAAATTAAACTTCATCCAAACAATTGAACCCACTCCTGTAAACACAGTAAGCAAATTTATATCCAAGCATTTGGCTTTACATTGTTTCGAATTATTTGCTAGCATATATGGAACGTGATAAAACAGGTGATTACTCAATCACTGGCATAAAATGCACCACAAATAAATATAAGCTAATATTAGTTGGCAAGTTCTGAATGATCCAGAGGTTCCCTTTAACATGCGCATTTGAGCTTCAGATTTGGGAAAGAAAAAGTTTTCTTTTAGTCTTGAGTGTTCACGGATTACGTCCACTGCATAGTAAACTGCTTTTCATGGTATTTTAATAGCACTGTGGTGTTAAAAATACGCGCGTAACTATAGTATCATTTTGCCAGAATGCATTTAAAGAGTATGCTGAAAGATGTATTTCAATGGCAAATGGTGACAGAACAAGAATATATTGGGGGTGCTTTCTTTGGAGATTTAATGGGTCACTTCTTAAATATACATGAAGTGGTAAAGCCGCAAAGGACCGGCTACATTGAATGAGGGTCTCACTCCAAAATCACTGAGGGAATTTTTTAACACTTTGGATCTGATCTAAATGTTCACTTGGTGTAAACATCTGGAAGATGTTTACTTTCTACAGTTACAGCCCAGGCCAACCGAGGAGAGAGGAGTGATGGCCTGTAGTGAGTTATGTGCTCAGCATTGTTGCCCAAAGGCCAGCGTAGTTGAAGGGACACCGGCCTAACTGCATCTGTGCTGAGGAGTAGCCAGAGAAGGCGTGCCGTTTAAGTAGGTCTTTAATTTGAAGGAGCCCAACTGAAAGGCATCCTGTCTCTGGATGCAGCCATTGACTGTTCCCTGCTGCAAGGCATTGGCATACACATGCATGGCCCTGTTACACAGTCTGACGCATGGCTTCTCATAGGATAGGACCCAGAAATGCTTGAGCTGCCTGCCTTTTCTCAAAGGGGCTCTACGCACACAGATGCTAGCATACCTCCATGGAGCTCCCCCTAAGAAGTCTGTGGCAATGCTGCATACAGCAATTGCCTGTGATTTTCTCGTGGTTCTTCCCTTTAGTTGCAAAAGGATTTGAGCAAAGCTAGTTTGTTCCTTCCAGCATGGGCCACGTTCTCTGTGCAGGTGCACCACTGTAATTAAAACTGGAGTAACTCTAATGACTCCCATTTACTCAGGTTACTGCAAGCTGGTCCTGAGATGAAGCATAGATCTTGCTGCCTCCTCCTCCTAACATAATTGTTAAGGACATAAACTACAACTGCGTTCACTGTGACTACTGAACTAGAGGGTAAACAGGCTTAGCACAGTAATATAGAGGATTTAAAGTCATGGGTTCTTATGCCTGTTAACAGTCTAGTTCCAAAGATCTGATCCAGGTTCTGTTTATCTGTGGTGTAAATCTAGACTAATTCGATGTGCTCAGTGGAATTGTGGCTGTATAAAGCTGAATGAGAAGAGAATCAGCATGTAGGTATCAAACGTGGTGGACAGATGTCCCCTTCAGGATTCTTCTGTTTCAGTGGTAGGGGATATCACCTCCAGCTTTTCTTCAGTCACCTGCAACAATCTGGCAAACTCGACTGCAGAAAAAGCAGTCTTTCTGCTACCTAGGAGAGATATTCTACCGTTATACTTCAACCCTGTGTGAAGAAGGGACATCCGTTCATTGCTTGAAAATAGGACTTGGAGGCAGCTCCTCAGTAAAATTTAAGCCAAATATAGTTTCTGCCCTTCTGAAATATTTTGAAGGGAAGGAAAGAAGCGGAGGACTGTCATACTAAGAACTTCTACCTTCATGTTTTTATAAAACTCGTGGGTCACTGCCCTTGTTTTTCACCTGGACAGCTGCATCTAAAGGCCTGTAAGGCTCGAGAGATTAAATGCATTGCAAGTATAAGAGCGGAAAGACACCTAAAGACAGCATAACCTGGATTCCATCTTTCAGTTTTTAAGAAATGCTGAATTTTGGTAATGACATTACATAAGGTAAATTAGGAGTTATTTTTTGGTATCCATCCAAACCTTCCTGGGTAAGATGTGATTTGACCTAAAGAGGAGACAGGCTCAAGAAGAAAACCAGACATGCAAAATTGTTTGGCTGTTCTTGCTTGCTCTGATAAATACCACGGCCGGAGCTAGGGTAGCTTCTCTGAAAAGATGACTGTATTTATCATGCTATCAGATGTTTACTAAAAAGAATTATGCTCTTACTCAGTGGTATTGTAATAGAGGACATAAATTAACACAGTGTTTTGGAACTATGCATATTTTTTTCAGCCAAACATTTGGCCTGCGGCCCAGATAACAATGAGGTTTAGGGCAAAGCTGTGCACTCTGAGTAACCCATGGGATCAACAGCTCCCTTTCCCAACACACATTTTATTTTTACCTTTCCATTCTGTCTCTTCCTTCCCAATTGGAAAAGCAAAATTGAGACAGTAATGAAAACAATGAGACACAATACATTGATTCAAGGATTCCAAGTGCTCCTTGCCCATATACATCTTCCGTGTCCTTTTTGGTCATCAAAATGCCTTTGAATTAAGGAGGAACTTAGAGCAATGCTCTCAGGCAAGAGAAAGAGAGACCATGTGAGGTGGAAAGATGGGTCTGCAAGACAGGGACAACTTGGAAAGCCATACTCTAAGACTGCAAAACCTCTTTCTTCAGTGAAAAGATACATACTGATCATTTCCTCATTGGTTACTGCCATCACACACAAGGCAACTCGCTTCTCCTGTTCCGGCGTAAAACTGGCCAGTTTTTTTTTCCTTCTCTTTTAGGGCTCAAACTGGCAAAGTGCATGTTAAGGTTCAAGGCCTTGAGAAACTCTGGAGCAACTGGAAAGTTCTCCTGGGTTATAGTATCATTTACTGATAGAGCTTTACCTCTGCTGATGCCCCTATTACTGTCCACAAAGTCAGACTCCTCTGCTTACGGATTTGTTAAGAGCAGTCTTCTAAAGGACACACTCCCTTGGCCTTTAGGGACCAGCATAAAACTCGCATACAGTGCCCGTGTTTTCAGGAGACTAAGACTCTGGCTGGTTGCCAACACAAGTGAGAAAAGGATAATGGATCTTATCCCTTTGAAGAACAGACACAATATAGCAGCCTTTCTCCTCCATCCCCTTTGAAGTACACGACAACACAGAGGAGACAATGAAAAAGACGGAAATTTAATGTGAATGCACCTAGGAGTAATCAAAAAAAGATCCTCTTCTGCAATTTGACCAGAAAAGCACACCCTTCTCGAAGGAAGGAACTCCCATCTAAAAGGAAGTTCATTCAGAGTGAGGGAGGTCATGAATGTGCAGCATACGGCATATGCTACACCTGTTCCTTATACAGACACTCATGGGGTTAAGAGAGATGATATGGTTGATCTAATCTAATGGTACACTGTGGCCAAGACGGAAAGCCAAGTCTCCTGTTACCATCCTCACTCCCACTGTTTGTGTCATGCCATTTCTGGGTTCATCAGAACACTTCATGAGGCAATTCAATCATTCAACCCAACAGAAAACCAGTCCAAGCAAAAAAGAAATGGATTTGCCCTCTTCTGGGCTAGTAAGCTCAGTCAGCAACGGACAGAGCAGGAAAGAACTGGTAGCACTGAGAGTGGCACTGAGAGTGGCGACTGGAAAGGAAGAAGACCACTCTCACTGGGCAGCAGTGTGTGGCTAGTCTGGTTCTTGGCATGCAGTAAGACTACCCTTGAATGGAATCAGTTCCTCAGTCTCACTCTTCACAAAGCATGCTGATTAATTAGTGCACAGCAAATTTGTATCATACCTTATTGCGCAGTAACTTCCAATGGCAGACATAGCTCTTCTCACGCTGGCAAAGCTTCATAAACCAATAGGGCAGCAGGGATCAATGCCAGCAGGGAAGCTGTCTCTGCTTTGACAGGGAAAAAAAAAAATCTAAGAAGAGATGCTTTCCTTCCAGAAAGGCAGTGAGACACAACTGCTGTATTCTCTCATAGGTACCCACTGGGGTGGAAAATGTTTTCCCTGTGGGAATGCTGCTTTCAGCAAGGTGTCAGAGAACAATGCTGTCACCAGCCCCAGCCACATATGATTTCCATGTCTCTTTCTATCTTTTCTTCTCACATAGTTACTTGTGCGCTTTATCTGGCTGGAGCAGGGCCATTTATCTCCTATGGTACATTGCTTCCCAGGTCAAGTCTGCCTCTCCCTTCCCCCTTCTCTCCTCAACAGCTTGAAAAACATACCTTAAATTCTGTAAAGTAATCGAAGGCCTTGTTCTCTGCCATCAAAAGAGTCTAAAGGGCTTGCTGTGAAAGATGCTGGACAGTTCTGGTACTGGCAACCTCCGTACTCCTGCCAGCCAAAATTCTGCTCGTGACGAGACTAAGACTATATCTCTCCACTACCGCTCTCTTCTGCCACTGCCAAAAGAGGAGTGAGAATAAAGCAGGATCCTCAGGGTCTCTGTACTGAAAGCAACTAAGGAGCAAAGAAGTGAGAATAGAAGCTGAAATGAAGGACTGAAGAGCACGCAGTAGGAGGAATGGATATGTGTGATTTGTGGTGTTGTATGAGCACCTGGAGTTTCAGTATGCCTGGGTCTATCCCATCTACACTCCACTTACTCTTAAACTGGGCTGTGAGAATAAATTTAGTGTTGCCTGCAGATGTGTAACCACTTCTCATACTGTACCTTTTCCGCTTGGCAAGAAAGCACTATCTCTAGCTAAAAGCTGAAAGTAAAGCTGTCTCTGTTTTTTGTGCACAGACTGACAGGTCAGTCTGTGTTGCTTCCCTCTGGTGAGGAAACTCCTGAGAGTATTGAGTCATTGGTTTCCTGCCATTGCTGGGGCAGAGCAGAAGCACAGTGTCTGACCTCAAAGAGGACTCAGTTCAGGGCTCCTACTTCTGCAACATTAATGACTGAATTTTGCAGATACTGACATTTCACCTCAGCAAATGGTAGACTGACAAGGACTGGCAAATAGGGAAGCTCAGAGAGGAGCCAACACATACCTGATTCCCACAGAGTCTGTTGTCTTCCTGCAAACAGATGACCTTCACAGACAGCCAGGTGGCAAGCACGTGGGAACACTTGGAATTTTTAGAGGAAAAATGTGGCAGGCTTTTTTTTGCAGCAGGTATTTGCTCATCCTCTTGCTGACTCTCCATTTCCCAATTACCTGCAAAATGCCTTCTTTTAGAGAAGACTCCCATAGAAAGGTTTACTGCACGAGTGTTTACTGTTTAAGAGTTTCAGTCCAGAGCAAGTATGTCACAAATTCTGTCCCTTCTGGCAATCGGCCCTTAGCAAAAGATTTCTCTAATGTTTAAACTGAATGGCGGCATGCGTGTGCATTTCGTACTGACAAGTAAGAGGTTACGACTGTCAGGGGCAGTTTGTTCATGAGCCAGCCAATTTTGTAGCAAGGATGCATTGGATCTGCGATGGAAGAACATTATGGTTTCTATTCCTCTGACAAACGTGCACGCTTCAAATGATGCCAGTCCTTCCTCAGCTTATCCTAGTGCTCACTGCAATTTATATGCCAAAACCATTGCTATTCCTCTCCCTGGCATCCCAGCTGGGAGAGCTCTGGGAAGGGAGAGAATCAATTTTCCTGGCAAGAAGTAGGTCACATGGCAGCATGTTTTGCCCATTTTTTCTCTGCCAAGCCCCATCCTAACATACCCTTGTCCTCTGCCGATTCTGATAGGCTGGTCTTTTTCCAGAGTGGACTGGGAAACTAGCTAAAAAAATAAAACAATCAACCAGCTTCTGCTCAATGCCAGATGCTGTGCTTTGTAAAAATGGCTCAGGTGAGATCCTGCTGGCCAAGTCAGTAGGAGATTTGCCAGTGGTGTACAGGATGCCACATCAGGCTTTTCCAGCAAGAAGCAGTCTTGGAATTTATTACAGAAAGTATCCTTTCATACTAACAACAACCACCCGCAAGATTTGGTTCCAAAGGAGTCCAAAATGCAGTGTACAGACTGGATGTAGAGGTGTAATGGATTAAGGATGGGAAATGTTTCTTTCGGATTCATTTTCAAGACAGCAGTTTTCCTATTTTTTATGCCAGGCCAGACACTTCAAAAACTACAGGCATAACTGCTTCATGCTGTAGCCTGAATCGCTTCAACCATTCTGTCAGAGACATCCTCCCTGCACTAGTAATTTTCATCCCTCCTCTACCTCAGTTCACCTATATGCAGAATACAGCTAATAACATCCCCTCAAGTAAAGCACCTTCCATTGACTGTCTTGCTGAATATCGTGGTCAGCTGTTTTGGTCGTGGACTATTTTTTACCCCATGAATTACTGGGCAGCATCCAGCATAACTGGGAACTCTCAGTACTCCTATAATAAAAGAAGTACTTGTAACACTGGCACCATTCATAAGGCAGCATGCCATCCTAACCACCAGCTTAACCCATCAGCTCTCGGCACATTCCCAGGTTTAGGCTTGGAATCTTGATGACTACGACAGACCACCAGGATACATGTCCAGCTGTTAGGATGTGCTTCTTTCCCCTTCCTCTGACAGGTACCAGGCTACCAGAGTCTAAGCAGCAACCTGCAAGATGGCTCAAGGCTTCCACTGGGAGACCATTTCCTATGCCAGCAAGCAGTGCCTGGCATCTTCCATGGCTCACTCCTGCTCACTGTCATTTGTATTCCAAAATTAAGCCTCAAAATTAATGAGGAGATTAAGTTAGAGAATAAGATTCAAAGTTCTAGGTTGCTGCAAACAAGACACCTTGGATTAATCAGCATACATGTTTAAAACAGATTATAATGACTGGTGGTGTCAAAGTGGAGCTGAAAAATACAGTTTATAAAAGCGCTGGATTAAGCAGGCAGCTTCATGGCATCAGGCAAAGCAGAGGGAATAACTGCATCACTGAAAAGCATACACGTCTGCTTAACTCTGACTCAAAAAGATGCATATGCCTGTGTCCAAATTTGCATCTGATTGGCTTTGTTCTTAAAAAAGATACTCGAGTGTTTTGCTGTACTTCAGCATGACACAAGAAACAGGCGTGCAGTACCAAAGCAAGCACAAGCCACATCAATGCACGTGCAAAAGACCAAAGGCTTTGCACTTATTGTGTGAAATATGATTATTACCAAAAGGCAAGTGCACATGCAAAAAGATTTCTAGTGCACTCAATGTGATTTGCCAGTGTGTCGCATGCTGATCAACACAGCACACTGCAGTCCTAATTCTGGAGTCCTTAAAATCAACTGTGCACTACAGCTGCATATGATAAGTGCTTCACTGTCGGATTTTCCTTACTTCAGATTTGTTCCTCTTTGGACATCTTTCTAAGTTGGTTTTATTTTATGAACTGTTTTAGTTGCTTGAGTCTCTTTTCATTCATGTTAGCAGACCAGTCAGAGCAGGGACTAGCAATGGGGCTCTGGTCTTCCCTATGACACTGACTTTCCAGCAATCATTGGGCAAGCTACTGAAACTCTGGGACTACTGAGGATTAAAGGCGCTTTATGCTCTCCTGCCAAAACTGGGGTGACAGGAAGTGGATGTGACTTCAGTTTGCTGTAAAGTTTCTTTTGCTTGTGAAAAGGGCATTTCTAGGTCTCCCTCTCTCCCTGCCTCCATTTATCCAGGTCCCTGTTGATTGTGGGAAGTGTGGTGGGTTTCCACTGGCGCTTTTGTTGTATTTTCTTCCTCTGGTTGAGGAAAGGAAGTGATGGAGCACCTTGGTGGGCACTCAACAGCCAGCCAAGGTCAACCCATGGCAGTTTGCTTCTACTGGGCTCTCTGTTCCTGTTTTTTCCTTCTTGCATGTTTCTTGTACCCCATCGCTTTTGAAAGTTTCTACCTCTCCGTTCCTGTCTTTTAACTTCTCACTTAAGTCTCTTGAACCCAGTCGCTTTTTAAATTTTCTTGCAACCTCTCTCTTGCTCTCCCCCTCCCTGACCTAATTTTAATTTCTTGCCTATGTTTCTCGTATCTTGTTGTTTTTCACATTTTTGCCTGCATCCCTTTACGCAGGTCCATATACCTATTCTTTTAATTCTTGTACCCTTTCACATTTAAAATATTCTTTCTGCTTTTCCCTCTGTCCATCTCCCTGTCTCTAGTTCTTAATTCTTCCCTCTGTGTCCTCTACCCAACCACTTCTTCAGTTTTGCTTCTTCCATCTGTCACCCTGCCCCCATGTGTTATTTCTTGCCTGTGTTTCCCGTACTCCATCGCTTTTTGAAATATTTGTTCTACATGTGTTTCTATTTGGCTCCCTGTTTCTATTTTTAATTTCTTGCCTATGTTTCTTTTCCCCTGTTGCTTTAGAATTTGTCCCTGGCCCTTGTTTTGCCTCTGTCTCGTCAGTCCCTTCTGCCTCACTCCCCATCTCTCCCATTTGTCTCTCAGTCCCTATTTTCTGGTGCAATCTCTCAGCTCTCCTCTCTACACCCTTGTCCCCCTCTCCATCCCTCTCTTGTTCATGGTGTCCCATTTTCTGGCTCCCTCTCCCAATTTCTTAATGCTTTCCCGTGTTTCTTGTGCCTCACTGCATTGCAATTTCTCTTTCTCATTTTCCCTCCCTCTGGCACCCTGTCCCTCCTTTTTTAATTCCTCTCTCTGTCCTGTATGCTCTCACTTAAAAAAAAAAAAAAATTCTTCCTCAATTTTCTTCTATCCACCTCCCCGACCCTATTTTTAAATTATTTCTGTTTCTTGTACCCTGTTGCTCTTAAAGATTTCTATCTACTTTTATCCCACATCCTGTCTTTATTTTTTAATTATGCCTTATCTTTCCTTACCACCATCCTTTTGAATTTTTCTTTCTCTGTCTCCATTTTTGTTGGCTGTCACTTTCTGTATTTTTATATCTTTCCCCTTTATTTCCCTAATCCCTATTGCTTACACTGTATTTTCTACATCTACTCTTTGCTTTTTGATATCTTAAGTTTTAACTTTTTCTTCATTGCCTTTGCTTTATAGATTTTTCTTTCTACTTCTCCATTACTATTTTTATTTTTTTCCCTTATTTCCTTAATCCCCATCACTTTTAAAAGTTTCTGTCTACAGACTTGCTTGTCTGTGTTTCACTGTCACGGTTTGGCTGGTCCAGAATCACAGCCCAGCAATGCTCAGCAGGCTGTTAGCAGTTTGAGTCAGCTACAGGTGTAGCCCGGACCATTGTGTCATGCTCAGTATAAAGCGGGAAGGTTTGCTGAGGAAGGGGATCTCCCGCGGGGCTCCTGCAGGGCTCTCTCCTTTCCCTGCTTCTCCTTGCTCCCGAGGACCCCTCTCCTGTCGATCGTGGCTGCTGCACGTTCATTTGGCCCAGTGTAACTTTGCATGCCTCTGTTGGTAGTGGTGCTGTCTCGTTAAACCCGATTTCACTTCGACCCGCAGGTCTCCTCCCCTTTTCTCGACGCCCCTCCCTGGCTAGTGAGGGGTCATCGGGGGACAGGGCAGCTGTTGCCGTGTAGCCCCGGACACGGGCTGGAGGGGCACGTTCGCTGCCTTTTCTGTCCATCGCCCCCGGATTTCCTCAGAGCCCGCGCTTCTTAAATGGGCTTTCTGCGCGTTTCAGTTCGCTTTGCGGCGCTCTGCTGCCACCATGCGGCCAAGGGCAGGTACTGCAGCCCCGACCCGCGCATGCGCGGTGTCGCTCGCTGTTTCCACGCTGCCGTTCGCCCGCAGCGGCCATGCGAGACCGCGGGGGCTGCCTGGCGCCGTCTGCTGCCTCCCGGTAAGGCAGCCCCGCTGCCGCTCCGCGGGCGCGGGGCCGGCGCTGCCGTTCTGCCCCTCGCCCTCTGCCCGTTCGCGCGCCGGCTCCGGCCCCTCCGGCGCGTCGGTGGTGGGCGGGGCAAGCGCGTGCCGGGCAAACGCGTGCCCGGCAGCAGCACGGCGGCGCGCCGGGGGAGGGCCGAGGCCACCGGTGAGGCGAGCGAGTCATCCCTTTCGGCGGGTGCGCGGGGTCTCCTGGTCGGCGGCGGCCCGGAGGTGCCGTCCCGCTCCCTTCTCCCGCCCCTGGTGCGCGTGCTTTGGCGCTGCCCAGCGGTGCTCCCGCCCGCCCAGGGGTGTGTCTTCCATGCTCCCCCCGCCCGGCAGGGGGCGCGCTTTGCCGCATCCCCCCGTCCTGGTGGGCGCGTGTTCCTGCATCCTGTCGCGCCGCCGGAAGCGTCACTTCCGCCTCTCTCCCCGCCCCTCCGGGGCGCGTGGCTTCCTGCACTCTCCGGTGCACCGCCCGGCAGTGCGAGTCGCGGCAGGAGCGGCGCGGTCACCGAACGTTGTGGGGCTGGGGCTGCGGCTGGGGCTCTTCTGGCTCGGGCTCCGCCGGGGGAGCGGGTGAGTGGGGAGCGGGCGATCGACCGGTGGGTCCCGGGGAAAGCCGTGAGGCGGGCGGCCAGGCCGGCGGGGCCCGTGTCGGAGGCGCGGAGCGGGGGGGGGCTGCGGGCGGAGCCGCGCCGTGTGGGAAGGAGCGGGGGGGAGCCGCGCCGTGGGGGGGAGGGTGGGGAGGGCGATGTCCCCGCAGGGCCGGAAGCCGGGCAGGCGCCTCTCGCGGCACGGCGGGAGCGGCGGTCCCGGGGCGCGGCGCTGCCGGGCTGCCCTGCCGGTGCGCCGGAGCGGGCCGGGCGGTGCTCGCCGGTGTCTGGGGCGGGGCGGCGGGGCCTGCTCGGTGCCGGGCAAAGGGGACGGAAAGGGGCCGGCTGGGGCTCCAGGGGGCCCTGCCCGGCCCCTCGGGCAGAACCTTGCTCGGTCTTCTCGCCGCTGGCCGGGCGACCTGACCAAGAGGTTCCTGTTCCGCCGCCTCTTCCCGGCGTCGCGTTCCGCGTCCCACGAGGGAGATCCCGCGCGGGCGGATGCGGTCGGTGCTTGGGCGATGGCCCACGTGGGGCTGGGGGAGCGCGGAGGGGCCAGGGCGAGTGGAAGGGCCCCGCCGCCCCTCCCCACCCAAGCCCGGGGCAGAGAAGCTGGGGACAAAACGCCGTTAATGGAGCACGATTCGTTCCCCGGGAGGTCTCTTGGGAGTCGAGAGTGTTTTTTTTTTTCCGGGCCGAGGAACAGACTTTCCTCCGTGGTAAGTGCAGAGCTGCCTGTTGCCGCCTTGAGAGTTTCTCTTCTCGTGGTTCACCCTGATTTTATGGGTGGGGTGGAGATGGCTTTTTATTTTTAGATGCCCGAGTACATTGTCAGTAACCTGTGGTGTGAGGACAGTGAACTCTTGAGCACCTAGATGCCGGTAGAAATGTAACCAAAGACGCAGGATGGACAGTGATGTTTAAACTTGGTTTATAGTCGATTTGGTTTTTTCATTAGAGTGTTGATGACTGCTTGTCCTGTGGTTCAGTCCACATGCTATTCCGTGGAGCCCTCAGTCTGGGACTTTTATGTGTTAAAAAAAAAAAAAGCTTGTCCTTCAAAAAAAAGAACTAGTCCTTCGTAGGACTGAGGTATAGACTTGGGGAGTCTCTTAAAGACGTGATCAGAATTAAAGCTGGATTTCACTTAACGTTGCTGCTGTTTGTCTTTGCTTTTGTTACTGTCCCCACCGCTCCGTCATGACTGGGAGCTCCGAATCATGCCCTTTTTTTTTTTTCCAATTTGTAATGCCTTTCTCCCCCCTGCCCCTCTCCTAGGACTGTAGCGTACAGACCCTTCATTTAAACGTTAGTTTGTTTCCTCACAATTGAGTTCTGATGATTGAAATCACAGAAATTACACCTGTCTGTCTTACAGATTCAGAGTATTTCTGAACATGTACCCTCACAGACAAATGCTGTGGGGATACGCATCTTCTGCACTTCATCCTCCAGCAGGACAATCCGCCAAGACGGGGACGAGCTGTGAAGGGGCAGTTTCTGCAAGGAGGCGGTTGACAAGGACAGGTGGGTCGCTGTACATTTTAAGGATAGTATTCGATTTGGGATGTCTAGGGTGAGGAAACCCTGGCTCTGTGTAGGCTTGAGAAAAGGTGCGTAGTTATCTGTGTCGATCTAAGGAAGGGAGTTCTGGTGAGACTGAAGCTGCCAATGAGTCAGAAGGAGGAAAAAAAAGAAAAAAAAAAAAAAAGGCAGAAAGCACCCAGTTTTCTATGAAAACCAAAATCTCTAGTGGCCTGTCTCAACAGCTGTACCAAAGATGATGCAAAATGCTTTTTCCTCCACTCGGTTGTAGTCATTGCAAACCTTCGCCGAAATAGGAAGCTTTTGATTCCTAGCCCGCTTTGTGCTAAAAGGTGGCTTGTTTTTTTTTTTTTTCCTCTCTCAGCAAACTATCAACTGGCATCATTTCACCATGGTGACCCTTTCTTCTGCCCTGGAGGTACAAGACTGGCCCAGAGGATCCCGAGTGGCCTGCAAGGACAAGGTACATCTGCCCCGTGCGTCTGCATTTTTCCCCAGGTACTTGTAGTACGGACTTTAAAGTGAACGTGAAGAACGTGCCAGCTCTCCTTCTCTAGTTTTGATAGGAAGTGCTTCAGCAGAAACACTCAAAATAAGATCTGTTCTGGAGCACGTTGTGCCTGTGTGAAGCGTACTCCCCTCCGTTTATTTGCTCTTCCTGAGAGCGTGCGTAGCTTTCTGTTTTGTGTGCTTGCTGAGAAACGATTCTGTGAGAATCGTGTGGTGCTGAAAGGGGAAAGAAACTGTGTGTCAGAGTTTGGATGTTCTGTGTTCCAGATAAAAGCTTTCTCCTTTTTCAGTCCTTAAGTGTTTAAAATATCTCATAGGGGTACGTGAAAACCTGACTGAGATACTGACATCTGTACTAAGAGCAATCAAGGTCGTGGGTTGGGTTTTTTTTTGTGTTGTGTTGTTTTGTTTTGTTGTTTGGGGTTTTTTTGCTTGTTTGGTGGTTTTTTTCCCCCCACCTCTCTCTGGCAAATCTTCCAGTCCTGTTTGGTAGCCTTAAGCATTGCAGAACTGGGTAGTTGATTTCTGCATTGTGTCGTCATCCCTGTCCGTCATCGTCCCGTCTGTGTGTGTGTCGTGTGTGTGTGTCCCCCCCCAAAGTAAAATAGTATGGGGATCTCTTATCTTACTAATTTTTTATAAGTTTCATTTCTGATAGGAAAAAAACCCAAACAGTTCATGTTGTGTAATATACAAATGAACTTGCCTTGTTTAAACTGTAACCGCCCGCGAGCTTCAGGGTACGATTGAAGAGGGTGTTTAAGCAATTCGGTATTTCTTCTATGTGTTTAAAAAGAGAGGCTGCTGAATGTTATGGGTGGTTTTCCCCATATTTGGAGGGAGCACTCCAAAGTACTTTATTTCTGTCTGGCTTTCGGTGGTGCATTTCCCTGGCCATTGGGTGGCATCTCTCCTGGGCGGTGCAGCTGCCCAGATGTCCCTCCTAATGGTGTAATGCACAAGAAACCCCCCAGTCGGATGGGAACGGTGTATTTTGGAGACAGGTGATTTAATGGTATCTGCTTGCAGCTGGGTGAGTGCAGTTAACGCAAACATCAAATCAAATACTTTGGTAGTGTAAGCGTTTTTGTTGGATGTACATGAACATCCACGTGCTTTTTCAGTATAAAGTGAACGACTGAGATTTGTTCTTTCTTTAAAGAACGTTTTAAACATGACTTTGTTATGTTTATTTAGAGTTTTACACTTCACTCTGCAGATTTATTGACTGAGCAAGCGAGACGTGCAGCAGCAGCGGCGGTGGCGCAAGGGCTGTAGCTGTTGTGGTGAGTCCGAGGATGGTACGAGGTCTTCATGCGGTCTCACGGGCGGGGGGGGGGGTGTGTATCTCCCCCCAGGGGTGCTGTGAGAAAGGGACGAGATGTTTTCCAGCACTATCAAGGGTGTTTGCTTTTATGCTGAGAATGCTTTCAAAATTGTATTGATGAGTCTTAGTATTGATTTTTTTTTTTAATTTTTTTTTAAGCGTACCGATGGCTCTGGCTTTGAACAGATGTGTTGTAGTTTGAGCTGACCTCCTTTAGCTCAACTGCTATCCTATCCCTCATTCTCACTGAATTCTTCTGCTTTCTCCTGTGTTACTTTTCTCATATGCTGAGACATAACTTGGGATTTTTGTTCTTGAGCTGCCGTGTTGTGTCTGGTGCTGCTCGGCAGCTCCCCCTGCCCAGGTTTGCCTGCCGGCCGTTCAGCGTGCTCGCCCGGCGGCGCCAGCCCTGCGGCCGGAGGCTCCTGGCTCTGTCTCGAGCGGGGACCTGCGGGTGCTGCAGCCGGGGCTGTCCGGTGGGGAGAGTCCGGGGCCCAGAGGGTCTCCTCCCCGCTGTTCTGCCCCCCCCCCCCCCCCCCCATCCCTGTCGTCCATTGTCCCGTCCCCAAATGATTCCCATGGAGATGTTGCCCCATGCGAGGTTTTTGCGGGACGTGCCCCCGAACCCCCTGCCCTCCGACCTTGTGCCCCCTCCGCCCCACCATGCTCGGCACCGCCCTCCCACCGCCCCTCGGGTGCCGCCTGCACCCCCCGACTTGCCCCTCGCCCCCAGCCCTCGCCCCCAGCCCAAGCTCAGACCCGCCCCTTCCCCGCTCCCGCCCCGCCGGGGGCGTGTCCTCCCGCCCCAGGGGTGCGGGGCCGGCGGGCGCTCGGCGCGCAACGCGCGGGGCTGCAGCGTCGGGGCCGCCCCGGGCACGCGCCGCCCGGCGGGCGCTGCTGCCGCGCGGCCAAAGCGCGGTCCCGCAGCGCGGCGGTCGCGCGCCGGGCGTGGCCCTTCCGGCGCGCCGGCGGCGGCTCGCGCATGCGCGGTGCGCGAGAGCAGCATGGCGGCGGGTGAGGGGCGAGGTCGGCGGTGAGGCGAGCGAGCTCCTTCGGCTGGTGCGGGAGTCTCTGCTGGCCGCTGGCCGCCGGGGGTGGCGGGACGGGAAGCCTCAAGGCCCGTGCTGCGGCGGGCAGCCCCGGGGAGCTCCCGGGAGCTGGTGGGAGGGAAGAGGGGAAGGAGGCGGACGCCCCTCCAGACGCCGGGTGCCTTCCCAACTCGCCAGAGCTCCCCTTGAGCCTTCCCCGGCCCCGCTGGCCCCGCGCAGCTGCCTCCAGCTCCAGCACCTCCCCTGCAGCCTGTCTCCCCAGGTCATCCTGTTGTGATGGCAGCAAGCTGGCCCTCGGATGCACTTGATTCTGCCTTAACGTGGATGCCATTAGCTGCAGTGCAGGGAAAAAGTGGCATCTCCAGAAGCTGCTGTGGAAGGAGGCGATTTGGCCGGGGATGATCTACGATCATAATGGTCACTGATTCTCCTTGTCTCCCAGAGGCTGCACTGAGGGCACAGGTGTCCCTTCCTCCCCTGAGGATGCTGTTGTCTGCACCCGCCTCGGTCTTGCCTGGGTTGTCTCTGCCTGACCTCGCTCTCGTCGCGGCGTGGGGGCAAAAAGGGGCGGGCGGAGCGCTTGCTGGCTGTGGGCAGTGGACAGGAGCTGCTGCGGCTGAAGCTGGAGAGGCCAGAGAAAGGTAAAGAAGAAGGAATCAGAGGCCGGCCGGCCGGCAGCTGCTTCCCGCCGCAGGCAAGCGGAGAGTCCATGTGCGTAACCCACGGCGTGGTACGGCCGTGTGACGCATGAACGAGCAAGGCTACATGTCTAGGAAGCCTTGTCTCGCAAGAGTTGAGACAGCCATGTAATCTTTTAGGTGGAGAACCACCATGTGACCGGAGCTGCAGAAGAGGAAGGGAGGAGAGGAAGAGAAGGAAGCGTCTGAACGGGCAAATTCTCCTGGCAGCACTGAGAACAAGGGATGCGGTGAGTCCTGGGCCCTCGGGGCCCCATCGCCCCACTTGTGTGTCCCAGGCCCTCCCTATCCCTCCCCTGGCCCCCTGTCTTTCACATGGTGCTGTGATTTCCCCCTTGCCCGCCCCCGTCTTTTTTTTTTTTTTTTTTTTTTTTTTTTTTTTTTTTTTTTTTTTTTTTTTTCCCTCCCCTTTCTCAGTCTCTCTCTGTCCAGCTCCTGGTCTCTAATTTTAAATTCCCCTCTCTCTCTGGAAGCCTGTCAGGACTTTTCTCTGTCTGGCTCTCTGTCCCTGTTGTTTAATTCCTTCCTGTGTGCCCTTTTAGGCCTCACCATTTTTATTTGCTCGGTCTCTCTTGGTCCAGCACAAGATCCGGATTTTTTAAAATTCCTCCCTCTCTGCCCTGCAGCCTGTCGCTTTCGAAGTTCGTGTTGCGATTTCATTCCTTTTGCCGTCTCTCCCTACTGGGATTTTTCAATTCCTCCCTGTCTGTCTCGCAGCCCGTTGTTGCTTTCTTGTTCTCTCTGTCTCTGTTGGGCTCCCTGTCCCTGTCTTGACCCACTTCTAAAAATGCCTTCCTCTCTGCCTCGTATGCATTGTTCTTGAAACTTCCGTTTCCCGACGTCTCTCTGTAGGTTGCTCCTGGTCCCAGATGTTTATTTCTTCCCTCTCTGTCCTGTGGCCTGTTGCGATTTGGTGTTTCTGCGTGTCTCCTGTTCCCGGCTCTCGGTCCCCGTTTTTCAGTTTCTCTCTCAGCCCTGTAGCCCACTGCTGTTATCTGTCTGTCCTCATCTCTCTCTGGCCAGTTGCCTCTCCCCACATATGTGGTTCCTCCCTCTGCCCTGTGGCCCGTCACTGGTTTTCCGTTCTCTGTCCTGCTCCTTTTCCCCGAGTCTTCAGTTGCTCCCTCTCTGTCCTGTAGCCCATCAAGGGGCTTTGTTTCTTTCTCCATCGCTCCCTGTCCGGCTCCCTGCCCCATCTTTTTAATTCTTCCCTTGCTGCCGTGTGGCGGCTCCCCGCTATCTTCCCTTTCTTCATATCTCTCTCTGGACGGCTCCCGCTTCCCTGTTTTTCAGTTTCTTCCTTCTGGGCCCTGTAGCCTGTGGTGATTGTGCTGCTTTCTCCTTCTCTCTGTCCGGCTGTGGATCCCATTTCTTTAATTCCTCCTGCTTCTCCCTGTAGCCTGTCTTTCTGTCTGCCCTCTCCCCCTTTATCTGTCTCCCCACTCCACCTCTGGCGCCCTGTCCCTGTGTTTTAATTCTTCCCTTTCTGCCCTCCAGCTGTTGCTGTGCTTCCTGCGTGTGTCACACTGGGTCCGGCCCCTCATCTCTGTCTTTTCATTCCTCCCGCTCCTCCCTGGAGCTTGTCGCTGTCATTTTCTTTTGCTGTTGCTCTGTCTGGCTCCAGATCCTCGCAGCTTCCCCCCACCCCTGCCCCGCCTCGTTGCTCCTGGCTGTTTTTTCTGTCTCGATCTCTCTGTGCCTGGCTCTGGCTCCCTGTTGTTTCACTCCTCCCTCTCTGTCCTGTAGCCCATCGGCACATTTTCTTTCGTTGGGCTCTCTTTGGCCGTTTCCCTGTCCCTGTTGTTCAGTTTCTTCCTTCTCAGCCCTGTAGTGTGCCGTGATTCTTTTTCTTTCTCCCCCTCTCCCAGCTCCCAGTCCCTCCCTTTTAATTCCTCCCTCTCTGTCCTGTTGCCTGTCAGGAGTCGTGTGTCCTGGAGTCCCCGGCCCACCCCCCCCCCCAGCCCCTTCTCACTTTCGCACTTCCTGTCCGTGTTTTTTAATTCCTCCTCCTTTGCTGTGTAGCCTGTTGCTTTTTTCTTTTCTCCATCTCTGTGTCTCAGTGCCCCCATTTTTTAATTCTTACTCTCTGCCCTCTACCCTACCCCTATTTTCACCTTTCTCTGACCCTCTGTATCCAGCTCCCTGTCCCTATCGATTATTTTCTCCCTCTTACTCCTGCACCCGCTGCTATTCCCTGCTGTCGCCATCCCTCTCTGTTCAGCTCTCTGTCCCCAGATTTTAATTCCTTCTTCTGCCCCTCCGTAGCCTGTCTGGATTTTCCCCCTGCTCTCTGTCTGGCTCCCTCTCTCTGCCTTTTCATTCCACATTCTCTGTCCCATAGCCCCAAGCTATTTGTCTGTGTTTCTCAGTCTCTTCTGTCTGGCTCCCTGCTGCTGTTTTTTCTTTCCTCCTTATTTGTCTCATAGCCCATCACTGTTTCGTGGTTTGTTTTTTTTTTTTCTGTCTCTTTGTCCAGCTCCCAGTCCCTGCTCTTGAATTCCTCTTCCCTGTAGCCCGCTGCTGTTTTTTTCTGTTCTCGATCACGCTCTGTCTGGTCCCCTGTCCCTGTTGGTCAATTCTTCCTTCTCTGCCCTGCAGCCCCTGCAGTCTTGTACTTTTTTCCGTCTCTCTCTGGCCGGAGCTCTGTTGCTGCTCATGAGTTCCTCCCTCTCTGCCCTGTAGCCTGTTGCTTTTGTCCTTTCTCCGTCTCGCTTTCTCTGGCTCCCTGATGACGCTATTTTAATATTCCCTCCCTTTTTGTATGAATCGCTATACTTTTTGCTCTCCAGCTTTTTTTTTTTTTTTTTCTGGCTCCCCGGCTCTATTTTTTAATTCTTCCACCTGTAGTGTGTAGCTCTGTGGTTTGTACCGTGTTGTTGTTCCCCCCACCCCCGCCCCTTCCCTCCATCGTTGGCTGTCTTGGCTCCCTGTCCCTGTTGTTTCATCCTCCCTCTCTGCCCTGTTCTTTGTTGTCTTTCTCCATGTGTCTCGGTCCAGCTTCCTGCCCCTGTTCTTCTTTCCTTCCTCTCTGTCGTGCTGCCTGTCCCAGTTTTGTCCTGCGTCTCCGTCCTCCTTTGTCGGTCTCTGCCCTGCTCCCTTCTCCCTCTATCTGCTGCCTCTCTTCTTCTCTCCCTGCTGCTTCTTTCTCCACCTGTCGGGCTCCGTGTCCCTGTCTTTCTCTCGCCATCCTGTTCCCTGCCTCAGGCGCTCTCGCTGCATCCGCTACCTGCGTGACTGAAGAAACGTTCGCAGTCTCCTTTGCCCTCCCAGCTGCGTTTGCAGTCCCTTCACAGCAGGCGAGGGGCTGTGAGGGAGCCCAGGGGAGGAGGTGCTGCGCTGCGGGGGTCGAGTGATGGCCCCCCGCTCCTGCGGCACGGCCCAGCCCTCGCCACAGCCGCCGCACGAGCTGTGGGCTCGTTGCCAGGGCCGCATGGCTGCCTGCGGGCGTCCGGCTCGGGCGTCATGCTCAGCGCTGCATCCGGCGAGCAGCAGGCTGTCCTGCCGGCGGGCGCCGCCGGTAACGGCCGCGCGATGCTGCAGGGCCTGTGGGATGGGGCCGCCGTGCCCGCTGCCACTTCCCCGTGAGGAAAGGCCGCTGCTGCCCCCTGGGCACAGGGCTGGTGGGCGTGCTCTTTTCACCTGCCTGGCTCCCTGACCCCGTTTTCCTTCCACAGACCAGGACTCTGTGTCCTTTCTTTATCTGTGTCTCCCCCTCTCTGTTCTTTTCCCGGTACCTCTCTTTCTCTGCTCCTCAGTTCCTCTCCCTCACCTTATTTTTCTCTTTCTGTTCCTCTGCCCAGCTCCCCATGGCTGTGTTTTCGTTCTCCGTACCTGCTGCCCCAGCGTGGACTGCCGAGCGGTCCCAGGGAAGGGTGAGTGGACGGGCTCTGAGCCCCAGAGCAGGCGTGTTCCTCGCACTTAGATGGGTTTGCAAATAAACCCTCGCTCTGTCTCCTTTGTACTTGCTGAGCAGCGGTCAGAGAGTCCAGGGGAGCAGGTACACAGCGGGGGTAAGGGGCCATGGCTGCAGCTGCGGGCTGGTGCCGGAGGAGCCCCGGAGGGAGCCAGCGAGGCTGATGGCGATGGCCGCTCTGTGTCATGGGGCCGCAGCCCCAGGGGATGGTGCTGCTAGGGCACGCCTGCCCGAGAGTGCCGACAGCAGACGTCGGGCCCCGTCAGGGCAGCTCCCAGGGGTTTTGTGAGCTGGTGGAGAGGAAGGAGGAAGAGGGGCAGATGGCTGCCTCCGGGCACCTGGAGGCCTTCCCACCCCCTGGAAAAGTGCTCCGGCCTGCGCGCCCCATGCAGCTGCCCACAGCTCCAGCACCTGTCCCGTAGCCCCTGACCACCCCAGACCCTGCCCTCGCAGCAGCAAGCTGACCCGCGAACGTGCTTTATTGCCCCATAAGCACGGGTGCCGTTGGCAATGGTCTGGGGCAGGAGGGGGCGTCTCCAGGAGCTCCTGCAGAAGGAGGGGTTCCTGCCTGGGGAAAGGGGTGGCCGTCGCTGTGGACAACAGTTGGCCGTTCTTTGTGTCTCCCAGGGGCAGCGCTGAGGACTTGGTTGCCGGTTCCTCCCCGGGGATGTTGCTGACTGCACCTGGCTCAGGTTTGTGTCCTTATTCTCCCAGTTAAAGCGGTTCCGTTAGTTTAATTCCCTGCCCGGTCACGTTGCTGGTGCCGCAGATACCTGCAGTAGAAGAGCAGGTGTCGGCCTTTGCGGTACGGGTCGCTGTCTTTGCTCAGTGCTTTGTACCCCGTGACACGGAGGCAGGTGAGGAAACTCCCCGCTGCTCCTCCGGCCGCCCTTGTGTCTGCTGGGGGTCGCCCCAGCCCCTTTCCCAGGGGATTGCAGGAAGGGTGGTGAGCAGGGCCCCGGGTGTACGAGCCCTGGCCTCTGCACAGGGAGCCCGTTCTGCTCCGGGGCTGCTGCGGTGCGGGCGCTCCGCTGGTCCGGTCGCTGGCGGCAGCTCTTGGAGCCGGCTGGGCTGCGCGGGCGTCGGGGGTTTGCTCACGGCAAGAAGCGGAGGCGTCGGTGTGAGGGAAGAGTTTCGAGACCGGCCGAGGTTCGGCTGTAGGCATAGTAGGAAGTACCCTTTTATGCAGTTGTTTTTGTTGTTTCAGGCTGGCGGTTTTCCGCTGAGGGTTTGGGGGTGGCAAAATGGTTTAATAGCCTGCCATTTTTTTTTTTTAAATTTTAGATGCATTGCATTTTTCTGGAATTCCTGACTATGGGAGATGGAACCTTGTTTTTTTTCCCCACCGTTTTTACTGTGTGCTGTGTAAGTTGCTGATGTCTTGATCTATGCTCTTTTTTCTCTCTTAATAGGACTGATGGTGAGATTGTCCAGCGAGGGTTAGGGTGAGCATCTTGTACTCGCCTGTATACGGAGCTTGAGAGTTTCTCGAGAAGGCATCTTCCCCAGAACTTCTCAGAGAAGAGGGTCTGCGTTCTTTGCGCTGGTAACAGTCTCCAGCCAGGGTCTGTCTTCTGTCGTAGGCCCGGGCACGCGAGCCTTCCCATGACTCCGTTTCTGACTTTTTCATGACGCGCCTGATGAGACGTGTCGTAGTGCCGGTCACAGCAGTTACGTTTCCGTGTAGTTTTTCACCTGTTGTGTGTTTAGCACCGGTTTCTGTGGTTGTAAGGTGCCTGTGTTAGATCTTTCAGCCGCCGTGGTTTTTCCGTCAGCTGACCGCCGCTGTGATTCCTTGAGGGGTTCAGTGGTAAGGAGGCAGTCGGTGGTGCTTGTTCCGTGTGCGCTATACTGCACATTAATGAGGTCTCGATGCTCCGGAGGTTTATTCTTTTGCGGTAGGCGGGCGCATCGGTAGCCGCACCGAGGGTCTCGTGCTCCTCGACTCACCGGGGTACCGCCGACCGAGCGCTCCCCGTCTCGCGCGAGAAGCTCCACACACAGATCTGTCCAGCACATCTCGTGTCCGAGAAGGTGACGAGTGGTCCAGGATGCGCTGGGGTATCCGCTGTCGAGCGGTCTGTTCTCACGGAGCCCTCTTCTGGGACGACGACTTCTCCGCGTCCTGTGGATGTTGGGTCTTGGGGCCCGGCTTCTCGCGCGTCCACCGTTGCGGTTGCGGCCGCGGCCGTATCTTTTCGTCAGGGGCCGTGGCATTTGACTTCCGGGGTGGAAGGTGCTAAGGGTCGTACGCGTAGGGCCAGGTGTTGCTTTGGCTTTGGTTTTCTGTGATGGCTGGCTGGCTGTTGTTGGAGTCTAGAGGGTATTCCTACATGGAAAGGAGATCTCCGGAACCGTTAAGCTGTTGCTCCGCAGCCGGGTGACTCGTTCGATGCCGTTTTCAGATGCAGTGAGACGAGCCGTGCACCAAAGGGTTAGAGGAGGGGCGGGGGAGCGGCCATAAGAAGGTGGGTTGGCACGCAGTGTCAGCGGGCAGATGCGGCCGATGGCTGTGTGAGCAGCTGACAGGTCTTGGTAGGTTTGTTGTATTCCAAAGGCACGAAGTAGCGAGCGAAGCAGGGTATCGGCACTGCGGGTGGCTGGGGCGAGGTGAGCTGGGACTGGTGGGCTGCAGCAGAGAAGTTACTTTTCAGGCGTTGTGTCGTTTGTGAAGTTTATAAGCATCCCTTATGGGTTGTGTTTTACAGGTGGTACCGGAGCCTCAACGCGGCAGCTGGCAGAGGTAGGGTGGGTGGGCGGCCGAGGTAGAGGAGGAGGAGAGGGGAATGGGCACGGGCAGGCTGTGGTTTCGGGCGGTATCTCAGCACGTGCCTTTTGTTTTGGCTTTCGCAGGTCACGCACGTAGCCTCGGAGGGGCGAAGCTGCACGCCGACCAGCGGCCTGAGGAGGCGAGGCGGTTGTCAGCCGGGCCGGCGTCCAAGAGCGGAGCATCCTGCAGCAGCTCGGTCAAGCGTTTCTGTGCGGTTGTGCAGGTGTTACGCAGCTGCCTTTGGAGTTGGGTGAGCTTTTGAGGTGGTGAGCTAAGGAGCAGCAAGGAGGAGCGTGGGGCTGGTGATTTCTCCCAAGCGTGACGGTATTTCTCTGTCTGTTGCTACCTTAGGGGGGCCGCAAGCGATGACAGCTGCAGCGTCCAACATGGGAATCGGTGCGGAGCAGTTGAGCGGAAGACCACGTTCCTTTTGAGGAGGAGGGTGTTTCGAGGAGGTCTGTGGTGACCCGTGTGACAGCTACCACTGTCAGCGGTGTGTGTAGTTTGTTTTTTTTTTTTTCTGTAGGCGATGAGGAGGAATGTGGCAACTGCAGGAGTAATCAGGTTAGTTGATGTGGTTTCTGCTGAGGATGGACGCGGATCCCCAGCCCTCTGGAAGCGAAGCTGAGGGACCAGGGACCGTTGTCCTGCAGTGCGTAACTTTGATTTCAGTTGGAAAAGGGATTTTCCTGGAATGGAAATCTTTCTCCTTCAAAGAAATTGCGTTGTACGAACTGCCTGTCGGACTCTGTGTGCTTGGCTGTAGAAGTCATGAGCAGTGAGACTTTTTGCCCTCTTTTGAAAAACAAAACAACAGCAAAGTCAATTTGTTTCCAAAGACTGAAGCACAGCAAGTGTTCCAAAAGTGGATGGCGTCGCTGGTCTTTACATTCTTGGTTGCAACGGTCGAGATACGATTAAAAAATGTTCCTCTGCGTGCTTTGGTACAGCCAGAAGCCTTAGTGCATCTGCCAGTCCTGTTCGGTGGCCTTACCTGTTGCAGCCCTGGGGATTTGAATTTCTTTTTTTTTTTTTTTCTTTTTAATGAGTAAAACCATGTGGGGGATCTATTATTTCACTGATCTTTTCCTGTCATATATGAAACTCTAGAGAAAGTTAAAATTGTATAATTGGCAGAATGACTAACGCGGTTTAAACTCGCTGCCGAATCAGTACAGCATGTAATGTATGAGGTGTACTTAAGCGGTCAGGGGTTTCTCTAACTCTTTCCAAGCCAGAGGCAGCTGCATGTTACTGAGTTTCTTCCCTGTGTTTTGACAGAGCGCTCTGAAGTACTTGGTTTCTAATCATGTGACATGATAGAACAAGGTGGGGCAGGAGCAGAGTCAAATAACAACTGTGTATTTTGGAGACAGGTGTAAGCATAGATCTAGATGGGGGTGTACAGCCTTGTTCTGCAGCAGCACTCTAAGGAAGGGCATCAAACATGAGCAAGAGCAGTTGCTTTTCTGCTAAGAAGGGGTTGGAAATCGTATCTGTTTGTCTTTCTATGGAGTGTTAAGTATTCAAATCACTCTGGTTTGTAGAGGATGTGTCTGTATTTCGGGCTGGTCTCCTTCAGTTCGACTGCTCTCCTGTCCCTCGTTCTATTGAATTCCTCTCCTTGCTTCTGTGTTGTTCTTCTAATGTGCTGAACTATGGCTGGGGCCTTTTGTTTCCCGATGTCTTGCTGTGAGTGTCCGGTGCTGCGCAGCAGCTCGCCCCCCCCCCCCCCCCCCCCCAGGTTTGCCTGCCGGTGGCTCAGCGCTCTCGCCCCGCGGGGCCAGCTCTGTCTCTGTCCAAGCTTTCTGCCACGGCTGTCCGGTGGGGAAAGGGGCAGTTGTTGCTCTGGGGAGCCCGTCCGGGTGTGGTCCGAGACGGGGAATGTGGCAGAGCCGAGTGCGAGCAAGAGCCATGGCACCGTCCTTTGGCGGACGCCCTGCCACCCCTCTGCTGTGCGGCAGCCGGCGTCGATGATCCGGCGGGGGGCAGGCATCGAGCATGGATTCTGTCTCGTGGGCTGTGGCAGGTGAGTGCTCGTCTGTGGGTTATGCCGGGGAGAGCCGTTGGTGTCGGTCATCCCCCACCCCTCTCCGGGTCCCCCTGTACCCCCAGTGTCAGAGAAAGACGCAGGTGCTGCTGCGCCGCTGTGACCGCACGGGGGTGCTGCGTGAAACGGCGCTTTGTGCTGCCTGCGCGTGGGGGGTGTGCGGTACTGCAGGCCGGGGTACGCGCATGCGCGCTGGCGGCCCCCTGCGGCGCTCTCTACTACCACGATTTGACTAGGGTTGGGTACTGGGGCGTGGTACACGCGCGTGTGCGGTGACACCGATTTGTGGCGCTCTCTGCTGCCACCCTGTGACCAAAAAGCAGTACTGCAGTCCCGAAGGCGCTGCCGCGCTCCCTGCTGCCACCCTGTGACCGAAAAGCAGTACTGCAGTCCCGAAGGCGCTGCCGCGCTCCCTGCTGCCACCCTGTGACCGAAAGTCGGTACTGCAGGCCCAGCGGAGCTTTCCGCGCTCCCTGCTGCCACCCTGTGACCAAAAGACGGTACTGCAGCTCCGGGTGCGCGCTGCCGCGCTCTCTCCTGCTACCGCCTACAGTGAGTGGGCTACGCACCGGACGCTCTCACCTTTGTGCCCCGCGGCGGCCCCTTCCCCGGGGGATGTTTGGAAAGGCAGTGGGCGGGGCCTGGGGTAGATGAGTCCCGGGCTCTGCCCAGGGAGCTCCTTCTGGGCGAGGTGAGAGCTGTGGGATTGGGCAAGCTCCAGCAGCACCCACAGTAGAGAGAGCCCTGGGATGCAGCTTGGGCTTTTTTTTATTATTATTTGTCAGCAGTTTCATACGGAGTGTTAAGGGGTGATGAGAGGGTTCTAAAACACACAGCTTTTTTAACTGACAGTTTTGCTGTGGTTTTGCTCTAGGTTGTCCTGGGTTACAGTGCAAAATGTGCCAAAAGAAAAAAATATTCTATTACCATCTTCAGGAGCTGTTGAGACCAGGTGGGGCGGTGCTCTCTGCCTCCCCCCCCCCCCGGACTATCTCCTGTTACTGGGCACAACAATGCCTTATCGCCTGACTCATCGATAACTCGCTCCTGGACTATCTCCTGTTAATGGCCCATCAAGGAACTGCCTCACGACTCCCCATCCCATTGTGAGATGCTCCGCCCGGGGGGGGGGGGGGGGGGGGGCGGGGGGGAAGGAGCCAAGCAGTCCATGCCAAATAAAAACAGAGATTTTGAACACCCTAGCAGCCTTCTTCCAGTGGATTCCCAGAGGAGCTTTTCCCCCCACTGGAGTTCCAGAGGACAAGAGCTACCTACCTACCACTGGACCTTCGGAGGAAGACCAGACTCTTTTACCTGATTGCTGCTTCCACAGAACTACATCCATCGCTTCAGGAGGACTGCAGCCAGCATCTTATCGGACTGCTACTGCCACCCTAACAGGGTGTCAGGTTGTATTCCTGACTCTGTCAGTGTAAACCAGTGGGTTGTTTGTTTTTTCCCTGCCTTGTGTTATATATATATATATATATATATATATTAGTAAAGAACTGTTATTCCTATTCCCCATATCTTTGCCTGAACGCCCGTTAATTTCAAAATTATAATAATTTGGAGGGAAGGGGGTTGCACTTTCCATTTCAAGGGAGGCTCCTGCCTTCCTCCACAGACACCTGTCTTTCAAACCAAGACATAGGTGCACTGGATTTTCCTGGAATTCTGAACTTCCTGCAGGATGGCAACTTGTTTTTTGTGACAAGGGTTTGTGATCCCATTTCCTTTTCTAGGACTGAAGGTGAGATTATCGAGTAGCATGAGGATGTGCACCACATCTGCACCTGTCTATGCCCCCCCATACCCCTGTCTCTGCCTTCAGGTGGGGTTTTTCCCATGCCACCCCGATCTTTGTGGCCTTGACTCCCGTGTGTGTGCCTGGCCCTACTTGTCATGTCCCTGCCTCCCATGGGCCTGCCTTGCCTGCTTTTTTTCATGGTAGGGATGGACAACGACAAGAGTATATGTAAGAAGGCACTCTTTATTAAGTTGCAAAAACCAAGATGGCTGAGATGGTGCAGCAGAAAAAGCGTACCCTTTTATAACCTTTCTTATCTGTCCACCTGTTCATGCACTAAGGCTGCTAAAATGATTCGCTCAATAGCTTTGTCCATTCACCTCCATTCACATAATGATTGGCTGGAGCTCCTACTGTATTTCTCACTGTACCTACTGTTCTCTTGCCAAGTTTCTGCTCTGTGGTATTACTTGCTCAGTCTCTTCTTGCTCAGTCTCTTATAACTTCCTCAAACTTGTTTACAACATTCTTCATCCACTTCTTCCGTCTTTTCAAGGGTATACTGGAATGCTGTCAAGGTCAACTTCATCTTCCTCAATCAGGTTATCCCTGACAGATTTTTGTACCCACTTTATGGGTGTGCATAGCTCACACCCTATCCTCCCCCTGTGCACCTGCCTTCCTCCCCCCCCCCCCCGCCCCCCCACCATGGGTGTGCCTTGCACCTGCCTCCCATTACCATGTTTTGTGTCCCCCCCCCCCCTTGTCCCTGCTCCATGCACCTGCCTTGCCCCCACCACTACAAGAAGTGCTGCTCCAGATGCAAACTGTTTTAAACAAACTGTTTGCATTCCAAACTTCGCTCTGGCACTTCCTTGGGCCCAAAATGCCATCACCAGTAGATATCAGGGGGAATGAGGGGCACCCAGCAGGGACACCCTGAAGTCTCATGGTTTCCATCAGGCTTTCCCAAGGGCAGGGGTGGGTGGGAGAGTGGAAAAGCAGTATTGCTTTTTACATTTTCTTCCTACATCTCCCTCTTCAGAGCTCCTTGTCCCTGGGTGCTTGTTCTTGCCTGTGGCCCCTGTTCCTGATGGGCTCCAGGTGTGGCCAGTGGGGCTAATAACAGGGCCGGCCCTCCTGTGGGCTATAAAGGGGCTGCCTGAGGGAGCTGATAAAGGGGAACTGGCTGAGGAGGTAGCTGGAGGTACCTCCAGAATGGAATGGCTGGTCCCTGTGGTAAGGAAGGATTCCCCTGAGCTGTCCATGATGGAGCAGACCACCAGCACACGTTGCTGGCAGCTTGGTGCCTGCATCGGCTGTGTGTGTGAGCCGCTGGCCAGCCTGGCAGTGGAGGGGAGTTGAGAGAAAAGTGTTGGGGTGCTGAAGATCTGAGCTGGTGCCAGGAGCTGGGGTGAGTCACACGTTCTCCTGTGTGTGTCCCGGTCCACCTCTGCTGCCCTGCCTGCCGCTCCTTCTGCTGCCTGGGAAAGGGCTGCCCAGGGATGGGGAGGGCCAGCAATGGCTTTCTGTCCTGGCCCCTTTGCTGTGGGAGCCTGATGGACAGCCTAACACCTTCCTGATTGCACTGGGGCTTCCCCTCAAGCCAGGGGGAGAGGCAGGGCTGGAAGAAAGTGGAGGCTGAGATGGGGTGCGAAGTCAGGGAAAATGTGGAAGTCAAGATGGGGGTGGAAATGGTGTCACTTTTTACATTGTCTTTGTAAGGCTCCCTCTTTTTGTCTTCCTGACCCTATGTGTTAGTTCTTGCCTCTGTTTCTTTTCCCCTATTGCTTTACAATATTTCCCTGTCCCTTGTCTTGTCCCTGCCTTGTGGTCCTGCTGGTCCCTTTGGCCTCTCTCTCCTGCTCCTCCTCTCTCTTATGTATTCCTCCATCTCTCCCTGGGTTTTTTGCTCAGTGTCCCAGTACTCCTCTCTCTATGCTACTGTCCTGCTCCCTGTCCCTCTCCTGTTTGCAGCATCCCGTTTACTGGCTGCCTGTCCCCCACCTCTTCTCTACCTTCCTCCTGCTTTTTCCCTTCTCTCCTGCTGCGTTTGCTGTGTTTGCACACCGAGCCTTGTAGCCAGCTAAGTGCCAGGATTTGTTCTGGGCAGAGGTGAGTAAACTTTTCCTGCCTCCTCTGTGCCCCTGGATGGTATTCAAGCCCCTGGGTGCAGAGCTCGTGGCTGTGGGCAGGTGCCGGGGAGGGGGCCATGTGCTGTGGGGCTTTGCCCAGGCCCCTGTTCCTGATGGGCTCCAGCTGGGGCAGGTGTGGCCACTGAGGCTAATGATGGGGCTGGCCCTACTTTGGGCTATGAAGTGGGCTGCCTGGGCATGCCTGCCTGCAGGAGCTGGCTGAGGAGTCAAACCAAGGGGCTTCCACAGGCAACTGTCTCCAGCTGGTCCCTGTGGCAAGGAAGGATCCCTCCCACCCATCCACAACAGACAATGCCACCATAACACAGCACCAGGACCTTGGCGCCTCTGTTGGCTGCACACGTGTGAGCTGCTGCATGTCCAGGAAACCTCGTGAGAGAAGTGCATTGAGTCACCCACCGCCTGCTCCTAAGGTCAGGCAGCTGGCACTGTGGAGGAGGAAGGGGCAGAGACAGAGAGAAAAGCCTCGGGGCGGTGAAGGTCTGCCGTTGGCACCAGGAGCCACGTGTCCCCTCGTGTGTGTCCAGGGCCATCCCTGCCCCGGTTCTCTGGATCTCTGCCTGCCTCCTTGCCTGTCCCTGCCTCTGTCTGCCTTTCAGGCTGTCTAGTTCCCCAAAGCTTTTTGCTCTTTTGCTAGCATTGCCCTGTAAAGTGTCACCTTCTACCTTTCCTTTCTATGTCGTTTCCTTTCTGGCACCCCACCAGCTCTGATTTCATTCTTCCTCATTGCTTGTGAAACTGGTATTTCTAGGTCCCCTCTCTCTGTGTCTCAGTTTACCCAGTTGCCTATGATTGTGGGAAGGGTGGTGGTTGGGGCCTGGGGTAGATTAGCCCTGAACTCTCCCAGGAAGCTCCTTCTTACGTGCGAGGCAAGAACTCTGGGACTAGGCAGGGTCCAGCAGCACCCACAGTAGAAAGTGCCCTGGGATGAAGCTTGGGCTTTTTTTTTTTCTTGTTTTTATGACAGCAGTTTCCTAGGGGGTGTTCAGGGGTGACAGGAGGGTTTTAAAACACACAGCCTTTTTTTTTAACTGATAGTTTTGGTGCTGTTTTGTTCTAGGTGCACTGGATTTTCCCGGAATTCTGAACTTCCTGCAGGATGGCAACTTGTTTTTTGTGAGGAGTGTTGGTGACCGCATTTCCCTTCCTAGGACTTGAAGGTGAGACTATCGAGCAGCCGTGAGGATGCGCCCCACGTCTGCACCTGTCTATGCCCCCCCATACCCCTGTCTCTGCCTTCAGGTGGGGTTTTTCCCATGCCACCCCCAACTCGGTGGCCTTGCTAAGGGTGGGTGTGCCTGGCCCCAAATCCACCCGGCGCCTCCCCCCCGCCGTGAGCGTGCCTTGCTGCCGTTCTTCGGCACTGGCCACTGTAGGCGTGCCCTGCTTGCCCCCCCCCCCCCGACCCCCCCCCGGGTGTGCCTTTTCTGCCCCGGCACCGCCCCCCCCGTGGGCGTGCCCTGCTTCCCCGCGCCCCGCCCCGGCACCGCTCCCCCCGTGGGAGTGCCTTGCTGCTTTGCACCTCGCCCCAGCACCGCCCCCCCCATGGCCTCGCCGACAGTGGCCGTGCCCTGCCCGGCCCCCACCCCCTCCCCTTCCCGGGTTTGCCTTTGTTATTCTGCACCCCACCCCAGCACCGCCCCCCCCCCCGGGCGTGACTTTTTTGCCCCATGCCCCACCCTCCCGTTGGCGTGCCTTGCTGCCCCCCCCCCCCCCCCCCCTCACCGGCACCGCCCCCCCTTGTGTCCCATCCCCACCACTTGCCCGGGGGCGGGGCCTGGGGTATATGAGCCTCGGCCTCTGCTCAGGGAGCTCATTCTGCTCTGGGGCTGCTGGCGCTGGCAGCTCCAGACCCAGCTGCCTCTGCGGGCACGGGGCTTCGGGCGCGGACAGGAGCGCAGGCGGCTGCGGCAGGGAAGAGCTGCGGCCGGGGACACCAGGCCACCCCTGTACTCCTCAGGCCCCCATCGGCTCCAGCCCCTCAGCGAGGACCAGATGTGCTCCTGGGCCTGGCCAGGCCCTGCCGGGATGCGTTCCCCCCCGTCGGGCCCCCTGCCACCAGCTACGCCCAGCGCTGCTGCCTCTGCCCGGCCCCGGGGGCGCCGGGGCCAGAGGTTGTCGTCCCCAAGTGGGGTCACAGCATCTTTTGGGGGGGGTCGATGGCACCGACGCCGAGCCATCCTGCAGCCTGGCTTTGCACCGCAGGCATCTCCGTAAGCTGTCCGAGTTCCTCCCTCCCCTTCGTGCGCCCCTCAGTCCCCTCCATTTCCCATCCAGGCACCAGAATCAATCTGCGTGACAAGTGGCCTTCTCAGAACCACAGGCCTTCAAAGGGCCTTCTCTCACCTGCCTAGTCCTCTCAGAAGGACACGGGCCTTGCTCTGTGTGGACTCATTTGTCTTTCCTGGCACCTCTCCTGAGGTGCTTTGTCACTTGTTTTGGTTCGAGTCGCTTCAGTGTTACTTAAGGTGCTTGGTACAGTTCCTGATGCTTTGGGGTTCTTTTCCCCGACGGTTTTTCCTTGGTTTTGGTTTTTGGTTTGGGTTCCGTTTGGTTTCAACCCGATCCTGGGGTTTTCTGTCCTTTGGGACTTATTTCTGTTGAGGGAGGCAGATGGAGAAAAGTAGGAGTCTCAGTGTCTTACAACTGCTGGTGATCTACAATATTCCCTTTGCAACCAGAGAGCTCTGAGAGGAGGATTCTTGCAGGCTGTCATTCGGCTTTGTCATTCGGTCCCGTCCAGAATGTAGCGCTGGTACAAGTTCTGCAACAGACAGGAACGGGTCTAGCCTTGTTACGCGGGCTTTCTTTTTCCTTGCAGGTCGGACTTGAGACTTGAAATGGCCTTTTCCTTCGCTAAAAAAACACGCCCCGGACTCGCCGCAGACTCGGCAGCGTCGCGGATTTCGCCGGACCGCGCCGCTGGCAGAGCCGGCGGCCGACGGGGTCGCGGGCGCTCGGCACCGCGTCGGCCGGAGGCTCCCGTTGGCGCAGCAGCGACGGTCGGGGGCGGCGCAGCTGGACAGCCGGAGGTTTGGTGTCGCGGCGTATCTGCTGTGCGCGGGTTCGCTTCCCCGGGATTTTGGGCTGCTCTGGAAAAAAACGGGTGGCGGAGACGGAGAGAAGAGCGGGCGGTGGCTACAGGCCGAGTCGCCGCTCGGGGAGGTTGCGCTCCGCGGAGCTTCAAGCTTTGGAGACGGAGTGCAAAACCGTCGAGCGTCCCAAGTGGACCGCGGCAGGCGTCCTGGCTCCGGTCGCGTCGAGGCGCTCCGGTGGTTTTTCCTGGGGAATTCCAAAGTGGTCAGTTTCTATTAGTTTAATTTTTACCGCTCGTTTACGTCAAAACGTTTAAAATAAAAATGTCCGTCACAGTAACCAGAATAGTCTTTGGGAGCAAATACTGCCCGTCGTCCGCTCTAGCTATTGCTTCCCGCTTCGCAGACAGTACTTACTCCCCATTGATGTAATCAAAGGGCAAGCAGCAGAATATCAACAACAGAGCACTAACTGGAAGTAATAGCTGTAGCGAAACAACTCTAACAGGAAAAGAAAAAAATCACGCGTCCTAGTTAATCCACTTCGTGGTAAAGTCACAAAATATTAGAGCGCGCCTAAAGAGAAGAAATATTACCTAGGGTTGAGTAATGACTAAATTTAGTGGCAGATGTTACTTAATGAACCGGGCAGTAATGATTCCCGGTCCGTATTGCAATTCAAAAAATGAATAGTTGAGAGACCCTCTTGAAGTGATAAAGACAGAAAACTAATTGGGAGTCGTGAACAGCTCCATTTAAACATAACCACTGCTAAACCAATTGAACTGGAAACTAATTGGGAGGCTCTAACGCTTAAACGAGCACACCGCTGTAAGCAAGCTGGGAGGCAACAGTGACTCCTGCTTAGAACCAAAAGAGTAATCGAAGCTTTAGATCTTTAGATAAAGAGAAATAAAAAAAGGAATCGTTCAATAACGGCTCCGTTTAAACGTAGGTACTAAAAGAATTCCCGGGCGGTGGTGAACTAACATAACGCTAAAAGATTTAGATTTAAAATAAAAGGAAGATTAGAAAACCAACAGGGAGTCACGACTGCCAAAATTTAAACATAGCCGTTGGGGGGGGAGGAGGGGACGGGTACCAATTCCTTCCAAGTAGAGCTAAAAGAAAAAACCGACGCCCATTAAATCCGACGAACAAAAACTTAGATTTCATTTTAGAAACTTCCTGCAGGATGGCAACTTGTTTTTTGTGAGGAGTGTTGGTGACCGCATTTCCCTTCCTAGGACTTGAAGGTGAGACTATCGAGCAGCCGTGAGGATGCGCACCACGTCTGCACCTGTCTATGCCCCCCCATACCCCTGTCTCTGCCTTCAGGTGGGCTTTTTCCCATGCCACCCCCAACTCGGTGGCCTTGCCAAGGGTGGGTGTGCCTGGCCCTACTTGTCGTGTCCCTGCCTCCCATGGGTGTGCTTTTCCTCCTTTGTGTACCCTCTTTATGGGTGTGCATAGCTCATGCTGTTGTCCTCGCCCTGTGCTTCTGCCTTGCACCTGCCTCCCATGGGCATGCATTGTCCCCGCCTTGTCCCCGCTCCATGCAGCTGCCTTGCCCCCACCTCTCCAAGTATTGCTTCTCCAGATGTACAGCACCAATAAGCTGTTAACATTCCGAACTTTGCTCTGGCACTTCCTTGGGCCCCAAATCCCTAAGACTACCGCAAAATGCCATCACCAGTAGATGTCAGGGGGAATGAGGGGCACCCAGCAGGGACACCCTGAAGTCTCATGGTTTCCATCAGGCTTTCCCAAGGGCAGAGGTGGGTGGGAGAGTGGAAAAGCAGCATTACTTTTTACGTTTTCTTCCTACATCTCCCTCTTCTGAGCTCCTTGTCCCTGGGTGTTTGTTCTTGCCTGTGGCCCCTGTTCCTGATGGGCTCCAGGTGTGGCCAGTGGGGCTACTGACAGGGCTGGCCCTGCTGTGGACTATAAAGGGGCTGCCTGAGGGAGCTGGTAAAGGGGAACTGGCTCAGGAGGAGGTGGAGGTGCCTCCATCATGGGATGGCTGGTCCCTGTGGTGAGGAAGGGTCCCTCTGAGCTGTCCGTGATGGAGCAGACCACCAGCACTGGTTTCCAAGAGCTTGGTGCCTGCATTGGCTGTGTGTGAGCCGCTGGCCAGCCTGGCAGTGGAGGGGAGTTGAGAGAAAAGTGTTGGGGCACTGAAGGTCTGAGCCGGTGCTGGGAGCTGGGGTGAGTCACATGTTCTCCCATGCACATCCTGGTCCATCTCTGCTGCCCTGCCTGTCGCTCCTTCCGCTGCCTGGGAAAGGGCTGCCCAGGGATGGGGAGGGCCAACAATGGCTTTCTGTCCTGGCCCCTTTGCTGTGGAAGCCTGCCAGGCACCCTGCTGCCATTCCGATGGCACTGGGGCTTCCCCTCAAGCCAGGGGGAGGTGGCAGGGCTGGAAGAAAGTGGAGGCTGAGATGGGGTGCGAAGTCAGGGAAAATGTGGAAATCAAGATGGGGGTGGAAATGGTGTCACTTTTTACATTGTCTTTGTAAGGCTCCCTCTTTTTGTCTTCCTGACCCTATGTGTTAGTTCTTGCCTCTGTTTCTTTTCCCCTACTGCTTTACAATATTTGCCTGTCCCTCGTCTTGTCCTTGCCTTGTGGTCCTGCTGGTGCCTTTGGACTCTCTCTCCTGCTCCTCCTCTCTCTTATGTATTCCTCCACCTCTCCCTGGGTTTTTTGCTCAGTGTCCCAGTACTCCTCTCTCTACGCTACTGTCCTGCTCCCTGTCCCTCCCCTGTTTGCAGCATCCCGTTTACTGGCTGCCTGTCCCCCACCTCTTCTCTATCTTCCTCCTGTTTTTTCTCTTCTCTTCTCTCCTGCTGTCCTGCTGTGTTTGGGCACTGAGCCTTGTAGCCAGCTCAGTGCCAGGATTTGTTCTGGGCAGAGGTGAGTAAACTTTTCCTGCCTCCTCTGTGCCCCTGGATGGTATTCAAGCCCCTGGGTGCAGAGCTCGTGGCTGTGAGCAGGTGCCAGGGAGGGGGCCATATGCTGTGGGGATTTGGCCAGGCCCCTGTTCCTGATGGGCTCCAGCTGGGGCAGGTGTGGCCAGTGAGGCTAATGGTGGGACTGGCCCTGCTTTGGGCTATGAAGGGGGCTGCCTGGGCATGCCTGCCTGCAGGAGCTGGCTGAGGAGTCAAACCAAGGGGCCACCACAGGCAGCTGTCTCCAGCCGGTCCCTGTGGCAAGGAAGGATCCCTCCCAGCCATCCCCAACAGAGCACGCCACCAGCACACGGCACCAGGACCTTGGCGGCTCTGTTGGCCACACGTGTGAGCTGCTGCATGTCCAGGAAACCTCGTGAGAGAAGTGCGTTGAGTCACCCACCGCCTACTCCTAAGGTCAGGCAGCCGGCACTGTGGAGGAGGAAGGGGCAGAAGCAGAGAGAAAAGCCTCGGGGCGGTGAAGGACTGCCGTTGGCACCGGGAGCCACGTGTTCCCTCGTGTGTGTCCGGGCCCATCCCTGCCCTGGTTCTCCAGATCTCTGCCTGCCTCCTTGCCTGTCCCTGCCTCTGTCTGCCTTTCAGGCTGTCTAGTTCCCCAAAGCTTTTTGCTCTTCTGCTAGCATTGCCCTGTAAAGTATCACCTTCTACCTTTCCTTTCTATGTCTCTTCCTTTCTGGCACCCCACCAGCTCTGATTTCATTCTTCCTCGTTGCTTGTGACAATGGCATTTCTAGGTCTCCCTCTCTCGGTGTCTCCGTTTATTCAGTTCCCTGTGATTGTGGGAAGGGTGGTGGTCGGGGTCTGGGGTATATGAGCCCTGGTCTCTGCTCAGTGAGCTCATTCTGCTCTGAGGTTGCTGTGGTGTGGGTGCTCTGTTGGTGCTATCAGCGGTGGCAGCTCAGGAGCTGGCTGGGATGTGTAGGTATTGCGGTTTGGTCACGGAGAGAAGCAGAAGCATCTGAGGTAAGAGTTGTGGGACTGGGCAAGGTCCAGCAGCACATAGAGAGTGCCATTGGATGCTGGTTTGTTGGTTTTGATGTCAGCAATTTTATACTGAGTGTTCAGGGGTGGCAAGATACTTTAAAAACACAGAATTTTTTTTAACGGAATTTTTTTTGTTCTAGCTGCACTGGATTTTCCTGGAACTCTGGACTTCATGCAGGATGTAACCTTGTTTTTTTCCCTAGTTTGGCTGACAGCTTTTCCCTTAATATGACTGAAGGTGAGATTATTAGGTATTAGAATGTGCAACATGTATGCACCTGTATATGCCCCTCCCTATCCACCTGTCCATGCCTCCGTGAGAGGTTTTTGCCCATGTGAGGCTTTTCCCCTGCCTGGTCTTCTCGCTGCTGGCCAGGCATCCTGACCAAGAGGTTCCTGTTTCACCGCCTCTTCCCAGTGTCACCTTCCACGTCCCACGAGGGAAATCCTGTGCAAGCTGCTGCGGTCATTGCTCGGGCGATGGCCCATGTGAGGCTGGGAGAGTGTGTGTGGAGGGACCGGGGCGAGTGGAAGGGTTCCCCCGCTGTAGGAGACTATCTAGCAGAGAGAGAGCATACTTAATATGGACATAGAGGAAATAACGGGTGAATAGTAGGTACTAACAGACACTGTCGCATAGAACTTGTAACCAATCGCATAAGTAAGGTAACTGCATGCTGGGCGGGTGGACAAAGCGAGATAGCCAATCTGAAAATGCATGATCACATGTACGGAAATAAAACAGTATATAAGACGCAGCCAAACGTTCAATAAACGGCTTTTGCTTGAAACCATATTGGTTGGTATGCAGAGTCCGTCCTTGCGCGACCACACCCCGCCCCTCCCCACTCAAGCCTGGAAAACGGCCCATCTGCTGCCAGGGCAGAAAAGCTGGTGACAAAGTGCCATTAACAAAGCACGGCTTGTTCCCCAAGGAGGCCTTTGGGAGTTTGAAATGTTTTCATTCCAGGTAAAGGAAGAGACTCATCTGTGATAAAGTAAGAGCTGCCTGTTACCTTGTCTATTTCTCTTGTGTTGGTTCACCCTAATTTTATCGATGAGATGAAGATGGCCTTTTATTTTTAGATGCCCGAGTACATTGTCAGTAACCTGTGGTGTCAGGACAGTGAAGTTTTGAGCACCTAGATGCCCGTAGAAATGTAACCAAAGAAACAGGATGGAAAGTAATTTTTAAACTTGGTTTATAATTGATTTGGTTTTTTCATTAGAGCATTGATGACTGCTTGTCCTGTGGTTCAGTCCACATTCTGTTCTGTGGAGTCCTCAGTCTAGGACTTTTACATGAAAAAAGAAGCTTGTCCTTCCAAAAAAAGGACTAGTCCTTCGTAGGACTGAGGTGTAGACTTGGAGAGTCTCTTAAAGATGTGATCAGAATTAAAGCTGGATTTCACTTAACATTGCTGCTGTTTGTCTTCGCTTTTGCCGCTTTCCCCACTGCTCCGTCATGACTGAACAAATAAAATAATGTTTATCCTGGAGCATGTTAGGCCTATGAGAAACGTACTTGCCTCTGTTTATTTTTCTCTTCCTGAGAGGGTGCGTATTCTTCTGTTTCTGTGCACTTACTAAGAAATGATTCTGTGAGAATTGTATTGTTCTCAAAGAGGAAAAACTGTGCATCAGAGATCGGGTGTTCTGAAGAAACGGACTGTTTTCACATTAAAAGCTTTATGCTTTTGCAGTCTGCAAGCTTTTAAAATATCTTTTAGGGGTATGTGAAAACCTGACTGAGACACTGACATCTATACTAAGAATGATCAAGTTTATTTTTTCTTTTTCTTTTTTTTTTTTATTTTTTTTTCCTGGCACATCTGCCAGTCGTGTTTGGTAGCCTTAGGTATCGCAGCACTGGGGGTTTGTTATTAGGGTGAGGAAAAGGCTGAGGTACTTAAAGCCTTCTTTGCCTCAGTCTTTAACAGTCAGAGTAGTTACCCTCAAGGTAATCAGCCCCCTGAGCAGGAGGACAGGGATGGAGACCAGGAGAATTCTGTCATAATCCAGGAAGTAGTAGTTAATGACCTGCTCTGCCATTTGGACACTCACAAGTCTATGGGGCCGGACGAAATGCACTCGAGAGTGCTGAGGGAGCTGGTGGAGGAACTTGCTCAGTATTGGGCTGGTCTTGTTTAACATCTTTATCAATGACCTGGATGAGGGGATCGAGTGCACCCTCAGCAAGTTTGCAGATGACACGAATTTAAGTAGGGCTGTTAATCTGCTTGAGGGTAGAGAGGCTCTGCAGAGGGATCTGGACAGGCTGGATCGATGGGCTGAGATCAGTTGCATGAAGTTTAACAAGTCCAAGGGCCGGGTCCTGCGCTTCGATCACAACAGCCTCATGCAGCGCTACAGGCTTTGGAAAATGTGGCTGGAAAGCTGCCCGGCAGAAAAGGACTCAGGGGTGCTAGTTGACAGTCAGCTGAACATGAGCTGTCAGTGTGCCCGGGTGGCCGAGAAGGCCAACAGCATCCTGGCCTGTATCAGCAATGGTGTGGCCAGCAGGCGCAGGGGAGTGATCGTGCCCCTGTACTCAGCACTGGTGAGACCCCACCTTGAGTGCTCTGTGCAATTTTGGGCACCACAGTGTAGGAAAGACGTTGAGGTCCTAGAGCAGGTCCAGAGAAGGGGAAAGAAGCAGAGGGGTCATGAAAACATGTGTTATGAGGGGCTCCTGAGGGAAGTGGGATTGATTAGCCTAGAGAAGAGGGGGCTGAGAGGAGACCCTATTGTTCTCTACAGCTACCTCAAAGGAAGTTGTAGTGAGGCTGGTGTTGGTCTCTTCTCCCAAGTAACTAATGACAGGACAAGAGGTAATGGCCTCAAGCTGCACCAGGGGAGATTTAGATTGGATATTAGGAAGAATTTCTTTACCAAAAGAGTGGTTAGACATGGGAACAGGCTGCCCAGGGAGGTGGTGGAGTCACCATCCCTGGAGGTGTTCAAAGACTTATAGGTGTGGTGCTGAGGGACATGGTTCAGTGGTGGGCTTGGCAGTGTTAGGATAACGGTTGGACGTGATGACCTTAAAGGTCTTTTCCAACCACAATGATTCCACGATTCTATTTTTTTTTCCAAAAAAAGTGAAACCATATGGGGGATCTCTTATCTCACTGACTTTTTATAAGTTTGATTTATGACAGGAAGAAAAAAAAAAAGTTAAAGTTGTGTAACTTACAAATGGACTTGTGTTGTTTAAACTGTAACTGCCAAATAGCCGCAGTGTGTAGTTTATGAGGGGTATTTAAGCAGTTCAGTATTTGTTCTAAATATTTAAAAAGAGAGGCCACTGAATGTTAGGGGTGTTTTTCCCCATGTTTGGACACAGTGCTCCGAAGTACTTTATTTCTGTCTGGCTTTCGATGGTGTGTTTCGGTGGCATCTCTCCTGGGCGGTGCAGCTGGTTAGATGTCCCTCCCAATTTATCTGTCAGAGATCAGTCAAAGAGATGGGTAACTTATCATGTGTTTGTGCCAAGGAAGAAGAATGACCTTTGGTGATTGGAAGATATAGGTATACCGCCAAATGTAAATAACAGGAACTTGGAAATATACACAAGTAAACCATGAGATCAGGGTAACGAAAAATATGTTCCAAGATCATCAACATGTAGTAATGAATTCTAGGAAAGTACTGAATATGTAATGAATATGGATGGATTAAACTCTACTTAAACTGCTTTGTGAAACCACCCCGGTGGAGCAATCCACAGTGCTGCAATAAAGAATGCCTGCTTAATAACACTCTTGTTACTGAGTTTTCATCTCAGAATCCTTACCCGGCCGGACCTAGCCTCCCATCTCTGTGAGAAGCATTAGAAAGCAAGGGAGTTTGGAAGCTCCAAATTTTGTTTCAGTCCTCTGGTAGCTCTCCTTCTTTTTTCCTTGTCTCTCTATGCCCCTTTGTCTTGCTTACTGTCACTGTGTTTTTCATTCTGTATCTCACTGTCCCATTCCTCCTTGCTGTTCATCTCTTTCTTTCTCTGACCCTTTGTGCTTCTCCCCGTTCCTGTTATTTTTACTTCACCTCTGTCCCTGTCATGCTCTCTGTTGCTCTCATCTCTCTATCTCGATATCCGGCTCCCTGCGCCCCTGACTCTTTCAGAGTTTCCTGCTTTCTGGCTCCCCGTCAGTCACCTGTTTTCTATGTTTCTCTGTCTTTCATCCTGTCTTTCCTTGTCCCTCTGGCCTGCCACCTGTCACTGTCTTTTTTGGGCCAAGTGGTGGTGGGCCAAGTGCATATTAGGAAGAATTGCTATGAGGGTGGTGAGACACTGGAGCAGGCTGTCCAGAGAAGCTGTGGCTGCCCTCTCCCATGGAATTGTTCAAGCCCGGATTGGATGGGGCTCGGAGCAACCTGGTCTAGTGGAAGGTGTCCCTGCCCGTGGCAGGGGGGGTTGAAACTAGATGGTCTTTAAGGTCCTTTCCAACACAAACCATTCAATGATTCTAGTCTTAATACTGCTTTTAAGTGTTCAAATGGCTTTTAAAGGATGTGTTGTATTTTGAGTGGACCTGTTTACCTAGAATCCTCCTCTAGCTTGACTGCTATCCTATCCCTTATTCTGAATTAATTCCTCTGCTTTCTTCTGTACTATTTTTTTAATATGCTGCAATATATTTGGGGTTTTTGTTTTCTAGGTGTGTGTCTGTAAGCATCTTGTGGCGCGTAATCGATCACCCCCCAAACCTGGGTTTGACCATTGCAGAGCAGAGCCTGAGCCAGAAAAGTGGCACCATCCTCTGGCGCGCTCCCTGCCCCACCATGGGGCAGCCACCAGCCTGTGGGATAGGGGCTGGGAGGGGCCTGCAGCCATCTGGGGGGGCTACCCTCCTTTATTTTTCTAGCAGAGCTCCCCTTTTATGGGGTGGAGGTTCATCCGTATGTAAATAGTGTTCTCAGAGTTAATGAGCTGCTGGTTGGGGCAGTTTCCCTCATTTTGTGACTCTTTTTCTGAGTGAATAAAAAGGGGCTTGTGTGTGTGATGTCACTTGGGCTTCTAAGTATCACAGGGAGTGATGATGCAGCAGAGTAGCGGGTGAGTGGGGGATGAGGGGGGTTGTGGAGTTCCCCCAAAAAAGGGGGGGGGGGGGGGGAATCATAGCCAAAACCCACCTGAAAATTCATGAGGGGATTAAAAAAATATTAAAACATGTAAATATGGGTGTGAGGTGTTCAAATAGTGAAAAATGTCTCATATATATAGAGAGAGACAATAATACTCATTTATATGTATAAAATGAAATGGAAATGAAAGCCATGTATCTACTACATGTACTAGTGCAGTTCACTGTCCTAAATCTCCCTCTTTATTTCTTCCTGACCCTATGTGTTAGTTCTTGCTTCTGCTTCTTTTCCCTTATCACTTTATATTTTTCCTTTGTCCCTCGTCTTGTCTCTACCTTGTTGTCCTGCTGGTCCCTTTGGCCTCTCTCTCCTGCTCCCCCTCTCTCATATATTCCTCCATCTCTCCCTGTTTTTTGTTTTTTTTTTTTTTTTGCTAAATCTCTCAGCTCTCCTCTCTCTCTACTGTTGCCCCGCTTCCCGTCCCTCTCCCATTGACAGCGTCTGGTTTCCCTGTTGCCTGTCCCCCACCTCTTCTCTATCTTCCTCCTGCTTCTCCTCTTCTCTTGTCTCCCACTGTCCTGCTGCGTTTGGGCACCGAGCCTTGTAGCTGACTCGGTGCCAGAATTTGTTCTGAGCAGGAATGAGTAAACTTTTCTTGTGCCCCTGGATGGCTTTCAAGCCCCTGGGTACAGAGCCTGTGGCTGTGGGCAGGTGCCAGGGAGGGGCCAGTGTGCTTTTGCCAGGCCCTTGTTCCTGATGGACTCTAGCTGGAGCTGGGGCAGGTGTGGCCAGTGAGGCTGACGGTAGGGCTGGCCCTGCTGTGGGCTATGAAGGGGACTGCCTGGGCATGCCCAGCTGCAGGAACTGGCTGAGGAGTCAAACAAAGGGGCTTCCACAAGGAGCTGTCCCCAGCAAGGAGCAGCCGGTCCCCGTGTGTGGTGGGTTAACCCTGGCCAAAATGCCAGGTGCCCACCAAAGCCACTCTATCACTCCCCCTCCTTAACTGGACAGGAGAGAGGAGAGGGAAAAAAAAAAAAAAAACAACAGGCTCGTGGGGTTGAGATAGGGACAGGGAGATCACTCAGCATTTACAGTCATGGGCAAAACAGACTCAACTGAAAGGAAATGTAATTTATTACCAATTAACTCAGAGAGGAGTGATGAGAAATAAAACCAAATCTTAAAACACCTTCCCCCCACCCCTCCCTCCTTTCCCGGGCATAACTTTGATCCCGATTTTCCTCCCTCCTCCCCTCCAGTGGCACAGGGGGGAAAACAGGGGATGGGGGTTAGGGTCAGTTTATCACACTGTTGTTTTCTGCTGCTTCTTCCTCCTCAGGGGGAGGATTTCTCACACTTTTCCCCTGCTCTAATGTGGGGTCCCCCTCACGGGAGAAGGTCCTCTGTGACTTCTCCAGCCTGAGTCTTCCCACGGGTTCAGTCCTTCATGAACTGCCTCAACGTGGGTCTCCTTCATGGTGTGCAGTCCTTCAGGAACCGACTGCTCCAGCATGAGCCCCCCTCACGGGGTCTCTAGCAGCAAACCTGCTCCAGCGTGGACTTCTCTCTCTCCACAGACCACAGGTCCTGCCAGGAGCCTGTTCCAGTGCAGGCTTCCCACGGGGTCACAGCTTCCTTTAGGTATCCACCTACTCTGATGTGGGGGCCTCCAGGGGGTGTAGGCAGTCATCTGCTCCTCCGCCCATGGGCTGCAGGGGGACAACCTGCTTCACCATGGTCTTCACCACACATTGCAGGGGAATCGCTGCTGTGGCACCTGGAGCATCTCCTCCCCCCCTTCTTCACTGACCTTTGTCTCTGCAGGATGTTTCTCTCAGATATTCTCGCTCCTCTCACTCGCTGCAATTACTGCTGCACAACAACTTTTTCACTCTCTTAAATATGTTATCACAGAGGCGAAAAACACTCTTGCTGATTGGCTCAGCCTTGGCCAGCGGCGGGTCCGTCTTAAAGCCAGCTGGCATTGGCTATATCCGACATAGGGGAAACTTCTAGCAACTTCATACAGAAGCCACCCCTGTAACCCCCCTGCTACCAAAACCTTGCCACACAGACCCGTTACACTGTGGCAAGGAAGGAGCCATCCCCAACAGAGCACCCAACCAGCACACGACACCAGGACGTTGCTGCCTCCATCGGCCACACACTTGAGCTGCTGCGTGTCCAGGAAACATCATGGGAGAGGTGCATTGAATCACCCACTGCCTACTCCCAAGGTCAGGCAGCCGGTACTGTGGAGGAGGAAGGGGCAGAGACAGAGAGATAAGCTTCGGGGTGCTGGAGGTCTGCCGTTGGCACCAGGAGCCACGTGTCGCCTCACATGGATCCCGGCCCATCCCTCCCACGGTTTTCCAGATCTCTGCTTGCCTCCTTGCCTGTCCTTGCCTCTGTCTGCCTTTCAGGCTTTCTGGTTCCCCAAAGCTTTTCTGTCTTCTGCTAGCATTACCCTGTAAAGTGTCACCTTGTACCTTTCCTTTCTGTCTCCCCACCAGCTTACTTCATTCTTCCTCATTGCTTGTGAAAATGGCATTTCCAAGTCTCCCTCTAAATTTTCTCTTTGTGTCTCCATTTATCCGGGTCCGTGTTCGTGTGGCTTATGTCTTCCTGCACATCTTCACCTCCATCACCTTTATTTAATATCTTCACTTATTTCCTTTGCTGACCCTATTTCTCTCCCCTTGCCATGCTCTGTTCTTAATCCTTCCTTCAAAATTTCCTTTTTATCTGCCTATTTTAATTTGCTATTGCTTCCATTTTGTTTGTTTTATAGATAAAGGAAAGCACATAATTTTTGATAATAATCTTGCTGTTGTATTTAAGGAGCCACTTTCCTACACAGCTTCATAGGGCATCTATCTTTTTTCCTACCTACACCCCAGAAAAATAAATTTTTTTTCTTTAGAATTCCCTATCCAGTCATATTGCTGATGCAATTAATGTAGCTGGAGTAAAAGAGCAGGAATATTTGTTTCTGGTACAGGTGGCTTTCTCCATTTGAAAATTTGCACCCCACAAACTGAAGGCAGCTGAGAAAACTCCCTGCTGCTCCTCCAGTCACCTTTATGTGTTGTGGGGGTTTGCCCTGCCCCTTTCCCAGGTGATTGCGGGAAGGGTGGTGGGCAGGTCCTGGAGTATATGAGCCCCGGGGCTCTGCTCAGTGGGGTCATTCTGCTCTGGGCCTTCTCTGATGTCAGTGCTCTGTTGGGCCTTCAGGTAATGGCAGGTTTTGACCTCTCTAAAATATTTGGGCAGATATGTTTTGATGTTTAAAGAAGCAGAGAACTCTGTCTGAGGTAAGAGCTTCAGGATTGGTCAAGGTTCAGCTGTATTTAGCTCAGAAAGTATGCTTGTATACAGCTTTTTTTTTTTTTTTTTTTAGGTCAATAATTTTGTTTTGAGTCTTCTGGGCTGGGATGAGGGCTTAATAATGTGCTTTTTTTTATTTAATCTAGGTGTATCATACTTTTTTGGAACTCCTGACTTTATTGAAGATGGAACTATCGAGCTATACGACTATTTGTTGTACACTGTTAATCATTGTTACCTTCTCTCTATAATAGGACTGTTGGTGAGGTTAGCTAACAGGGGTTAGGGTGAACATCTTGTATGCATCTGTGAGATGACAAATTATGTGATATCTTAGAAGCGCAATGGTAGTTTTCCGTCTTCTGGCATTTTAGGTGCCACAAGCGATGATGGCTACAGCATCCGAGGCTGACATTGGAGCAGACAAGAGGAAGGCCGCGTTCCTTTTGAGCAGGAGAATGTTGTGGACAAAGTCTGTGTTGATACTTACTGCTGGTACCAGTTCTGTGCAGACGAAGAGGAACCTGGTAACTGAGGAACATCCTGGCTGGCTGATGTGGTATTTTGTTGAGGATTGATTCAGAGCCTCGGCCCTCTGAAAGCTAAGTGGAGGGACTGGTGTTTGGGAGGGGGTTCTGGGAGGAGGGAACAAGGTTGGGAGCTGTGAGGAGGGGTTTCAAAATTGGTGTGGGGAGAGGGCTGTCCAGGAACCATCCCCTTTGGGCAGGTAAAGGGAGCGGGTTGCTCTTGGCACAATACTAGCTTGTGCCAGGCAGGACTCTTCCAGCCTGTAGCTGCATAGCTTGTGTAGCGTGTCTTCTGTGTATCGGACCTTTCTCGGGTCTCGATGTCCTCGTTGCTCTTTGCGCTCGAGGAGCACTTCACGTGCCTCGGGCACCATTCCTAGGGTCTCGAATGCCCATACTCGTCAGCACGGTGCCCCTCGGGCACGTCTTTTCTCGCGTAACAAGCTTAAAGCTCGGATAGGTCTCGTGTCTCGGAAGTTTCCAGTCGGTGTGGTTTGGTGTCGTTGTTCCGGGCCATGTCAGCATCTCTGATTTTGAGTGGTCCGCTTCAGTGTAAGTAGCTGTATAGCCACCAAGCGAGGAGAGTTATTTCTGTAGTGCTATGCAGAGACATGGGAGGTGACCAGATGTTTTTAGTGGCAGGCTGTATTTGGCCTCCAGATGGCATTCCTAAATGGAAATGAGATCTCTGGAATTGTTAAGCTTTTGATAGCACCTGGGCGACTTGTTTGATATCGCTTTTTTGGACGCAGAGGAACGAGCTGCGCGCTAAAGGGCGATGAAGGAGAGGCGAGCGGAGGGATGGAAGAAGGTGCGTCGGCATGTATTGTCAGAGGGGAGATGTGACCGGTGGTTGTCTGATTAGCTTATAGGTTTCAAGTTTTTTTATTTTGAAGGCACAAAGCAATGAGCAAAGTGGGATGGGAGAGGAGAGTAATGATTAGTGGGCTGAAGTAGCAGCTATTTTTTAGGCATCTCATTGTCAATGATGTTATAAGCATCCCTTGTTTGTGTTTTACAGGTGGTACGCAAGCCTTAATGTAGCAACCAGTAAAGGGCAGAGGCAGGGCTGGTGAGCAGGTGAGGTAAAGGAGCAGCAGATGGGAATCGATGGGGCCCAGCTGCGGTTTGGGCAGTATCTTGGCATGAGTTATTTGCCTTTTTTTTTTTTTTTTTTCAGGTGATGCAGTTCTACAGCCTCAGAGGGGTGAAGCTTCACGCTGACAGCCGGTCCGAGCGGGCAAGGTAGTTGTTGGATGAGTTGGTGTGTAAGAGCAAAGTATCCTGCAGAAACTCAGTGAAGTGTTTCTCTTTAGTTTTGCAGGTGTGCGCAGGCTGCTTGTGGAATTGGGTGAGCATTTGAGGTGAGCTGGTGTAGTAGCGAGGAGGCTCACGAGGCCGGTGATTTCTCGCAAGCTCAATGGTAATTTTACATCTTTGGGTATCTCGGGTGCCACAAGTAACGATGGCTGCAGCATCCAACACTGCAGTTGGAGCAGGTGAGCAGAACACCGTGGTGCTCCCAATGAAGGGGGTGTTGTGGCAGAGGTTGGTGTTGGCTGATGTGGTGATTACTGATCACAGAATTTGTTATTTGGTGGGGTTTTTTTCTGCAGATGACGGAGGAACCTGGGGATTGCACCAGCATCTGAGTTAGCTAATGTGGGTGATTTTTTGGTCAAGAATGGACAGCTAGACCTCTGAAAACTAAGTTGAGGGGCCAGAGCCAAGGACAGGGCAAGGCTGGAAGTTGCAGGGACGGAGTTAAAATTAGCACAGGGGAGAGGACTGTCCAGGGACAGTTCCCTGTGGGCAGGTAAAGGGAGCCACGTTACTTTTCTGCGCCAGACTAGGATGCGTCAGGCAGGGCAGTTCCAGCCTGTCTCTGTTATGTAGTTTGTCCAGTCGGTCTTCTGTCTTGGATGTGTCTCGGGTCTCGATGTCCTCATTCCTTTTTCTGCTCAAGGAGCAAGACGAATATCTCGGGCGCCATCCCTGGGGTCTCTGCTGCCTGTACATGCCAGCATAGTGCCTGTTTGGCACCGCTTCTCTTGCATAACAAGCTTAAAGCGTGGATGGGTCTCGCATCTCGGAAGTTACTGGGCGGTCCTCATCTGCGACGTCGCTCAAGAATGCATCGGCAGCTCTGCTCGCTAGCTGTTGGTTTTTGCGAACTGAGAATTCTTCCCTGCATCGTTATGCTCATAGGTCTTGAGGCCACGTTTCTCGCTCACGCATCATCTGTGTTTTGACCTTTACCTCTTATAACAGGCCATTATGTTCAAATCTTTTTCTAGAGGCTGCCATAGAACCTCCTTACCTCATGGCTCTGTAGGTCTTGCCTGACAGTGCAACTCATTTGGGAGTCATCCTTCTTGCCAAGAGGTTTCTTTCATCTTTGTCGCCTTTTTTGTAGAGTTCTGTGTAGTGTTAGTTTCCCTTTGTCTTTGTGTGCGTGTGTGTGTGTGTGTGTGTGTGTGTGTGTCTTAGAGCTGCTCTGCCTGGGGCTGTAGAGTCATGGGTAGGTGCTATATCTCTGGTTAACGCATTGATATGCCTAGATCATTTAGGCAACGGTTGTACAGTCGTCTCGGGTTGAGTAGCTGGTGGCAGACTGCACAGCCAGTCATTTTGGGGGTGTTCTACAGAGAGGATGGGAGCCTTCTGGGAGGGGCGGTTGAGTGGGAGCGAAGCAGATTGCATCTCAAAGGTGTTAAGGCTCGTGGGTGTGTGCCTCTAAGCTGGGTGTGTTGTTTTTAAAGGCGGGCTGCCTTTAGCCTCTAGGTGGTACTCTGAAGCAGAGATGAGAGCTCTGGAACTGTGAAGCTCTTGATCTGCACCTGGGTAAGCTGTGTAACAATTTGGGGTTTTTTTCAGATGCAGAGGGATGAGTAGCTCTTTAAAAAGCAACAGAGGAGGGGAGTGGAGCCCTGTAAGAAGGTGAGTCGGTGCAGGGTGTCGGAGGGAAGTTGTGGCTATGTGGCCACATTATGGTTTGGTGTTTTTTCTTTCAAGGTGTGCAGCAATGTGCAAAGCGGGATGTTGGTGCCAGTGCTGACTCTGGCAAGGTGAGCTGTGGCTAGTGGGTGAAGTAGCGGTTATTTTTCAGTTTTTGTATTGTCAGTGAAGTTTTAGGCATCCCTTGTTGTTTGTGTTTTACAGGTGGTACCCGAGCCTCAACGCAGCCGCCTGAAATGACAGAGGCTGGACCGGGGAGAGGGTGAGGTAAAGGAGCGGGAGCTAGGCATCACTGCGGACAGGCATCGGTTTTGGGCAGTAGCTCGGCACTCATTTTTTGCCTTGGTTTTTGCCTCGTTTTTCGCAGGTGCCACACATGGCCTCGGAGGGATGAAGCCGCATGCCGATGAGCCGTCCGAGCAGCTGAGGCTGTTGTGTGCTAGGTCGGCATCTAAGAGCCAAGTCTTACGTGGCAGCTTGGTTAAACACTTACCTTTTCTTTTGCAGGTGATGTGCAGGTCACTTCTAGAATAGGATGCGTGTTTGAGGTGAGCTGGCTATTAGTGAGGAGAGTTGCAGGACCAGTGACTTCTCACAAGCACAACAGTAGTTTTATTTCTTGGTATCTCAAGTGCCACGATCGACAAAGGCTGCAGCGCCTAGCTTTCGAACTGGTGCGGAGCAGGTGAGGAGTGGAATGACATGGCCCTTCTTGGGGGGGTGTGGGGGGTGTGTTTTGTCAGAGGTTGGCATTGACTGGTCCAATGCTGTCTGGCAGCAATATCTTGGTTTTTCGTTTGGATTTTACAGACGAGTAAGAGGAATTTGGAGTCTGTGGGAGAGTCCCATTTGGCTCGCGTGTTTCTTTTGCTGAGGATGGATTTGGATCCCTGGCCCTCTGCAAGCTAAGTTGCAGGACAGGTGCTGGAGGTGGGGGACGGTGGAGTAGGCGGGAGATAAGTTTGGGAATTTCGCGGAAGGGATTTTAAAGTTAACACAGGGGAGAGGGCTGTCCAGGAACAGGTCTCCTTGGGCAGGGAAAGGAATGGGTTACGTTTTGGCACCAGATGAGCACGGGCAGGGCAGTTCCAGCTTGTCTCTGTGGTGTTGTGTAGTTTGTCTAGTCCATTCACTGTGTCTAGGAAATTTCTCGGGTCTCAATGTCCTCATTCTGCTTTGCACTTGAAGAGCAAGCCAGACGTCTCGGGCGTCATCCCTGTGGTCTCAAATGCCTGTACTGGGTGATGCAGTGCCAGCTGGGCATTTCTTTTTTTCTTTTTTTGCGTGAGGAGTTTCAAGCGTGGATCTGTCTTGCGTCTAGGACGTTTCCAGGCCATCCTCATTTGCGGCGTGATTCTGGGCTGTGCTGGCAACTCTGATCGCTAGCTGTCCGTTTCTGCGGACTGAGACCTCTTCCCTGCATCCTTACATTCTTAGGTCTCGAAGACAGGCTTCTTGCACATCAGTCGTCTCGGTTTTGACCGTAACTTCTCGGAATGGGCCATTAGGTTCCTGCCTTTTTTTTTTTTTCTGGGGCTGCCATAGAAACTCCTCACCTTGCATTACGGCTCTGTAGGTCGTCTTGCCCGACAGCGCAACTCATTCGGGAGTCATCCTTCTTGCTGATAGCTTTCTCTCATCTTTGCGTCACCTCGTTTGTAGAGTTCTGTGTAGCATTGGTCTCACTTTGTCTGTGTGCATGTGTGGCTTGGAGCTGCTCTGCCTGGGGCTGTAGAGTCAGGTGTAGGTGGTATAGCGATAAGTGTCTCTGGTTAACATTTTGATATCCATAAACCGTTTAGGCAACGGTTGTACAGTCATATTGGGTTGAGTAGCTGGTGGCAGGCTGGGCGGCCAGTCATTTCGGGAGTGTTCTACAGAGAGGATGGGAGCCTTCTGGGAGGGGCTGTTGAGTGGGAGCGAAGCAGATTGCATCTCAAAGGTGTTAAGACTTGTGTGTGCCTGCCTCTAAGCTGGGTGTGTTGTTTTGAATGGCAGGCTGCCCCTGGCCTCTAGGTGGTACTCTGAAGCAGAGATGAGAGCTCTGGAATTGTGAAGCTCTTGATTGACACCTGGGTAAGCTGTGTAACAATTTGGGTTTTTTAGATGCAGAGGGATAAGTAGCTCTTTGAAGAGCAACAGAGGCAGTGAGCAGAGCCCTGTAAGAAGGTGAGTTGGTGCAGGGTGTTGGAGGGAAGTTGTGACCGGTGGCTATGTGGCCACATTATGTTTTTCTTTTTTTTAATGTGAATGTGCGCAGCGATGTGCAAAGCGGGATGCTGGTGCCGGTGCTGACTCTGGCAAGGTGAGCTGTGGCTAGTGGGTGAAGTAGCGGTTATTTTTCAGTTTTCATATTGTCCGTGAAGTTTTAGGCGTCCCTTGTTGTTTGTGTTTTACAGGTGGTACGTGAGCCTCAATGCGGCCACCCAAAATGACGGAGACCGGACCAGGGAGGGGGCGAGGTAAAGGAGCAGTAGCTAGGTGTTGCTGTGGGCAAGCGTCTGTTTCGGGCAGTAGCTCCGAACACGTTTTTTGCCTCGTTTTTCCCAGGTGCCACACATGGGCTCGGAAGGACGAAGCTGCACGCCAATGAACCATCCGAGAAGCTGAGGCTGTGTGCTGGGTCAGCATCCAAGAGCCAAATATTACATGGCAACTTGGTTAAGCGCTTACCTTTGTTTTTTCAGGCACTGTGTGGGCCGCCTCTGGACTCGGCCAAGCATTTGAATTGAGCTGGCTATTAGCGAGGAGGATCACGGGGCTGGTGATGTCTTGTAAGCACAACAGTAATTTTGTTTCCTGGTATCCCAGGTGCCATGAGTGACGATGGCTGCAGCGTCCGGCTTTGGAACAGGTGAGGAGCAGTTGAGGAGTGGAATGACACCGTGCTTTTTGGCGGTGTGTGTGTTGTGGGAAAGGTTGTTCGTGACTGCTGCGATGCTGTCTGCCAGGACTGTTTTTTTTTTGTTTTGTTTGGATTTTGCAGATGATAAAGAAGAAATGGATACCAGGGGAGTGTCCCATTGATCTGATGTGTTTCCTTTGAGAATGGATTTGGACCCTGGCCCTTCAAATGCTAAGTTGTGGGACAGGTCCTGGGGTTGGTGGGGGTGGGTTGTGGGGCGATAAGGTTAGGATTTTGGGGGAGGGAATTTTAGAGTTAGTATAGGGGAGAGGGCTGTCCAGGAGCAGTTGCTTTTGGACAGTTAAAGGGAGCTGGGTTACTTTTCCACACAAGTGGTGTGTGCCGGGCAAGGTAGTTCCAGCCTGTCTCTGTGTTCTTGTGTGGTTTGTCTAGTCAATCTTCTGTGTCCTGGATGTTTTTTGGTTTCGAGGTTCTCATTGCTCTTTGTGCTCAAGGAGCAAGATGGGCATCTCTGGTGCCATCCTTGGCATCTCGAATGCCCAGCCTCATCGGCATAGGGTCAGTCGGGCACTTCTTTTCTTGCATAACAAGCGTGAGGCGTGGATCGGTCTCCTATCTCTTGAGTTTCTGGGCATTCCTCATTTGCAGCGTCCTTCCGGGCTGTGTCGGCAGCTCTGTCTGTGGACTGAGACGTCTTCCTTGCACCCTTAGGTTTGTAGGTCTCAAAGTCAGGATTCTCGTGCATCGGTCTTCTCTGTTTTGACCATAACTTCATGTAACGGACCGCTACGTACGACTCTCTTCTGCGATGACTGCAAAGCATTTCCTCCCTTGAGGCTCCATAGGGCTTTTCTGCCTGCAGCATCTTCCTCACTGGAGTCACATCCGATTGTGGTCTTATTGCGTCTCACGATCGTGTTTCTCACGGTGTTGGTGTGTATTGTTGGCCTTCATGTCAGGGTTGGATCTGCCTTGCCTGGGGATGTAGCGATATTAAAGGCAGGGTAGCATAACTCTATTGTCGTGTGGTGATAACTTGATCCGCCCGGATTATTTTGGTGAAGACTGTACAGTCCATCTCCAGGCAAGTAGCTGTAGACAGCTGCCACAGTGACTTGCAGAGTTTTGCGGGTGTCTCAGGTTGGAGTCTCACCTTCTGGGAGCAGCAGTTTGTGGTAGTCCGCACACGTGGGGCTCAATAATTGGTGGTTTTTAAGCTGTAGTTAGAAGGCACGTGCGAAAATAAGATAGGCCTCGGGTCTCATCGAGGTACCGGTCAGCATGCAGGCGACTGCTTTAAAGGGTTTGTTTGGGTCGCTTTTTCAGACGCGGAGCGACGAACGCCACGCCAAAGGGCGAGAGAAGAGTAAAGTCGAGCGCCGGACAAAGGTGGGCAGGTGTCTGATATCAGAGATGCGACGTGACTGTCAGTGGTTCTGACTAGATTACGCTGATTTGTTTTTATTTTCTAGGTGCGGATCAAAATGTCAAGTGAGAGATCCACGCTAGAGCAAATTCTGGCAACGTGCGCGGTGACCACTGTGCTATGGTAGCAGTTTGATATGTCATATTATTGATGTAGCCAGAATAATACCCTGTTGTTTGAGTTTGACAGGGGGCAGGCAGACTAAAGAATCTGACTCTGGCCGGTCAAGCGACCGAGACAGAGGGAAAGAGCCTCAAGCGAGCCAAGGCTTTGGGCGGTATCTTAGCGTACACTTTCCTCTGTTTCTTTGGCAGGTGCCGCATTCCTTCTGGGGTGGGAGAAGTCGCACGACGAAGAGCGCGTTGAGAAAAGGCGAGAGACTCGATAAGCGGCATAGTTAAGCTTGAATTGCTGAGGATCACGTGGTGACTCTGTTAAGCATTTGTCTTGGGCTTTGCGGGTGCCCCGTGGGCTCTCCTCAAAGGGCTGAGGGTTTGAGGCGAGTCGGTGGATGAGAGAGGAGCGGCAGGCTAGGAACTGCAGAGCGGATGGTAACTTCTGAGTGTAACAGGTGATATATTTCATCAGTTTTCTGGTTTCCGTGGGAGATGCTGGACATGATATCTGATTTCTTGGGCGCAGCACTTAGAAGGTGGGTGTCATTGGGTAGAGATGAATGCGGTGTGGCATGTCTGTGACGGGTGGCGTTCTGTCTTGCAAGCGATGAAGAACCTGGTGAATGCAGGAGCATCCCACTCAGATCGTGTGCTTCTGATGAGGAGGGATTCTGGACCCTGCCCTCTGAAAGGTAAGTCAAGGGGCAAAAAGCAGTGGGTGGCTGGGGCTAGCAGGGCATTTAAATTTGGAGTTGTGGACAAGGCTGTTAGGGGTGGCTTAAGTCTGAGAGCGGTTAGAGGGCCCGGGGTCTGTTACACGGGATGCGAACGTGTGTGGAGCAGGGCCGTTCCAGCCCGTGTCCGTGGCTTAGCGTCATTTGTGTCATCTGCATTCCGTCTCTTAGACGATGCCTTCCACAGGTCTCTGTTTCGCCCCCTGGGCTCTCTACGCTTGGTACGTGTGTCAGTAGGGTTTCAGGTGATTTGCCGCTTTGCTATCAAGCCCCTTGAGCATTTATTTTCATCGGAGCCAAAAGCATGCCTGACATTGTGAATGTTCCTGGAGGGTCGCCCTTGTAGAGGCAATGTGGGCGGGTACGATCTGCTCTTGAAAAATCCACTTCCATAAAGCTGCCCTACAGCTTTTCATCCTGGTGCCCTTATGGGCTTAAGTCTTAAAGCCCAGCTTCTCACATGTCCATTGTTCTGGTTTTGTATTGTATTGCTCTGTATCTGTACTGATGGTCACCTAATACGGTATTGCACTGTAGCGTTCTGTTTTTGTAGGACACTGTATGGCATGGCGTTGTATTCATCTTGCATTGCAGCATCATGCTTGTGTGGACTGAGATCGCGTTGCACCGTATGGCTCCGTATTGTGCTGTGTCTTGCGTCGCGCTCTACGGCTCTGTATTGCACCATGCCTTGACTTTGGTCTAAGACTGCATTGCACTGTACGGCGCTCTGTCGTACCATAGGGCTATGTCACACCTGCTATTGCGTGTCACTGTACGGCTCCACGTTGTGCTGGGTCTTGACTGTGATCTAAGACTGCATCACACCATAAGGATCTGTGTCATGCTGGGTCTTGACCGTGGTCTAAGATTGTGTTGCACCGTACGGCTGCGTATTTCATCACACTCTATGGCTCCATATTGCACTGGGTCTTGCATCACACTCTATGGCTCTGTGTCGCGCCGTACAGCTCCTTATGGCACTGGGTCTTGTATCACACACTATGGCTATGTGTCACGCCAGGTCTTGACTGTGACATAAGACTGCGTCACGCCGTACGGCTCCATGTCGCACGGGGTTCTTGTGTCACACTGTACGGCTTTGTATCGCACGGGGTCTTGACTGTTGTCTAAGACTGGGTCACACCGTATGGTTCTGTGTCGTGCTGGGTCTTGTGTCGCACCGTACAGCTTTGTGTTGCGCTGGGTCTTGACTGTGATCTAAGACTGCATTGCACCGTACGGTGCCGGGTCTTTTTTTTTTCTTTTGCCCTGTCTGTGTGGGGTTTTTTTCCCCCAGTCCCTATCGCTCTGTGTGGCACTGTTAATTGTAAATGTTTGGACTGCGGAGGGCCTCGGGCTGGGGTTTTCAAAGGCAGGGCGATTTTGGAGGCCAGCGGGAACCCTGTTCCTGAGGAGAGCCGCAGACCTGTGGTGGCAAGCAGTGGGCGAAGGGCAGAGCGGAGAGGGAGGGGTGGTTTATAGGGTAGGTGAAGTGAGCGTTGTGCATGTGTGTGGCTTTGGTTGTGTGGTAGTATGTAAGCGTTGTTAACATGTTGTAGCTGGAGTCGAGGTATTTTTCTTTTCCAGGCCTTGTATAAAAAAAGCAACAAACCACAACCCCAAAACAAACACACCACCCAAACCCAAGATATTCTAATAAGAAAAAAAACCCAGTCAGGGGATATTTTTTTTTTCCACTTTTTTTTTTTTTAACCTAATTGGGTCCTAATTGGTCTGCACAGAGATAACTGCCAAAGTTTGGATGGTGGAAGGCAGCAGGGTACTTGGCGGGCTTTTGAGAAGCCTGGAAAAGACCCAGTACTCTCGGCGATTTAGTAGGGAGCTCGGTGTGCTTTGGGATAGTCCGGCAGAAGTGGTAGTGCGCTTGGGAATGGAGCAAGGGTGACGGCGGGGTTAAGGAAAGACCAATGGATGCTGTGGCGCTCTTGGTAAGTCAACAGGGAGCTCATTCTGCTCTGGGGTGGGTGCTCCACTGGTGCTGGTGGTGGCAGCTCCGCAGCTGGCTGGATGTGCGGGCATTGGGCTTTAGTCACAGAGAGAACCGGAATCGTCTGTTCCAGGTAAGAGCTGTGAGAAAGGCCCAGGTTCAGCATCACATCCACTGGACAGGGGGGAAATGGGGGGAAAACAGAGATAAAAAGGAGAAGGGAGGGGGACCGGGGGCAACGGAGGCAAAGATGGGGAAACTAGGGAGAACTGGGGCAAATGAGGAGAAAGAAATGGAGAGTAGCAGTGATTATACCCTTTGCTGGTTTTTTAATTATTTCTTAGTTTTCCTTAGTGCTGATGTTATTCACATTTTCTTTCTACTTGTTGTTGGTTTGCTGTCCCTATTTAATAATTTTTTCATTTCCCTAGTAACCATATCTTTTATTCTTTTTTTATGCCTACTTTTATTATTTCCTTTCTTTCCTTAGTGCTCTTTCATTTACTTTTTTTGAATCCATTTTTGTTCTCCATCACTGTGTTTAAATTTTTTGTCTTATTTCCTTTTAAAACTTTGTCTCCTTAGATCCCGTTTGCTGTCTTAATTTTGACATATTTTCAAATTATTTTGTGCATTCCTCTACGCCCTGACTATTTAGATATTCTTTCTACCTTGGCATTTTCTTTTGCTGTGGCTCTTTGTTCTTTCCTCTCTTGTTATTTTGGCTATTGTTCCATTCTTTCCTGTCTTAGTCTCTTGGCTTTAAAAATTTTGTTTCTGTGTCTGCTTTTATCTAGTTTGCTGGTGGTGTTTTTAAGTTTTTTTGTTTGTCCTCTACCTAGTCACTTTTTTTTTTTCCTCTCCTTTGACCCAGCTCTCTACCCTTCTTTTTAATAGTTTCCAGTTTCTTGAGTACCCGGTCACTTTTTGAATTTACTTTTGATGTGCGTCTCTTTTTCAGCCTTTATTTTTTAGGTTTGCTTGTCTTGCCTCATGTGGCTTCTGTGCTTAATTTTATCCCAGCTAACACGTTTATTTGTTATTTCCTTCCCGTGAGTCCTGCAGCCTGTGCTTCTTTTATGATTTTTTTTCCCCCACAACTCTATTAATTTAGATTGCTGTCTCTGTTTTTGAATTTTTTTCCTCTCAATCTCTTGGCTTTAAAAAGCGTTTCTACACCTGTACAGGTAATTTAGTTTGCTGTCTCTTATTTTCAGTTGTCTGATGACCATACCGTAGCTTTTTGCATTTTCAGATTTCCTTCTGTCTCCTTTTGTTCAGCTGACTATCCCTGAGTTTTAATCCTTTCTTGTCTATCACATGCCCCGTCACATTTGACTCTTTTGTCCCTTATTCAGTTTGCGCTCCCTATTTCTTTTTCCATTTTCCTTGCTCTCTGGCTATTTAAATTTTCTTTTAATGTCTCCATTTATCTAGTTCCCTTTCCCTTGTTTTAGTTTTTTCCTGTCCTGTACCATATTGCTTTAAAAATTTTGTTTCTGTTATCATTTACTGAATTTCCTGTCCTAGAAACTTTAGCCCATGGCTTTTTATGTTCCGCTTTGAATCTCCCCCTAACAAGTTTTTGAATTTGCTACCTTGTGGGAGCAGTGCCAATACTACGGAAGATTGATTGAGACTAAAATAGAAGCATGAAGCTAATGTTCAACATGTAAGAATAAACATGATAAAAGACCAGGTGTTCCAAACAAGCCACATGGCAAAATGAAGGTTGAGCATACAAAAAAGCCAGGCTGGAAACCGCCTGGGAGGATGCATGAGAGAGGACGTAACCACAAACAGTCACGAGCCCGGGCACGCCAGAGAAGAATGTTAAAACATCCCCCTTGGCTTTTTAGTTCAGGAATGAGCGCGCTCTGTATAATTGCTTGAAAGAGAGAAGCAAGAGAGCTTCCTTTGCTATGCCGCACATCCATGCCGATTAAAGAATATACCTAGAAAAAGGCTACAAAGTCTGTTTCTTCTTCATCCCTGCAGATAGGTGCCCTGTGTGAGGAAAACCTCCGGGCAAGTTTGCTTTTTATAGTTCTACTAAGGTTTTTGTGGCTACATTCCTTAAATAGGAACACCTGCACCCGTTGAATAGGAAAACTACAGGATCGTTGTAATGGGACAGATGGCTTCGCAAGAGCTAAATTACATTAAAAAGCACCACAACAGGTATTGTGTGCTGCTGGTTACCGTGTAACTAAAACCCATCTAATGTGATCGCTGCTGTTGGTAAAAGAACATCGTAATTGGTTCCCAGTAGATGGCGCACTTGATAGCGCTATGCGGGAGGGTGTAGGGGAATGCTTACAGACACCTAAAGGGCTAGGTTTTGAGATTCCTGATGCTGTTATTGTGACACGGCAGTTCTTATACTCCATGTTGGAGCAGCTCAAACCTTTAGAGGCTATTGTTAGAAAAAGGGAAAAAAAAAAAAAGAAAAAAGATAGAAACGGGGGCCAAAGGGCCAAAATATATATGATCGAGCTAAAGCTGTCCCAAATAATTCTGAGACTGAAGACCCTTTTGACCCTAGGCTGCTTAGTGCAGAGGGGGAACCAGATTTATACCCTCTATTACCATTACCTCCTCAGCCATTAGAGACACTGCCCCCCCCCCCCCCCCCCCCCCCCGCTGTAATTTTCACCTCCACCGCTGTTACGTTCTATATTGTCTACGGCACCTGCTAATCCCTTTCTGAAGGAGTTATCCGAGATCGAGTCGGCAGCGCAGAAATGTAAAGAAGCAGCTATAAAATGGGCTAATTTTACTTTTGCCTTCCCTGTTAAAAAGAAATAAAACCGGTCCCCAACTAATGAGGGTTTGCCTTACCAGGTTTCTAAAGAGCTTAAAAAAAAAACTATTACAGAAAATGGATTACAAAATACGTTCACCGTAGCATTAATAGAGGCAGTGCAGGTGGCATATGTAATGACACCACGGGATTGGAAAATGTTAACAAAAACAACATTATTTTCGGCACGCCGTGAGGTTTGGCAATTAGAATATTACGACTTAGTAACAGAGCAGGCGATGGATAATTTGGGTGCAGGAATACCAATTCATCAGAGTCTGCGTACAGGCACAAATAGCCCTGGATAGATGGGCTTTTGAACAAGTCTGGCTGGGTCAGTGAGAAGGAACAAGGAGAGAAGGGATGGAAAGAGTTAACAGGATTCAGGCATGTCCTGCCCTGAGCCTTGAACAAGAGTAAAGAAAGATAACAGGGAAGTAAACATGTGCAGACCATCAGGTATGAGAGAAGCACAAGCCTGCAGGAGAGCAGACAAGGGAGTTAGCAGTAGTGGCGTGTAAACCATGCCTGTACACCAATCATAGCTTACGTAGTGGTGCATGCGCTAATAGAGAAAAGTATATAATGATGGTGTACGAAACAATAAAAGTCTTCGCTTCATCCCCAATCGGAGTCCATGCCCTTCGTCCGCCACAAGTCGGGGTGTCATACGGGATATTTTATGACAATAAGACGAGGTTCTCAGGAGCCCTCTGTGACACTTGAAGATATACTGCAGGGGGCAAAGGCAAGTAGATAACCCTGAAGCCGCTAAAGCTTTGTTATTCCAGTTGGCTTTTGAAAACGCTAACAGTGACTGTCAATCAGCGCTACTACTATTGAAAGGAAAGGCAATGGACGTAGGGGAATATATTAAAGTACGTCAAAACATCGAAACCGAGACTTACAGAGCATCGGTTCTTGCCGCCGCATTATCTCAATTGCATAGTTATCGGAACAATGTTAAATGTTTTAATTGTGGTAAACAAGGACATACAAGCAAGGAGCGTCCTGAAAAGTGGCAGATGCGCAAGAGTAAAAATTTGATAAAACCCACAAAAAGATATTGCCAGACAGTATTAACACTGAAGCCAAGAAAACTCAATAACAACCAAGTGTTATTAAGCAGGTATTCTTTATTGTGGCGCCAGGCAGCACGGGGGTGTTGCCTTTGATGGCGTGGCGACCTGGCTCAGGAACGGCACGGCGGCCTTCCCGGGGCCGCTCGGGCCATTAGCTCACTGACACCAATGTGGTGGACGGCAAATGGTGTTTATTGCTGGGTGATGCGGCGTTATATAGCTTAGGTTTACGACCTCATTTCCGTCCGCTTACATCATAAACTAGGCACTATTGGCTGTCGGGAGGGGGGGGCCCTATGTTTCCGTACAGCACGATATCTTCCGGCCGCCAGACCCTAACTATCTACAGGGGGATAGCTGCTTCTGTACGTGCACGCTCAAGCGTTAGGATTCTTGCCTTATATTTACAGCGTTCATGTTTATTCATTACATTTCTAAGAAAAGGTTGGGTTATTCTAATTATTTCCAGGAATTCATTAACATAAGTTCCTCCCATAGTCCCACCTCAGTCCGCCCAATTTACGCCCCCCCCCTCAGGGGTCGTTGGTGGTCATTGGGGACGAAGGTCCGAGTCTTCCTCACGGTTGAACTTTTGAACTTGTCCTGTGGCGCATGCCCTGTACCATCATGGGTCTCTTCCGAACTGCAGGACCAGCTCTTGCTAGCTGCTCTCCCTATCTCTCCTGCTTAGTCTTCTGTGTTCCTTGAGCCCCACAGTCTGATTGGAGGATTCCACCTGGTGTCCTTCACTTGGCAGATTCTGCTTTGTTCTTATCTTTAGATTGTTTGTTAATTAGTCTGCAATGGATATATGCATAACGATTAGTACAAATCGGCCTCCCTCCCTATCTCTAAAGGCTGGTCAGCAGCACTTTTCTAAAAGTCAGTTAGCCATTCTTTATTACACGGCAAGGCACAACGAACAGCTTGACCGTGTGTCGGAATGCGATCGCTCCGCAATCGACGAGACAAAATTTCCCGTCCGGTACGATATATCGTTACCCCGATGACAATCTTGTCTGTGCAAAAAAACGAAGGATACTTGAAAAACATCCTGCAGCATATGTCAGATGAATTAAAGTCTCACGGATTGCAAATCGCTGATGAAAAAGTACAAACTCTGCCACCGTGGAAATAGCCGGTGTGTATTTTATCAGAACAACGTACTAAAACTTACAAGACAAAGTAGACCTTGAACGACTTACAGAAGTTTTGAGGAGACACCAATTGGTTACGCCCTCGGCCGGGTATTTCTAATCGGGAAGTGTCATTCATTTGCACCTTTGAATGGGGATAGCAACTTTACCTCAGGATGCTGCTTGTCAGCAGAAGCAAAGAAAGAATTGGACCCTGTAGCACAAAAATTATCTGAGGTTCAAGCAGACAGAATTTGACCAGAATTACCCGTGGGTCTTTTCATCCTCAGAACCGAACGTCAACCCATCGGGTCAGTGGGTCAGTTGTCGGTAGACAATAAGCGAGTTTTTTGACCTAGAACAGTTGTTTTTTACCAAATGAGCTTAACAAAATCATAACCCCTTATTTAGAACTTGTCATATGGTTAATTACGAAAGGGCGTCATTGTATTCGGACACAGACAGGATACGATCCCGAAATCCTTTATCTGCCTTTATGAGCGCAAGAATATTGCTGGCAGAAACATGACCGCCGCAGAAAGGCATTTTTCAATTTCAGAGAAACAATCGCATCGTCCAGAGGTTACATACAGGGGCCCCAGTGCAAATGACCGACAGAACTGTCCCACCGAATCGATCACGTGGGGGAGAGGGGTACGCGCACGTTCTTCTTCCGTCAGGACCGCAACGGTTTCCGGCACGATATATCAAGCCTTATCGTGAGCTGCAAAGATGTGACCTGGAATCCAGCGCCTCAGATGGAGAAGTTGAACCCAAATGAAAATAAGAGACCACGGAAATGAGAGAGAACAACAAAAGATGATCCTGTCGCCCGGGGAAAACTGAAACAACTACAACATAGCACAAGTACAACGACAGCATCTGCGGGTGCATCGCCTACGCCAGCAAACACCTTTTTGGCGTACTTAGCCGTCATCGCCAGGAACAGTACGGTAAGGACGTATACTTATTCTTTACACGATAAGTCATCCTAGTCGCGCTCGACATTTGTATCGGGCACATGTCTCGGACCCCTCACCGCCATTTAAATGAAATACCTGGTGGGATCCGGAAATTCCTATTTCAGATAACGATTCAAAATGGACGGAGGGAACCCGGATTCCCCCTTCAGGGCCTTTAATGGAAGGCAGAGATGGGGTACGAAGTAATGACACCCATCAGTATCATACCGGGTTATCACCCATTTGCACGTCAAACGAGCCAATACAGAATTGCCTTAATACGGGAGAAAAATTTCATCTTTCAACATGGGAAAATAGACAAGGAGCAACTAGCCATTTAACATTCATCTCTGCTCCCGGAATAGCCGACGCGGTTGTCAGTCAAAACGCAACCACGATTCCCCCTGTTAACTTACCTTTATGTAAGATCCCCAGAGATATGACAAAGGATGTAACAAATCTTAATCGGACACCTCATAGCCTACCAAAAACCTGTGCTACAAAACACAACCAATTTAATATTTTGGGACCTGGGTCCCCACGGACACCTCATAACTAATTCCTCGAAGGACGTAAATTGTTCTGCACTAACTAATGAGTCGAAGCGGTCAGAAGGAGGTCTTTCAGGATCCGTGCTACAGGCTCAGTTTAAGGAGAGTTTTAGTTCAAATTTTGCAAAGCTTTGCCGATCGGCCTCGCCGTTTAGACTCAGACACGTAGCACGTGGAGTCTATTCAAAAAATAATAATTAATATTCTTTACAGTTGACCAATTTTCATAATGACTCTTATTATTTGTACCTCACATCCTTACGCTTTTGTGGCTGCATCTCAGATTAATATTTCCAAAAACAAGTCATACCTTTGAACTCACCTTACAGAACTCATATCACTTCAGTTGCATTACACACACAAAAATCTCTAAATTAAATATATCCGCCACAATACCAATGAGACGAGAAGCCGAGATACGTCTTCTCATAAATGCGACTCGACAACGGGTAGGGGATTCTGGCCTAAGTCGGTTAGCAAAGGCACTTAAACAACCTCAACAACGAAGAAAACTCTGTATAGGACGGGTCATCGCTTTTATAATACTTGTAATCAATATCTTAGCTACCACAGCTATTACCGCTACAGCATTAGCAGAGTCTGTGCACACCGCACGCAAAGTAGCGGGAACATTGAGTAACATAAGCCAAGAATTAACTACGCAAGCAAATATCGATTGGCAAATTTTAACGCGCTTAGACGCATCGAAAGCAGCAGTGATACAGTTAGGCGATAGGCGAAATGCAACGGCTAATTGAATGAAATTACAAATGCGTCTGGGAATGTAAAGAAAAAAATTATGCATTACTCCATTAGTATGGAACGATAGCGTGTATACGTGGGATCATATTAAACAGCACATTCAAGATGCTTTTTCGACTAACATAGATGGCACAGTTCAAGATTTGACCCACGCTTTGCAAGGACAAGTGGCAGCGCTTACAAGATTTAGCACATAAAAGCATAACGGATGACATCTCTGATAGCATGACGCGGCCGAAGCCCCCCAGAAAAATCGGTTTACCAGATTAAATTTACGAATTTGGGCAATTATTGGTCTCGGCCACACTTGTGTCCTTTTTATACTTGTAGCGCTCAGAATCATCTGGGGAACCATACAAGATCCCAGAAGAACGGAAGTCGAGGTTCCTTGCCGCTCTTGCCGTGAACCCGATGTTCCAAAACAAAGAGGGGGAGATGTGAGAGCGGTGCCATACGGACGAACGACCAAGACTAAAAGAGAAGCACGAGGCTAATACTCAATACGTAAGAATAAACACAAAAGACCAGGTGTTCTCAATAACTCTCCACACAGGAGAACGAGACTTGAGCGCATGAAAAGGTCAGGCTGGAAAACCCCCCGGGATCGTGCATGAGAAAAGACATGGCTGAAAAGAGTCACGAGCGTGGGTGTGCCAGAGAAGAATGTAAAACATCCTGCTTGGCTTTATAGTTCGGGCATGAGAGACCTCTATGTAATTGCTTGAAAAAGAGAAGCGAGAGAGCTTCCTTTGCTATGCCGCATGCCCGTGCCAATTACAGAATATAACTAGAAAAAGGCTACGAAGTTGGAGTCTCCTTCATCGCCGCTCTGCCCCCATTCTGCTCCCTTTCTGTTTGTTACTCCAGTCATCTTACGTTCTCTAGTTTTGAATTCTTTGCCAGGTTTGTCGCTTTTCAATTTGTCTATGCCGATATCCAGCTGTCTTTTTTAAAAAAAATTCTTTCTGCTTTCTTCCTCTTTTACAGTTTTCTCTGCATCTCCCTCTATCTGGTTCCCTATTGTAGTAAAATCCACAAACCCCCATCCACTCTCTTCTTCTCCTGGCTGCGAGCACCTTGCTCTCTCCGTTCCTCTCTATCGCACCTCTCCATCCTCCTCCTTGCCGAGCTCCGTTTCTCCCTCGACACCCTCGTGCGGTTCCCCGTCCCTGTCTCGTTCCCGGTATCCCATTTCCCAGCTCCCCGTCCCACACCTCTACCTTTCCTCTGGCCTGCTTCCTGCTTTCCTCATTTTTCTTTGCCTGCTGCCGGCAGGCATCAATCCTCGTAGCGAACTCACCGCCGGGACTTCCGAAGGGCACGAAGGCACAAACCGTCGCCACCTTCTTTGCAATCCCAGATGCGTTTCCGGCCGCTGGGCCACAGAGGAGGGGGTGATGTGCCGTGGGCCCAGGGTGTTCTGTTCCCTACGGGCTCTAGCCGGGGTCCATCCCCACCGCAGTTCTCTAGATCTCTGCCTGCCTCCTTGCCTGTCCTTGCCTTCATCTCCTTTTCAGGCTGTCTGTTTCCCCAAAGCTTTTTCCTCTTCTGCTAACATTGCCCTGTCAACTGTCACCTTCTACCTTTTCTTTCTATGTCTTTCCTTTTCTATCTGCCCACCGGCTCTTATTTCATTCTTCCTTGTTGCATGTGAAAACAGCATTTCTAGGTCTCTGTCTAAATTTTCTTTTAGTGTCTCTATTTATCCAAGTCCCTGCTGGGTTTTTTTTGTCTTCCTGCCTATCCTCATCTTCATCACCTTTTACATTTTGTTTTAATATCTTCATTGATGTAGTTTGCTGACCCTATTTCCCTCCTTCCTTTTTAACATTTCCTTCTTATCGACCTATTTTGGTTTCCCTTTGTTACCATTGTGGATTTTTTTTAACTGGTAAAGTAAAAGCACATGCTTTTTGATAATAATATTGCTGTTATAATCAACGAGTGACTTTTCTCCATAGCTTAGTAAGGCATCTATGTTTTTCTACCTACACCCCAGGAAAATGAAGTTGAATTCCCTACCTGGTCACGTTGCCGATGTAACGGATGTAGCCACAGTAAAAGAGCTGGAATAGTAACTTCTAGTCCAGGTGGCTTTCTCTATTCAGTGCTTTGTATCCTGTAAACTGAAAGCAGATGAGAAAAGTCCCTGCTGCTCCTCTGGGTGCCTTTATGTGTTGTGGTGGTAGACCCTGCCTCTTTCCCAGGGGATTGTGGGAAGGGTGGTGGGCGGGTCCTGGAGTATATGAGCCTCGGGCTCTGCTCAGGGAGCTCATTCTGCTCTGGGGCTTCTTTGGTATCAGTGTTCTGCCAAGCCTTCAGTTATTAGCAGTTTTTGAACTGCCTAAGCTATTTTTGGCAGATATGCTTTGACACTTAAAGAAACAGAGGGCTCTCTTTGAGGTAGGAGCTTCTGGACTGGTTGAAGTTCAGCTGCATTTATCTTACAAAGTATGCTTATATACAAATTTTCTTTTTTTAGGTCAACAATTTTGTTCTGGGCCGGTAAAAGTAGCATGCTTTTTCTTTTGATCTATGTCTATTGTGTTTGTTCGGAACTCCTAGCTATTGAAATGGAACTAGTTTTAGTGTATACTGAGTTAATTGTTACTATTTCCCTAAATAGGACCGATGGTGAGGTTAACTAGCAGGGACTAGGGCAAATATATGGCACGCAGTGACGAGATACTGAATTACATGATTTCTCACAAGCGCAACAGCAATCTCTTGTCTTTCGGTATTTTAGGTGTCGTAAGCAACGATGTCTCTGGCATCCAATGCTGGAATTGCTGCAGGTGAGCAGAAGGCCGAATTCTATTTGAGTAGGAGGGTGTAGTAGAAGAGGTGTGTGTCGATGCTTACTGCTGGTACTGGTTTTATGCAGATGAAGATGAGCCTGGCAGCTGCAGGAACATCCTGGCTAGCTGATGCGGTATTTTGTCGAGGACGGATTCAGAGCCTTGGCCGTCTAAAAGCTAAGCGGAGCGATGGGTGTTTGGGAGGGTGTTCTGGGAGGTGGGGACAAGGTTGGGAGTTGTAGGGAGAGGTTTTAAAAAATAGCATAGTGGGGAGAGGGCTGTCCAGGAATAGGTCTCCAGAGCAGCACGGGCAGGGCAGTTTCAGCCTGTCTCTGTGGTGTTATGTAGTCTGTCTAGTCTGTTCACTGTGTGTTGCAGATTTCTCAGGTCTCCATGTCCTTGTTCCATTTTGCGCTCGAAGAGCAAGCCAGACATCTCGGACGCCATCCCTGTGGTCTCGAATACCTGTACCAGTTGACGTAGCGCCGGTCAGGTGTTTTGTTGTCTTGCATGACGAGCTTGAAGCGTGGATCCATCTTGCATCCCAAAAGTTCCGGGCGTTTACTCATTTGCGGCGTCCCTCTGGGCCGCATCGGCGGCTCTGCTCGCTAGCTGTCCGTTTTCAGGGACTGAGACTTCTTCCTTGTATCCTTATGTTCATAAATCTTGAAGCCAGCCTTCTTGCCCATCAGTCGTCTCAGTTTTGACCGTAACTTCTTGAAACAGGCCGTTACCTTCAAGCTTTTTTTGTGGGGCTGCCGTAGAACCTCCTCGCCTTGCGTTGCGACTCCGTAGGTCTTCTTGCCTGACAGCTTGTCTCATTCGGGTGTCATCCTTCTCGCCGGGAGTTTTCTCTCCTCTTTGAGTCGTCTTGTTCGCAGTGTTCTGTGTAGCGTTGCTCGCTGGGTGTGTGCGTGTGGCTTGGAGCTGCTCTGCCCGGGGCTGTAGAGTCAAGGGTAGGTGGTATAGTGATAAGCATCTCTGGTTAATGTGTTGAGGATATGCCTAGACCATTTAGGCAACGGTTGTACAGTCTTCTCGGGTTGAGTAGCCATTGGCAGGCTGTGCGGCCAGTCGTTTTGGGAGTGTTTCATGGAGAGGCTGGGAGCCTTCTGGGAGGGGCTGTTCAGCAGTAGTGAAGCAGAGTGCATCTCATGGGTGTTAAGGCCTCTAGGTGGTATTCTGAAATGGAGACAAGAGCTCTGGAATTGTAAAGCTATTAATCAGCACCTGGGTGACTCTTGTTACTATTTTTTTTTTCAGATGCAGAGGGACAAGGTGCGCTTTGAAGAGCGACAGAGGAGGCGAGCGAAGCACTATAAGAAGGTGAGTCGGTGCTTGGTTTGGGAGGGAAGTTGTGACCAGTGGCTGTTTGACTACATTATCTTTTGGTCATTTTTTGTACTTTAAAGGTACGATGCGATGAGCAAAGCGGGATACAGGCACCAGTCGTGACTCGGGCAAGGTGTTGTATTGCCAGTGAAGTTTTAAGCACCCCTTGTTTGTTTTACACGTGGTACCTGAGTCTCAATGCAGCTATCTGAAATGACAGACGCAGGACAGGGGAGCGGGTAAGGTAAAGCAGAAGGAGCTAGGCATTGCTGTGGGCACGAGTTGGTCTCAGGCAGTATCTCAGCACGTGTCTTTTGCCTTGTGTTTGGCAGGTGCCCCACACAGGCTTGGAGGAACGAAGCCTCATGCTGACGAGCCGTCCGAGAAGGTGAGGTGTTAGCGTGCCGGGTCAGCGTCTAAGAGCCAAGTATTCCACGGCAACTTGGTTAAGCGCTTACCTTTGTTTTTGCAGGTGCCGTGCCGGCTGCCTTTGGAGTCGGACGAGCATTTGAGGTGAGCTGGGGATTCGCGAGGAAGATCCTGGGGCCGGTGACCTCTCACAAGCGGAACAGTAATTTTGTTTCTTGGTATCTCAGGTGGGGTGAGCGATGATGGCCGTAGCTCCTGGCTTTGGAACCGATGAGGAGCAGACGAGGAGTAGAATGACACGGCCCTTTCGGGGCTGTGCGTGTGTTGTGGCAGAAGCTGGCATTGACTGGTGCGGTGCTGTCTACCAACACTGTTTTCTTGTTCAGATTTTGCAGACGGGGAAGAGGAATTAGGAGTCTGTGGGAGCATCCCATTTGGCCGACGTGTTTCTTTTGCTGAGGATGAATTTGTTCCCCCGGCCCCCTGCAAGCTAAGTTGTGTGACAGGTGTTGGAGGGAGGGGGGTGAGACTGGGGGAAGATAACTTTGAAAATTTCGGGAAGAGGATTTTAAAGTTAGCTTAGGGGCAAGGGCTGTCCAGGGTCAGTTCTCGTTGGGCGGGTAAAGGAGCGGGTTACTTCTTGGCACCAGTTTAGCACGGGCAGGGCAGTTCCAGCCTGTCTCTGTGGTGTTATGTAGTCTGTCTAGTCTGTTTACTGTGTGTTGGAGATTTCTCAGGTCTCGATGTCCTCATTCCTCTTTGCGCTTGAGAGCAAGCCAGACATCTCGGGCACCATTCCTGTGGTATTGAATGCCTGTACTGGTTGGCATAGTGCCAGTCGGGCATTTCTTTGTCTTGCATGCCAAGCTTCAAGCGTGGATCTATCTTGCATCTCGGAAGTTCCCAGGCAGTCCTCATTTGCGGCGTCACTCCGGGCCGCGTTGGCGGCTCTGCTCACTAGCTGTTCATTTCCACAGACTGAGTCTTCTTCCCTGCATCTGTACGTTCATAGGTCTTGAGGTCTGCTTTCTTGTGCATCAGTCGTCTCGGTTTTGACCATAATTTCTTGAAATGGGCCATTACATTCGAGGCTTTTTTGTGGGGCTTCCCTAGAACCTCCTCGCCTTGCGTTACGGCTCTGTAGGTTGTCTTGCCCGACACCTTATGTCATTCGGGTGTCATCCTTCTTGACGAGAGTTTTATCTCCACTTTGAGTCGTCTTGTTTGCAGAGTTCTGTGTAGCGTTGCTCTCAGTGTGTGTGTGTGGCTTGGAGCTGCTCTGCCCAGGGCTGTAGAGTCAGGGGTAGGTGGTATAGCGATAAGCATTTCTGGTTAATGTGTTGATGATATGCCTAGACTGTTTAGGCAATGGTTTTCCAGTCATCTCTGGTTGAGTAGCCATTGGCAGGCTGTGCGGCCAGTCATTTTGGGAGTGTTTCATGGAGAGGATGGGAGCCTTCTGAGAGGGGCTGTTCAGCAGTAGTGAAGCAGAGCGCATCTCAAAGGTTTTATGGGTTGTATGTTTGAGCTGCAAAGCTCGGTGTGTTGTTTTGAATGGCAGGCTGCCCTTGGCCTCTAGGTTGCACCCTGAAATGGGGACAACCTCTCTGGAACTGTGAAGCTAGTTAAATAAGTCGCCCAGGTGCTGATAACAATTTTTTTTTTTTTCTGAGAAGCAGGGGGACAAGAGGCACTTTGAAGAGTGACAAAGGAGGCAAGTGGAGCCCTGTAAGAAGGTGAGTCAGTGCAGGGTGTCGGAGGGAAGTTGTGACCGGTGGTGACGTGACTACGTCGTGGCTTGTTTTCTTTTTTCGAATTTGAAGGCGCCCAGTGATGCGCAAAGGGGGATGGTGGTGCCGGTGCTGAATCTGGCAAGGTGAGCCATGGCTAGTGGGCTGAAGTAGTGGCTATTTTTCAGTCCTTGTATTGCCAATGAAGTTTTAAACATCCCTTCTTATTTGTGTTTTACAGGTGGTATGTGAGCCTCATTGTGGCAGCCCAAAATGACAGAGGCCACACCGGGGAGTGGGCAAGGTATAGGAGCGAGAACTAGGCATCGCTGCGGGGAGGCATTGGTTTTGGGCAGTAACTCAACATGTGTCTTTTGCCTTGTTTTTCATAGGTGCCAGACACGGGCTGGGAGTGATGAAGCCTCATGTTGATGAGCAATTGGAGAAGGTGAGGCTGTTGTGGGCTGCCTCGGTGGCTATGAGCCAAGTGTTACCTGGCAGCTTATTTAAGCACTTACCTTTTCTTTTGCAGGTGATGTGCAGGCTGCTTCTGGAATAGGATGAAAGTTTGAGGTGAGCCGGGGGGGCAGGAGGATCATGGAGCCGGTGACTTGTCACAAGCACAACAGTGATTTTTGTTTCTTGGTATCTCAGGTGCGGCGAGCAATGAGGGCCATAGCACCCAACTCTGGAACCGGTGCAGGGCAGGTGAGGAGTGGAATGCCTCGGCCCTTCTTGGGGGTGGTTGGGTGCATGTGTTGTGTCAGAGGTTGGAACTGAGTGGTGCGGTGCTGTCTGCCAGCAATATTTTGTTATTTTCTTTGGATTTGACAGACAACAAAGAGGTATTTGGAGACAGTGGGAGCATCCCGTTTGGCCTACGTGTTTTTATTGCTGAGGATGGATTTGCGCCCCCCGGCCCTCTGCAAGCTAAGTTTTGGGACGTGTGTTTGGAGGGAGGGGGTAGGGACTAGGGGGAGATAACTTTGGGAATGTCGGGGAGGGAATATTAAATTTAGCTTAGGGGAGAGGGATATCCAGGGTCAGTTTTCCTTGGGCGGGTAAAGGAGCGGGTTACTTTTTGGCACCAGAGTAGCACGGGCAGGGCAGTTCCAGCCTGTCTCTGTGGTGTTATGTAGTCTATCTAGTCTGTTTACTGTGTATTGCGGATTTCTGAGGTCTTGATGTCCTCATTCCTCTTTGCACTCGAGAGCAAGCCAGATGTCTCGGGCGCCATGCCTGCGGTCTCAAATGCCCGTACTGGTTGGCGTAGTGCCAGTGGGGCATTTCTTCTTTCTGCGTGAGGAGCTTAAAGCGTGGATTGGTCTCGCATCTTGCAAGTTCTGGCCATTACTCATTGGTGGCGTCACTCCGTGCTGTGTCAGCAGCTCTGCTTGCTAGCTGTCCATTTTCAGGGACTGAGACTTCTTCCCTGCATCCTTATGTTCATAGCTCTTGAGGCCAGCCTTGTTGCGCGTTAGTCATCTCTGTTTTGACCGTAACTTCTTGAAATGGTTGTTACGTTCGAGGCTTTTTTTGTGGGGCTGCCCTAGAACCTCTTCGCTTTGTGTTGCGGCTCTGTAGGTCTTTTAGCCCAACACCTTGTGTCGTTCGGGTGTCATCCTTCTCGTCGAGAGTTTTCTCTCCTTTTTGAGTCACCTTGTTTGCACAGTTATGTGTAGCGTTGCTCTCTGAGTGCGTATGTGTGGCTTGGAGCTGCTCTGCCTGGGGCTGTAGAGTCAGGGGTAGGTGGTATAGCAATAAGCATCTCTGGTTAATGTCTTGATGATATGCATAGACTGTTTAGGCAATGACTGTGCAGTTGTCTCTGGTTGAGTAGCAGTTGGGAGGCTGTGCAGCCAGTCATTTTGGGAGTGTTTCATGGAGAGGCTGGGAGACTTCTGGGAGGAGCTGTTCAGCAGTAGTGAAGCAGAATGAATCTCAACGGTCTTAAGGGATGTGTGTTTGAGCTGCAAAGCTCGGTGTGTTGTTTTGAATGGCAGGCTGCCCTTGGCCTCTAGGTTGTACTGTGAAATGGGGACGACATCTCTGGAATTGTGAAGCTACTTAAGCAAGTCACCCAGGTGCTGAGAATTTTTTTCAGATGCAGAGGGACAAGATGTGCTTTGAAGAGCAATAGAGGAGGCGGGTGGAGCCCTGTAAGAAGGTGAGACGGTGCAGGGTGTTGGAGGGAAGTCGTGACCGGTGGCTACATGACTACATCATGGCTTGTTTTCTTTTTTTAATTTCAAGGGTCTCAGCAATGTGCAAAGTGGGATGTTGGTGCCGGTGCTGACTCTGGCAAGGTGAGCCATGGCTAGTGGCCTGAAGTAGCAGTTATTTTTTCAGTTGTCATATTGTCGGTGAAGTTTTAAGCATCCCTTCTTTTTTGTGTTTTACCGGTGGTACCTGAGCCTCATTGCGGCAGCCCAAGATGACAGAGGCCGCACTGGGCAGCGGGCAAGGTAAAGAAGTGGGGTGTAGACATCGGTGCAAGCAGTCTTTGGTTTTGGACAGTATCTCAGCATGCGTTTTTTGCCTTGTTCTTTGCAAGTACCACACACAGGCTTGGATGAAAAAAGCTGCACGCTGATGAGGCGTCCGAAAAGGTGAAGCTGAGTGTTGGGTCAGTGGCTAAGCATCAAGTATTAAATAGCAGCTTGGTTAAGCACTTACCTTTTTGTTTCGCAGGTGACATGCAGGCTACTTCTGGAATAGGATGAAAGTTTGAGGTGAGCTGGGTGTTAGTGAGGAGGATCACGGAGCCTGTGACTTCTCACAAGCGTAATAGTAACTTTGTTTCTTGGTATCTCAGGTGTGGTGAGCGATGATGGCTGCAGTGCCCAGCTTTTGAACCGGTGCAGGGCAGGTGAGGAGTGGAATGGCACGGCCCTTCTTGGGGGTTGGAGTGGTTTGGTGGGGGTGGGGATGTTGCGGCAGAGGTTGGAATTGAGCGGTGCGGTGCTGTCTGCCAGTAATATTTGGGTTTTTCTTTAGATTTTACAGACGAGTAAGAGGAATTTGGAGACCATGGGAGCGTCCTGTTTGGCCATCGTGTTTCTTTTGCTGAGGATGGATTTGCACCCCTGGCCCTCTGTAAGCTAAGTTTTGGGATGTGTGTTTGAAGGGAGGGGGGTGGGACTGAGGGGGAGAGAAATGTGGGAATTTTGGGGAGGGGATTTTAAAGTTAGCTTAGGGGAGAGGGCTGTCCAGGGTCAGTTGTACTCGGGTGGATAAAGGAGCGGGTTACTTTTTGGCACCGGAGTAGCACGGGCAGGGCAGTTCCAGCCTGTCTCTGTGGTGTTCTGTAGTTTGTCTAGTCCGTTCAGTGTCTCACAGATTTCTGAGGTCTCAATGTCGTCATTCCTCTTTGCGCTCGAGGGCAAGCCAGACATCTCGGGCGCCATCCCTGTGGTCTCGAATGCCTGTACTGGTTGGTGTAGTGCCACGCGGGCATTTCTTTTTTCTTTGCGTGACGAGCTTCTAGCGTGAATCAGTCTTGCATCTCAGAAGTTTCCGGGCCGTCCTTGTTTGTGGTATGGTTCTGGGCTGCACCAGCAGCTCTGCTTGCTAGCTGTCCGTTTTCAATATACTGAAAATTCTTCCCTGCATCCTTGTGTTCATAGGTCTTGAAGGCTGGCTTCCTGCGCATCAGTCATCTCTGTTTTGACCGTAACTTCTCAGAACGGGTCATTAGGTTCGTGCCATTTTTTTTTCTGGGCCTGCCATAGAACCCCTCGCCTTGCATTACGGCTCTGTATGTCATCTTGCCCGACAGCGCAACTCAATCGGGAGTCATTCTTCTTGCTGAGAATTTTCCCTCCTCTTTGAGTTGCCTTGTTTGCCCAAACTCTCTTGGTTGCAGAGTTGTGTAGCGTTGCTCTCTGAGAATGTGTGTGTGTGTGTGTGTGTGTGTGTGTGTGGCTTGGAGCTGCTCTGCCCAGGGCTGTAGAGTCAGGGGTAGGTGTTATAGTGATAAGCATCTCTGGTTAATGTCTTGATGATATGCATAGACTGTTTAGGCAACGTTTGTACAGTCATCTCTGGTTGAGTAGCTGTTGGCAGGCTATGCGGCCAGTCATTTTGAGAGTGTTTCATGGAGAGGATGGGAGCCTTCTGGGGAGGGGCTATTGAGCGGGAGTGAAGCAGATTGCATCTCAAAGGTGTAAAGGATTGTGTCTGTGGGCCACGAGGCTTGGTGTGTTGTTTTGAATGGCAGGCTGCCCTTTGCCTCTAGGTGCTACTCTGCAATGGAGGCGAGAGCTCTGGAATTGTGAAGCTATTGATCAGCACCTGGGTGCCCCATGTAACAAGTTTTGGTTGGGGTTTTTGTTTTTCCAGATGCAGAGGGACAATATGCGCTTTGAAGAGTAACAGAGGAGGTGAGCAGACCATAGTGAGCAGCTGATCAGAGCCTTGTAAGAAGGTGAGTCAGTGCAGGGTGTCGGAGGGAAGTTGTGACCGGTGGTGATGTGACTACATCATGGGTTGTGTGGGGTTTTTTTTTCTGATTTGAAGATGCCCAGTGTTGTGCAAAGCGGGATGTTGGTGCCGGTGCTGACTCTGGCAAGGTGAGCCATGGCTAGTGGGCTGAAGTAGCGGTTATTTTACAGTTGTCGTATTGTCGGTGAAGTTTTAAGCATGCCTTCTTGTTTGTGTTTTACAGGTGGTACGCAAGCCTCATTGCAGCAGCCTAAAATGACAGAGGCTGGACAGGGGAGCAGGCAAGGTATAGGAGGCGGGATGTATGCATCGCTGCGGGCAGGCATTGGTTTTGGGGTGTAACTCAAAATGTGTCTTCTGCTTTGTTTTTCACAGGTGCCACACACGGGCTGGGAGTGACGAAGCCTCATGTTGATGAGCAATTGGAGAAGGTGAGGCTGTTGTGGGCTGCCTCGGTGGCTATGAGCCAAGTGTTACCTGGCAGCTTGTTTAAGCACTTACCTTTTCTTTTGCAGGTGAAGTGCAGGCTGCTTCTGGAATAGGATGAAAGTTTGAGGTGAGCCGGGGGGCAGGAGGAGGAGGAGGATCACGGAGCCGGTGACTTGTCACAAGCGCAACAGTGATTTTTGTTTCTTGGTATCTCAGGTGCGGCGAGCAATGAGGGCCACAGCACCCAACTCTGGAATCGGTACAGGGCAGGTGAGGAGTGGAATGCCTCGGCCCTTCTTGGGGGTGGTTGGGTGCGTGTGTTGTGGCAGAGGTTGGAACTGAGCGCTGCGGTGCTGTCTGCCAGCAATATTTTGTTGTTTTCTTTGGATTTGACAGACAACAAAGGAGTTTGGAGACAGTGGGAGGATCCCGTTTGGCCATTGTGTTTCTTTTGCTGAGGATGGATTTGCGCCCCCCGGCCCTCTGCAAGCTGAGTTTTGGGATGTGTATTTGAAGGGAGGGGGGTGGGACTGGGGGGGAGATAAATTTGGGAATTTTGGGGAGGTGATTTTAAAGTTATCTTAGGGGAGAGGGCTGTCCAGGGTCAGTTCTGCTTGGCCGGGCAAAGGAACGAGTCTCAACCGTGATCTAAGATTGTGTAGCATTCTATGGCTCTGTATCACGCTGTCTTGACTGTGATTCAAGACTGTGTCGTGATGTTTGGTTCTGTATTGCGTCTAGTCTTGCGTCACACTGTATTGCTCCATATTGCGCCGGGTCTCGACTGTGGTGTGAGACTGCGTCGCACTCTATGGCTCCGCGTTGCCCGGGTCTCAAGCGTGGTGTGAGACTGCGTCACACCATATGGGTCCGCATTGTGCTAGGTCTTGTGTTGCACCATACAGCTTCATATTGTGCTGGGTCTTGACTGTGATGTAAGACTGCGTAGTATTCTATGGCTCCGTATTGCCCTGTGTCTTGACTGTGATTCAAGACTGCTCGCCCTGTTTGGCTCCTTATTGTGTTGGGTCTTGCGTCACA